>NW_015090831.1:2718650-2748062 GCF_001431845.1 Calidris pugnax | reverse complement strand
AACTATCACTCCAGAGTAGTTTAACAGCTGTAACAGTAACAGGGTTCCAGGCATAAGACATATTAGCTCTCCCTAACCATCTGAACTAATGTCTACATTATGATTTCTTTGCAATGTGAAAAAAAAAAAAAAAAAAAGTCTTTTTTTTGAAATAATAGCCCTGCTGCAACATAAAGACGTTACAGTGCTGTTACAGTTTGAGGTTTTGCTGTTTACCTCTATAAATCAGATATAGCAGTTTAGAACTGAGCTTCATTGTGGGATGTAATGTTTAAATATTGCCCCAAAAGCTGGCAGTGGATAATTTAATCCTATATCATTGAAAGTGTGAGTTGGGTTTTTTTATTGTATCTGTGCCTGTAAGAAAAAAAAAAAAAAAAAACAACACACAAACCATGTTTTGTGGTTGCCTTTTTAGAAGTTTATTACACTTCTGTCATAATGAGTCATCATGTTCATATAGGAAAGGGGGGAAGGGAGGAGAAGAGAAGCTATTCCACCCCGCTGCTCTTCTCCTCTGCTCTTTCACTCTTGATATAAAAGAGATGATACAGCCCTCGTCCTCTGTCCCAGCTGTGCACCAGCGTGGAGGCCAAGTAGAGTCTGTGGCAGTAACAACTTTATGATAATGGTAAAAAACCCAAATCTGGCATGGGAATGAGGTGATAAGCAAGGTTGCTCAGTGCAATAGGATGAGAAAAAATGTTCAGTATGTGAGAGAAAGGGTAGAGATAGGCTGGACACAAGTGTCTTTTACCGCAAACTACAACAGCTTTCAAAGTATCACTGGAACTACCAGGACCTCTTTATTTTTCATCACCTGGAACTCTTAAAACACAAAAATAATCATAAATCCTTTGCTCATCATGCTTTGAACCTTCCTTAATTCATTTCCATTTGTTTTACCAGAAGCTTATTGATGGTGATGATATTTTATTGCTGAACTGTAAGATACGAATGAGTTGGTGAATCTCTTCCCTTTGTTCTTTCTGCTTCTGATTCTTCCTTTCTTCTGTCTTTTCCCTCCCTTTACATCTCCTCCTCCTCCTCTTTTTATAATGTTCAACTATCTTGTCAGATAATCTATTGCAAGTTATGATACAAATCACACAGCCTTAAAAATATCATCCCAATGTTAAGCTTAATGAAAATAATACAGTTCATAGGGAAAGTTCAGAACTGATCATCATTAATTTACTTTGCTTAGGTGTGCTTTATTCAGGGATTTGAGACAGCGAGAGTTTCTACTGAACCTGGTGGACTCAAATATATGGGCTACTCATTGCCATTCCTGAGGACCTGGAGTGGCACTATATTTTGCTATAAACCCATGCTTGCTGGAATTGTCTTTACTTTTCCTGTTCCTTGAGGGAAATAAGTATAATCTATTCCAATTTATTTTTTTTTTTCGTATTTGTGCCCACACCTGCTTCATAGCTTTCACCAAGAATGTAAATATATGAGGTGGTTGGTAAGTCAGGGAATTTTAAAACAATTCTGGAGAAATGCTGTACAGATTTACTGGTTATTCCAATGAGATTATGCAAGTACTTATGATAAAGGCAATATAAGTGGTCTGTGATGCCGCTGTCTGCTGAGTCAAATTAAGTTCATTTACTCTCACTGCATTAGTTCTTGTTCTTCAGAAAATTGACTAAAATGATGCTGTCTGCTATGTGGTACCTGGTGTGAGCACAGATTCTGTAATCATGTAACTCCTCTAATTAGAGATAGTAATTGTATATTTAAATAGTTTTACAGGTGTAGCTCTCAGTTAAAATGCCATATAGTGTCTAAAAGTCCCCTTAGTGACAGCTAGAGGAGTGTAACAACCTTTGTAAGTATGCAGACTCTAGAGTCTCAGACTCTGTGCTGCATGTTTGGTTTTTTTATGTTTGTATGTTTGTTTAAAAAAAAAACAAACAAAAAAGACTCTGTGCTGCATGTTTGGTTTTTTTATATGTTTGTATGTTTGGGGTTTTTTTAAAAAAACAAACAAAACCCCAACAAGTTAAATTATCCATTTGTAGTAATCTTCCACAGCTTGTCAAATAGAGGAGGGAGAATGTCTATCATGCAATTTCCTTTCTGCTTTCTGTAGGACAAACATTATCGTAAAGACTGTCTCCTCTGTGAACCAAGATACCCCACTAATTTTTAAGTGAAGCATAAGATACTCCTTTTTACCACCAAAACTATACTTAGAGTGTGCAGGAGATGAATAGAGTTAGGGCTGGTACCTGCACTTGGGGGAGCTTTTTGTTTTTTGACTGTATTTGCAGGGATAGTATTTTGTTGCTAATGTCTGTGTCCTTAAATGACTCTTCCTTAGTGTATGACAGTAGTTTTCAGTTGTAGTTTCTGCATGCTGCTTTGTAAGACTTTGTTATTGCTTTAATCAGTTTCATTACACCTCGGTGTCTAGATCCTCTCCTTGTCAAAATATCATAGTAAGGCATTAACCATGGAATGATGATATGAATCTTAAGGCAGTAGGATCTGGCATTGATGCCGAGGGATTTCTGCTCTTCCACTTGTGTACTCGCATGTTCCTGTCTTTTCCTTTGGGTTATTTATGCCTGACCCAAGCAGAACTTCTTCTAGTTAAGGCCATGTAAGAGAAATTGCCTCTTCTTTTATGCCTGACCCAAGCAGAACTTCTTCTAAGTAAGAGAATTTGCCTCTTCCATTTACAATGGATTTCTCCAGAATCGCAATCAGCGCATTTTGTCTGTTCTTGGTTTTCTGACCCTGGAAAGCAACAGGACACGAACCAGGGTAAAAATAAGTACCAATGAGCAGCAACACACGAGCGATGCCTTTGCCCACCGTGGCTGGGAAAGAGCTACCAAGTTGGTTGTTATACACAGCGATTGATCCCCTCTCCTTTGACGGTTACGTGATAGATAAGGGAAATAGTCAAGTCTGGAAGAAGCTATTTTGTGCTCCTATTAACTGGAGGATTTTCAGCAGATGTCTTAATAGTTGGAAATCAGCAATAGTAGTGGATTTATTTGTATGCCATCTGAACCATTTGACTTGCCAGATGCATGTTGTTTAATAGCCTTTTGTACATAATTTTCAGAAGATAGTTCAGTAAGATTTTCTTTCATTGTGTGAAATAACCCATTTTGCGGATAGCATTTCCTATTGTTAGAATATGTGTTGAAGAGACTAATCGGGTGCAGTCATTGCAGAGAAAAGAGAATATGCAAAACGCTAGCCCATGCATTGAGAGGCACAATAGAAACTTGTGATGAAGTCATCCTTTATATCTTTCTTGAACATCACACATTTTTCTGCTTTTTGGATGTCTTTTGGTTGGCAGTGATCTTTTGTTTAGGTACTTAAAAGCCACTTTATTGCTTCAGTGTTTAGATTGTTTCAGTCGTTCCTATCTTGTTACTGTCAACATTATCATACGCTAATATGGTTTAAATTATTTGCAGACATTTCAGTCCTCTACCTTAATGTGAAGATAGTTTCAGCTTTCTGTTGTTCTTGCATTAAAGCATATCTGAAAAGATAAATGAAGTCTTAGTTCTTACGCTGCCTTGTATCATACAGTCCCTGCCAATCACTGCATGATTCGATGAATGTGAAATACAAGTATGCATTGATTAATCACTAAGAACAAGTTTGTTTTATTGATTTTTACTTTGATTATCCCTCAGTACCTCAATGATATATATAAATACCTCTGGTCATTTGGCTATGTGTGTGTTTAAAGTGTAATATTGCTGTATTTACTCTGCAACATGAATGGTGACTCAAAATAATTCACTGATTTCAGTGGCAATTCCTATTGGGATGCATTAGATTCTGGGAATGAGTCTTTGTATAGCAGAGATAGTGAACAGCAAGGAAAAGGGCCTGAATGTTGTCAGATTAGGCTAATATTAAGATTTCATAAAATTTTTGTTGATCAATTAACGCCAACTACTCCACCAGGACTATTTTTATGCACAAAGGTATAAGTCAAAGTCCATGAAAAGGAGTGGCCAAAGAAGCTCATCCAGGATTTGGAAATTCCGCTATGGTGGTAGATGTAAATCACTTTTAAAAAAAAAATCTTCAAGGGAGACAAGATTATCAAACTGAAGGTGCCTTATTGTTCCAGTCATTAGAGAAAGCTGCTGTCTACCAGCGACAAAGGTCCCATTTGAATCTAGATGCAGGAATGTGTAGGACGTACATTCAGCAACTCCAGCCACCAGATGGTAGACTCTGCTTACTGGTTAAGTCAGCTCTAGTGTCTGGTCACCAGTTGGCAGAAACAGCAGTAGACAAATTACATCACCTTAGAATCACAAAGCACAGTATTGCTCCTGTATTTTGATAAAAGTGTACCCCTTCTTTCAAATTTCTGTTAACACACAAAAAACAAACTAATCCCTGTCAATATTACACAGCATCTATAAATATTCTCAGATGTAGATGGAGAAAGAAAATATATTTTTATTAGGCTGTTTATTATGTGAGTGGAATTAGCAAGAGACAGTTGGTGTAGAAAATTAATGAACTAGAGTTTCATGGCTGGAATTTACTCCAACTTGCCTTATGTTACCAGTAAAATTTGTTTGGGGAACCTCAACATACTCTTTAGGAGACATTTGTCCATTTTGCCAAATGATCACACAACTGAGCACATTCTGATGGCATTCTCTGCTATATTTTAAATTTTCCTTTCATTGTGTAGAAACAAAATATCGTGATAGAACACAAATGTTTGCATTTATAGAAGAAATTTTTGTCAAAGCCTATGAATCGTTTACATGTGTGGGAGATATATCTATAAGGTCTAGAGGCATACCAAATATTTAAAAAGAGCCAACGAGGACTAATTGGACAAAATCTCAATGATTTTGTGCCTGGTAAGGTATGAACTGTAAAAGACAGCTGAAAGCTTTGGGCTTTGCAAAGAGAATGAAAACCATCTGTCAGAAATACTTTCCACAGATTATACTCGGTCCAGCTATTAATTAAGTGATTTTGCATTACTACTTTCAACAGAGCAGATCCTTCATTACTGGGAGCAAACCAGAGGTATGCACATGACCTTCCATGTCAAAGAAAGATGGTTGTATGCCATCTCCTACTAGTGAAGGAAGGAAAGACATAGAGGATCATCCCCTATGCATGGATATATCTATCTCAGAAGCAAGGTTGCAATGTTGCAACTGTGATGGATTTTACTTTACAACCTCCGAGGCAGCGAAGGGTCATGTGTGATACTCAGGTGTGTACTGTCACCTCCAGTGCCATAAGAACTGGTGTGGTCAGAAGCTGGTGTCCTTCAAGGCTACCTGAGAGAAGCGTGGCTGTGAACCACAGCCATCCCGCTTGAGTTTGCCAGTGGGTTTTCGGCAGAGTGTCTGACGCACCAGTTGCCAAGAGAATGATCCAAGTCTCATTTAAATGAATGGGACTTTTCTATTGCATTTGGTACTCTTCAGTTCTGGCCTTGTTTTCTGCAGTGCCACTGGCCTGAGTGCCATCCTCGCTCATATCGCGTTGCAGCGAGACTGCCCTCCGGGCTCCTGCTGGACCTTTGTAGGTGGAAGATGGAGAATGAATTGATGGTAGAAAACCAGGGATAATTTCTTGGTCTTTATTATTTTTCATACTAATGGAGGGACCATCTCTAATTTCCCAGATTACAACATCTAGTTGTAAATGAGGGTTTGCCACAGCATTGATACCCATTCACCCGTCGACATTACTTTGTGCATTATGTAGCAATATGCTCCTCTCTGCCCTCATTCTCCCTTGCTCTGAGGCAGATGATGTGGTGAACAGCAATTTTCATGGTGAACTACGTAATAAAGGCTTTCCAGTTTCCTAGGAGAGAGAACCTTAATACTCCTTAATTGTTATAATGGACTGAGAATATTTGCAATTAACAGGTTCAGTGGAAGGCAAGCATCCTTATATATCTTTGCTGATACTACTTAGTTCTGATCTTTCAGCATCCCATCGTACCTCATGCAGTCCTATGCTATTTTGTCTTCCAGTTCACTGAACAAATGAGTTCTGTCCTAGGGCCAAAATCTGAAAGTACCAAGTGTACATCTCTGGAATAGGCCCCTGACTTAGAGGAATAAAATACTGAGATTCACCTAATCTTCCTTGGCATGAAAAATTCAGCTGGACATCTCATAAGAAAATGCCAGTTATGACCTCTGGTACTTTCTTCTCAAGTCAGACAACTGCATAAAAGTCCATCTTGTAATAAGTTGCTTTTTCTGTTTCTTCTGACTTATTCCTTATTCCAGGAAGTGCTATCCAGAGATGTACAAAATCAAATGACCGATTTGTTCGAAGCTAAGTGAAAAGTCTCAGACCTATTAAACAATCTGCTCAGGATTTTAGTTAAGCTTTTTGTTGAATCCATATTTTTTCAGCTTTAAACCTATGAATCAGAATGTCTGTAACTTGAGTTATAATCAACAGTTGCAGGATGGAGTGTGCAGGGGGATGCCTTATTGCCATGATGCTATGAACCACGCAGCTGAGCTGTTATGTAGGGAGTGCAGATGGAGAGTGTTCTGTGGTCACTCCAGACTACTTTCTCTCAAGACTAATCACAGAGCTATGTCATAATGTGAAGAAATTAAGCTAGTTTTAGGTGCTTCAGCTGATTTTCTGGAGGCAGCAGCAATTTCTTGCTGCTACAACTGAATCTCCTCGAGTATCCAAGCTTGCTCATGTACTGATATATATATGTGTATATACATAGACGCATATAACAAGGGTCACAGAGTGGATGGTATGCTTGGGAACAGTAAAAGAAGTTCCTCTTTCAGAGGACTCCATCTTTCATAGACTGTGGAGAACCAAAATTTCAACATAAGACCTCTTCCTACAGCGATTTCTTTTCCTGCATCTTTGCACTAATGTCAAGCTCTTCTCTTCATACCTCAAACCTTTAATGTCAATGAAAGCACACGGGGACTTGAGTTTCAATAAGTGTGGTCAAATTTCCTTATATGCAGCAACTTCATATAGTTGGTTTCTTTTTTGCGTAGAATATTTGTACCCTGGAAGACTGTTAAAAAGCGTCTGCTGTGTGATCCACCTATAGTAAATGATTCATTTAAGTAAATTTGGTGCTAGTTGAAACATTTACAGTTTTCCAAACCTCAACAGTGCCAAGAAAATGAGGGTGATTGAGATGACATACCAAACTGAGAAAAGACAACAAACAAACGTATATAGTGATTGGTTAATCTGGGGTATTTTTTCCCATTTTCTTTTGTAATTCCAGCTACGTATACCTAAGTTACATTTATAAATGGGCATGACTGTTTCAATTTTCCTTTTAGAGTGTGTATCAATACATTGTATAAACATGAGTTTTTGAAGCCATTTAGTGCTCCGCCAAAGTAGCAGGGCATTAGGTTCTCATTCATTCATCTGAAAACAATTAGGAGAAAATGCCACTTATCTTAAATAGTATTTGTCAGATTTTCTTCATCAAACTTGGTAAATACATATCTTCTGACATTTTGATGTATAATCATCAGTCTAGGGTAAGCCTAAGTGACTAGGCTTTGGCCCGTGAATAGCTTTTGTTGCTGTGTGACATTAAAATGTGTTGGGTTTTTTTAAAAGATATAATGAATATTCAAAATTAGAATTATTCTCTATTGTACCCACAGTAGGTCAAGTGTCATGAGATCAAGAGAATACTTAGTATGCAATCTAGAGGTTTTATAAATGTTTCTGAATTGAATTTTTTGCATGGTACATGCTTTGGAACTTCTGTTGGTGAGAAATGTAAATTGTCAATTTTCATTTGAATGGACAACTAGTTAAAATGGAGATATTTTAACTGTCTTTACAGATTCTCTGCAGTCATGGGCACCTTTTTTTCCCTGAAACTTCCTTTCAACTTCCTACAGTATTACAGTTTTCCCATCCCCTATCTTATGTGCTGCGCAGTCCAGTTATCAATAAAATATTCAGTGTTACCACCTGAAGACACGCAGCCTTTCATTAGGTGATGATGTTACATGGAACATGATTGGGATTGTTGTTTGTAATTTTTTGGCATTCAAAATTTAGGATGATTTGCTACCATCTCTATAGTGGCTCCTTCTTTAAGAGATCTAGGAGATGAATTTGTTGTATTGCCCTGCAGTGATTAAATTATCTGAAAAATAGGTTATGTAGTCATAGATTCTTGGTTCAACCATTTGCCTGTGATTTGCTTAGACTAACCTGTGGAAACGTGGATCTGGGTTATCCTGTTAGCCTGTTCAGATACTTTTGGTCTTCAAAAAAATACCTTAATATCCTAAGTCATAAGTAGAACTGTGTAAATTGAAACTAAATGGAAAGACGGATACAAATTATTTGATTCTGTCTCTTTTTCTGTAGGGGAAAGAAACATGAATTGAAATAACAGGAATGGAGGTGGAATAGAGATAATTACAGGATTGTAGTTATAGCTTGCTACCATATTTTTGTTGGGTTTTGAGGGAGGAGGTGGAGTCAGTTGTTTAATAATTGTTTTCCATGTAGACGTGGAGTTAGACTCATGTTGTCAGTTTTAACTTTCCTTTTCCCTTTGTTGTATCCTGGAGGGGCTGGGAGGGAAGTTTCCATTTGAAGCTAAGTTTGAAAAGTCTTTCTAGGCACACCAAGGAACAACACAGGAGTGTTTTCTGAGGGTGTGAAGTAGCTGGTGTCCTGCAGGTCAGCGTGGGTCACGTTTGCCCTAAGCGAGTAAGTCTGGTAGCTCCAGGGAACATCAGAGTTACCACATGTCTGCAGAAGGATTATAGTACATGTGTGCAATAGACCTGTGCTCCTGGAAAATATAAAAAGGGTTTGTTGCCTGCCGAGAATAGCCAGTCTACGTAGCCATGGTAGACTCAAAGCTTTCTAGTGACTGTGAGATCCTCAAATTGCCTGCAGGAGAAGGGGTTCTAGGAGTCACCAGCTAAGCAGAAAGGTTTGCTGATGGCATGTGAACTGTGGCATAAATGTTGAAACCAAGCATCCATTGATTTCCGCTCCCTCCCCAAGCTCTCTCCAGCCAGCTGAAACCTGTGCTCGAGGATATTTTGTTCTTCAGGTGTGACATTGTGACCCTCTCCCCAAGGCAGCCCTCTTTCTAGTGGCCCTTGCCCAGTGCTCGCAGGGAACACAGTTATAAAAGACAGGACATGAGCACAAATTTTCTTGTGTTGAGGAAAATTACCTGAAATAACAGGACATTCAGGGTTTAGTGGGCTGTTTGTCTGATTTAACTCATACAGTGGTGATTTCATTACAAATTTACCTGAGATTGGTGACTGCAAGAGAGGCCACTCATATTTTGGATTATTTTAGAGAAGTTTTGTGAAAAGTAGACATTTTTTTGTATGTCTCCACATAAGCATACAGAGCTCTTCTGAGAAAAGGTAAGCATGGAGGAGTATAGTAATGAAGAGAAGCAAAGTTTCAAAGACCAGATCCTGCTTTCCTGACTCATTAGAAACAAGCAGTGAACTCAACAGCATCTTTGTTTTAAAGACTATAATAATAATGAGAGCTCCAGATTTTCTAAAAAATAAGAAGGTTAATGTAGTATCTGGAGTCTGACCTCAGGTCTAAATTGTAATTCTAATGTTAATCATTATGAGACATAGCTTCACACCTCATAAATCCAGTCAGCCTGTTTCTACTATCCAGTGCCATGTTTAAATAAAGAGTAGTTTCACAAAGACATGCATCACTATAGATTCCCTTTTTGCACTTTTTCAAATTATGTTGCTGCTTTATACAAACCACCTTTCATAAGCTGTCTGCCAGAAAGCTCTAAAAATAATAGCACAGACGCTTGCAGCAACAAATTGGCTACCTCACTTTCAGTGAATCGAATGTTCAAATGAAAAGGTTTTTGCTTCCAAGTATTAGAGGCATACCTTGAATATGTTACCAGGCTCAGATGTACTGGTTACAAAAATAAAATGGAAGATAAAGAAGTTGTTTACATTCATTGTGATTTCCATTTTTTAAAAATAAGATGTATTGAAATGAAGGGTGAAAAAGAGACAGTTTGACATGGTTAGTAATTGCTCATAAAAAAACGTCTGTGGTTATTTTTGTCTTGAAGTTGTACTTTCTACCTCATCTGTATGGATGCATGCCCATTCAGACACACACTTGTGTTGTCTGTTTCATGTTTGAAGGGTTTGGGTTCATCCCATGTCCAGAAATGAGCAAAAAGTGTCATGGAATGAGCAGAGCTCATCTGTGCCTATCTGGTAAGGACCAAGTTCCTACCTGGCTGCCTCCTATCAGCTGGGGTGCCTCTGATAGCATTAGGGAAGCATCAGGTTCCTACGATTTGCAGATAGCAGTAGCTGCTTGCTTTTCTTTGTGGCTGAGGAGTGGTTCCCTCTTTGTTGTATTTTCCAAGCTAGAATCAATTTTGGAAAGTTTAGGTATTTGAGGGAATTACATGATCTCTGCTTATGCAGCCCTATAGATATTACTTGTGTGAACAAGTAATATTGCCAAGGTCAGTGAAAATATTTGTGAATATTCTCACAAATGCAAGTATTATACATTCTTGACTGTAAAGAATGCTAAAAAAACCCCAAAACCCCACCCTTGAGAACATTTCTTCATAATGTCACTTTGTTTTTTTGTCCAAACCTATGAAAACACCTAAGTACATACAGCTTTTTTTACTCGTGGCTACTACATCCAGTTATCAAATGTCTTCAAGTGGGATGTGATGACATACTTATGTATTCATGAGATCATATTTCATAAGCTTTTCACGTATGGTGTTTGCAAGCCACGCAGCCTGCTTTCCTCTGGGGACTAGAGAAAAGTACAGCTGAGAACTGAGCAAAACCATAGAGTCTTTTTTTAAACATCCGTTTCTAAAACTGAGTTTTTATAGCTTCCCTCAAACTTCCTGGGACAAGTTCTTCCCGCTCTTCGTATCGTAAGTGATAAAATGCAAATGTCAAACATTATTAGTTCTGTAGCATAAGTACTAATTTTTGGTTTTGCTAAGCAGTTTATATAGGAAAATCTGGAACGTTTCCAGTCATCTTCACTATCATTTAGTCCTTAAAACCCAGAACAGACATTTAAACTGAAAAACATTATATCTTGTGTGCAGATGCACATGCAGCACCATCAGAAGATGAATAGTTGTAGTCTTGAACTGGCGTCGCTATCAAACAGACTCTGTATAATTAAATAAGAAAGCTTTTTAACAAAAAATTACATCTTGGGCACTCCTTTGTGAGTAAAGGAGTGAGCTGCAGAAACAGAAAAGTCCACAAGTGATTAGCAGTTGATTTTCATGAGAAATTTCCAACACCTCTAATTTGATTTTTTTTTCTTTTCTTTAATGAATACTTTTCTCCATGATGTTGTTTGTTGTTTAAGATACCTCCCAGCATCATTTTTAATGTCATTACAATATGCAGGCTCTGCATTTTGGCGAACTTAAAATACCAAACAGCTCATAAAAAACTGTGGCTCTTATGGCAATACAGATAGCAGCTTCTGTATTAGATTTGTACTACTTTAATGCTGCCTTTTCTATATCTCAAGGCTGTTTCATGCAAATATTTAAGCTTAGGTATTCTCACAAACAAGCAGCCATAACGTTTCAGTAACTTTGTTTTAAAAGAAAGACTTTTGAACATGCAGGAAATATTAGTACATCAAACAAAGTGAAAGACAAGGTAGTTTAACTTGTTGGTTTGTTTGCTGAAACTCTAAAGTAAATATACTGTAGCTAAAAGTGTTCCATTTTTATCTGCCTGCTGCAGTAATGGCTGTGTTACTTCAGGGCTTACACTTCAATAATTGATCAGGGTTTGTATAGCACCGGCTAAGAGCAAAAATAAGAGTGTTGCTTTGAACAAACTGCTGCAATGTTATAGCATTAGGCACAGAAACAAGATTCTGGAAATATAGATATATAAAAAACAGGAAAAAGATGGATAAGTTGGAGTGGTAAATACTGCTTCAGGCTAGAAAGTAATGAGAATTTTTCCATAGAGAGTTTTGACCTGCTATTCAAAAATTGTTTCTTGTCTTAATAAATCCTAAAAGTGTAATTTACTTGCAAAAGGGAAAGAACAAAGGCACCAAAATTCTTTTGATAACAACACTTGTTAAGGTTGATAAGTTGGGTTTCAAATGTGTGAAGAAAAATGTGTGACAGTTTGTTTTAAGGTGACAACCTAAGTGTTCAGATACTTCCATCTTGTGCTGTTTATAAAGCAGTACACTAGTAAATGCTTTACACATGTATATTAGAAGTGGAAACAATAGATAACATATCTTCCCTTCAATTTTTAAAAAAGCTTTAGTATCTTTTTATAAATTTACAAAATCATAGGTATGATTTATCTAGTAAATTAAGGTTATTCTGCAACATGATCAGTATCAATCGGAATTACATCTATTAATACTTCTTTCTTTTGGATAATAATTTTTTTTTTTAGCCTTCATTTTGAAAATATTTTCTGTTGGTTTCAAGGCTTTGTATTGTCTTCTGCAGACCCAGGTTTATTACTAAATAAAAGAAACACAGCATATTTACTATGCTGCTAAATATTAGTGTTGAATTGATAAAGTGTGAGAAATTCTCAGTAAAAGATGAAAATGCCACCTTTAATCTGTTCTTCACAGAGCAGTTTCTTCCCAAGTGCATAATTTTGAATAGCATAGGTATCATAATGTCTTTTAACTTTATGGGTTGGTCAAATATTTTAAATTTTATGGCTAAATGATAGGAAACGTAATTCATATATGATTCAGGATAGTTATCTCAAACAAAGTGTGCACAAATGCCCTTAAAACCAGTTGCATACCTGGATTCCTTTGTGCAACTGGTTTTAAGGGCACTTCATTTTTAACTACCTGATATAGCAGTTGAAGTCTGTAGGTTATTTTCACATGTACTCATGAATAAATATTACTGTGTTTGATTTCTACAGCAACCTAAAGTTTCTTAAAGAATAGGAAAAAGAACTTGGTAGTTACAGCCGCCTTCTCCCACCCTTCATGTATAAAGCAGTAAATGAAAAAGTATTAACTGGTTTCCAAACAGTGTAGGCAGGGTTGCATGACATATGGTAGTTTGTTGTTATTGAGTACTTCACAATATTACAGGGATGTTGGTCTCCAATACGTGACATTTTCATATCAGAAAAAGGAGTATTCTTCATCAACCTCTTGCTATCTGATCATGGTAATTCCAAGGTACCACATCTCCTTATTACTATTTTCAGGCAGCGGTGCTTTGTGCTGAAGTCACTTGTGTGATAAAAACAAAGCAAAAAAACCAAACAAAACCTTCTCTGGTGTTGTTTTGAAGTGACGCCACTTCAGTGGCATTTAGCAAAAAACCTGCTCAGATGGCAGAGAAGTTGCTCCAGCGGAATTTGATAAAAAGCCAATTGCATGGTATTAAGCCACATTCCTATTGAGAATTTGTATTGACAATGTATTGCTGCTTGTAAGAAATATTACTTGAAAAAGTAAAGAGAAAAATATGATGTTAATGTTCAAAATTCTAATTAACTCAACCTTCCACCATTTTAATCCAACTGCATTATTTTGGGTTTTTTCCATGTGCATCTAAGGAAGCAAAAAGACTAGAAATGTTAGGGATTTAAAAGCTAGACTTTCTATAAAACCTCCTATGGAAATCCATATTTGACTCAACTATGGCTTTAAAACCACTTGAAGTTTGAGATACTCAAGGTCAAGGTCTTGTTTTGTCCCTTTTCTATTCCTATTTCAAGTTGGCTCTAACAATATCAGGACCAAAATTAAGATGAATAGAGGAAATGATATTACTTGCTTTCCAGAAGGCAAGGCTTGCTGTTTGGAGAAGGAAAATGAGATTTTCCTTGTAGTGGACTGGGAATGCAATTTTGGTGGCTGGGTGCCCCCTGAAAAAATACACACACACACACATACAGAGCTCCACTCCTGTCCTGGAGCTCACCTGAACCACCATTGGCATGTCCAGAAGTTATAACAGCACCAGGTTTACATCATAGCGCCAGAATCTGATCCTTTGAGAAGAGGAAATTTCAGTATTTGAGGGTAAAAGTGAAGCTTGGAAATGTAAACAGATCTAATGACCTGTGTCCGACATCATGCTGCCTCCGTTAATAGGTAGGCTCAGAAGAGAAAAAAAGAGCCATCACCACTAGAGCCAGAGAGAGCAGTCTTGTGGTACAGCCAGAGCAGGCGTGATTTTAGTGCTCTGTCTGGGATGCAAAGAGAGAGAGAAACTGGACCTTTTGGTAGAGTGCAGGACTTCTGGTTGTTAGGTTGTAACAGAAGGAGTACCTGATTTCTTCCATCCCTCATCGGCTAAAGAATAGTGTATCAGACCTAGGAGATCTACAGGTCTGAAATTCTTCATCTCCTTTTGAAATTGCTCTGAGAGCAGGGAAAGGATAATAATGCTGCAATTAAATTATTCTTAATAGGTGTCTGAATTGCTTATCATTGAGCACTGGAAGGGGTAAATGGGTGGCATTTTTTAAGACTGCTTTCTTAGCTTTGTGCATTTGGTCAGACATTGCTCTATGGGTTGATGTTGGTTTCGTGTTTTCTAAACTCTTACCGCAAGCACAAATGTTTGTCTGGAAAAATAAAACCAGTTTATCCTTCTCATTGCAAAAGAAAATCCAAAAATATAGTTCTAAATTGCAGTTCCACTGAATTTGAGCCATGGATGCTATCCTGAGTGAAGATTCACTGTTTACAATCGTTATTATCAGACCCTCCTTAAGGCTGTAGTATTTTGTTAGGCTGTAATAGGTTTTTGAGTAACTTTTTTGTTTTCGTCTTTTAAACAATATAACATTTAAGAACTACATACAAATCAGATATTGTGCTTGAGCATTTTCGACATATTACACTATATTTTGTCTCTGAGGGCAAAATCTTCTCCTAGAAGACAAAGAAATAAAACTTTTGATTTTGTGTGAAAAGAGGTTAAACAAAAGATTGTCTAGTAATGGGGCTATATTTTCCCAACCTGCTCTTAAACCAAAATATAGGACTAAAATTCACCAATAACCCTGAAAATGTCCATAACTCACATTCTTTGCCATGGTCTATCAATACTGTAAAGCACAAGGAGCAGGTGGCAAATGTTGTAAACTGTAAGTAACGTTTTTAAGTGGACTGCCTTAGAATAACGTACAATAAGCTAGCAATTAACCAAGGTAACCTGATCAATTGATAGTCCTCTCCAACAGTTGCAGGAGCTATCAAAGCCAAATTTTATTGCATTAGGGGAAAGCCTTTTGTCATAGCAACGCATCCACACAAGTAGCGGTTGCATGCATAACATGGGAAATAAAACCAAACAAAATGATTATTATTACTATGTGGTTTTTATCCGATAGTAACAGATAAAATATGCCAGGCACTTCCAAGATACACATCTAGAGCCCAGGGACTTTCTTTGCCCTGAGTAATTGCCATCTGAAGAGAGCTCTATATGTAAAGGAAGACATAAGAGAAACTTGTACAATTAAAGACATTAGTCTTCTTAGCTGTGTACTTTTGCTGTTTTGTTTTTTAATTCCTTTATTCTGGGGATAAATGTAAACTTTAGGGAAAGGACACAGGGAAGCTTATAAACAGAAAGAAAAGAGAGGAAATGTAGAAGATAACAGAGAAGAAAAAGGATTAAAGGAGGGATGGCTGAAATGGAAAGAAGAGGGAGCAAGAAGAGGTAGCTTTTATACAGCCTCTCATCCCATACCATGCAGTAACCCATGGAAGAGGTTCATACGCACAGTTATATACTCATATTCCTCACCAGTAAGACACTGTTTCTCATGTGTAGATGTTGAAAATTAATTATTTTTTTTTTCCCCTAACGTAATTAATACTGCCAGGACCAAGAGTTGTATGTATGTAAAGAAAAGTTAAGAGGGAAGAGCTGGGAATTAGATGTCTGTGCATATGAGTGGAGAGATTGGGACTGGCGAGACGTCAACTGATCCTGGCTCTTCTGGATGAGGAGGGAGTTTGGGGTTTTTCATTTTTTAAGAGCGGTAGAAAATAAGTCAAAAACCTAGTATTTTAAAATGTCATTGTGGTTTGAATAAGGCACTCAGAAGTTAGGAAATATCAGAACTACATGAATTTAAATGAGCACAACATGCACATATGTGTGTCATGGTAGAGCCTTCAGTGATGAGATCACCCTCTGCTTTTTTCAGAGAAAGCTTAGATCTTTCACCACACAGAAAATAGTCTTTGGGATAAATCAGTGATTTGACTATTTCTTGTGTATTTTGAAAGTAGATAAGGAATTAGTAAGGGAGCTGCATCAAAAAAAGAAGTTGAAATACGAAAAGGAGAGAGAAGTGAGGCTTGTCTCACAGGGCTCATGTCAGCTCTTCCCATCCTCAGTTCCTGCTTTTGTCTTTGTGGTTTATCTCTGCTGATGTGCTCTTAGTTTGCTGGAGGTCTGATCTGAGACCCCAGGAAGCCACTGCCCAACTTCTGGCTGCTCACCTCTCTTACTGAAATCAATGGGGCTTCTACATCTCACCCAATAAAGGACCATCTGACACTATCCTGAAAAAAAAAATAAATTAGGTTTCTAAATTTCTTATAGTAGATGCGCCAAATTGGTAGATACTTCTGATCTTAATCTCTTTGTTCTCAAAATTTCCCACAGTGGAGATTTCTGCTGAGAAAATGACAGCCTCTTATTTCCAATGTGTCTTGTAAAATGAATTCAGAATGAGAACACTCAAGTTCTGTTCTGTGAATGCTGCAAAAAAAAATGATATACAAATACCTTTGTAACACAGAGTAGAACCTAAATAGTGTGGTATAATTAAGGAGAGAGTAGTACAGCTAAAATGAAACACTGGGTAGTTTTGCATCAAACCAATCATTCTGGGCTCTGAATGAGGCAGGAGCCTATGGAAAATGGGTATATGTGGTCATTTGATGAAAGATCTCTGGAATATATATATATGTATGTGGGGAAATGATAATGATCACAGTCATTATGAAAACTTGAAAATAATTTGGTTTTCAAACTTCTTAATGTCTATAATAGTTTGCATATATGTCTATAACATGTATGATAATATAATTTGTGCAATATTTAATATTACATGCACAGGTATGCCTGAGTAGTTCATGGTGAGGATTCTTCCCATTTTTTTAAAAATCTGTTTAGCCTTTGTATATTCTAAATGAGTTTTGAGGATGCTTTTGGAGGAGGAAAGTGTAAGCATCTCTATAGCTGCGTCCATGCACTTGTTTAACAGACCCATTAAAAACCAATGCAAAATGTAGCAGGAACTGTTTTCAAAGAGCCATCAAATACACTGAAGTGATTCACTGTTTACATTACTGGTTCTTACCTTCATCTTGCACAAGAGCAGCTATATCATTTCATCTCCTGTGGTGTAAATCCTACAGCAATCTTAAATTTAAAAAGACCTTGCATTTAAAATAATATAAAATATTATGAATTCATATGCGGCACAAGAGGAGCAGTAATGTGAAATCCTAATGTTGCCTCTGTATTTTGAAAATTTTGGGGCTTAGGACTAAAAATAACCTGTTCTGCATCAAGTACTGTTTTGCTTTCCTTCTTTTTTATTTCTTTCTCTCCCCCCGTCCTCCCCCCTAGGCTGGCCTTCTCTCTTTATTTGTATAAATAATTGAGGATGCAATTATTTATGGCTGCACATAAGGATTCTAGATGTCTAACTATCTATCTGTGCCCACAGATCAGATAGTTTGTTATCTATATCACTATTTGCACCTGCAAGTCATTGTGCTTGGAAATTATCTCCTCATCTAATTGTGTGCACAAACAGAGGTTGGATTAAAGCGGCTTTAAAAAGAAAACCCCTTCAGTAAAGCGAGTGCACGGATACATTACATCCACGATTCAAAGATTTTTTTGTCTTTGATAGTGTAATTTCTAGATTCATATAATACCTGCTGCTGTCTAAAATACTTCAGTGAGCACCTTCTCTATTCTTTCAGGTCCACGTGTAGGAGCTGGTAAAAAGTGGTTGGGTGTAAGCACTGAATAGCCCTTCATATCTTGGGGCTGGATTGGATCATGCATGTGATGTGTAATTTGAGTGTTTGCTGCCATTGTGCTGCTTTTGAGGAAAGCAACACAAAGGCTGAACGAGACCCTCTTAAAAGTGAGCGCATTCATTATGTGAGACACTTCTTTGAGCAGCAAGCGAGCACCGACTCTGGTCCCAGTGTTTCCTCTCGCTTAAATCTCAGCCCTCTATCTTGGGCATTTTCCTTTTGAATCATAATTGTGCAATCTGTTTCCCATTTTAGCATAAAAATCTTCCAGAAATGGAGCAGGCTAACTTTAAACAAGCTGCATTTTTCATGAATCAGGTTGTAAAGTTCACTGCCGTAGAGAAGGCATGTCCTTGTAAAATTCTGCATTAAAAAAAAAAAAAAAAGGTTATCTAAAGATGAATGGCATGATATGTCAGGCTTACAATTACATTTTTTTTCTGTAAACCTAAAAGGGTTAGAAAAACTGGACTCAACTGTTCACAATACTTTTGACTAGCCAACAAGAAATGATGTTTACCATTTTACGAATGCTACGGATACTTTATTGTCTGAGTGGCTTCCATGCACTCCAATAAATTTAAATTGGATATTTGCTGTCCAAATTGACAGTGGGTGATTAAGCCAAAAATAAGAGCATTCGCCTTTAAATTTTAGCTGTGGCATCGTGTTATATTCCCAACATTATGTTATGTTGCATCAAGGCAGTCGCTACAGACCAAAATTTTGATGGATATAAAGCAGATCAAAAGGGTATAGTGATTTTGAAGTCAGTGACAATAGATGCCTCAATATTTGTACATTTCTACTAAAGGGACTTGCATTATTTTGTCAGTTTGTTTCATTTTAGGGGTATTCAGAAATGATATTCATTCTTTGATATAACCCCTAAATTGTACAATTTAAGAAAACCGACTGAAAAAGATAAATTAAATGGGTAGAAATATTTTCAAATCAAAGAACAACTGACATATATAAAAATGATGTATGTTTCTTACATAGTCCACAGGGAGAATTCTGCAGGCTTGCTATGATCTCTACAATTCGCCTCCGGGCAAACGAGGCTTTGGGATATTCTATTATCCCTTTGGTCTGTTTATCATGGAAACTGATGTACAAATCGAAGGTTCTTTTGGACCTCTCCTTTCTGTTTCCTAGATCTGCTAAGAATGAACTTATCACCTGTCCTCACCTTCAGTGAAGTGCTTTGGGGAAGGTTCAGTGACCAATAATCAATTATTATTGAGAAGCAATCAATTGCTAATCTCCATAATTATGCACATCTAAACACTATGAACAAGAAAGAGAAACAAAGCTGCACTCCAAGCATTGCCTTGTTAGCAGTATTTTGTTAACACAGGCTCTAAAAAAAGCTGCCGCAGCTGGTAGCACAAATGTGTTTCCAGTATTCAGGCCATCAACGTGATTCGTCGCTAAATGTATAGAATCAGCTTCTTGCTAAAAACTACAATTACAGGTGATATACAGATTGAAATCACAGGGCTGGTTTGTCGAAGAAAATTGTCCTAATGATGGGTTTTCGGATCGGGAATGCAGCTCTTTTCTTCCTCTGTGATGGGTACTGAAGGCAGCTGCACCTGCCTCTGTGCTGTATTCTGCCGCACTTAATGATATCTGATGATATCATTAGGCAAAGTGTTCATAAACAGATGTTGAGCCTGTGCCTAAATGCTGTCAGATGAGCGGTTGCTGGCCTGAAACAGTATTATTTATATAGAACATTTACGTTTGTTATGTTAATAACCCCACTATTAGCTCTCTGGATGTTGCGATAGGAATGTAAATGTAGTTAATATGAATAACAACCTCTTTACTCTTTGTGCTGCAGTTGAGTATAACTTTTAGGCTTTTAGAGAGAAACAAAGATCCCCCCACCAAGTCCTTTTGACTTCATGATTTTTTTTGGCACCATTCGAAATTTTGATCAGCAGATAAATGGTAAGAATCTGTAGGACAGATGTTAAAGACTGGAATTTGTTTCTCTTAACACTTCATGTTTTCAAGAAATTCTAGTATTTATGTGTTTTCTGGTAATTCCCGGACCCAGTTCATTACCCTAATATGTCAGAGTTTTGATTGTAGACACTAAATTGACAAACACTCGTTAAAAATAAAAATAAAAAGTACTATAGCAACTAGAATTATGAACTGTATTTCTAAAGATTATCTTCTCTGATTGTTTAATTTATTTCACAACAATAACTAAATATTGGGGAGACCACTTCACTCAATATTCATCTTTTTTTGTTTAATGTTTCAGTCTGGTGTTATTCGAGCAGTGCTTGAAATACTGCTTTACAATTGCTGAGGGTTTATTTAGCCAAAGTTGCATTTTATACCTCATAGTTAATTCATGTAGAGTAAGTTATGTAAATTTTGACAGTCATCAAAATGTGCAGTGTTTCTCTAAAATACAGCTTACTAGCAGTAGCTCTGTTATAAAAATATCATTGGTGCCTTTATAATTTTATTTCATATTTTAACTCTTTCTGAATGTGATTTGGGAGTAGAGGTGCACGTTGCAAATGGGGTTTTCTTGTTTGTTTCAATAGCAGATGATGACGGTATGTCTGCTTTTACATGTATAAAGTATTATTAACTGGTGTGTTGCTATAACCATGCTTTGGAACTACAGTTAAACTGTTATCTTCATTGTGTGTATTAATGCTTTTATAGTCCTCCGTGTGCATGAAAATGTTAAAGATATCAATGTCAGAGCATGCCTGTAGCATAAGGGAAGATATTATTCTTTTTTTTTTTTCCCCCCTATGAAATCCTATGTGGTTTTGTTCACTTACCCCTATAATTTGTAGTGCTCTCCTGTGTTTGCGTGTCTCCTCAGATGAGTAGCCTGCTCCATATTACATTGAAACGTGCATTTAGAGGGCAAAGAAATGTTTGGTGTCTCTTATGAGAAGAAATGAGATAGGAAGTCCCAGCGTTTGGCTATCCAAGAGGACAATGAAAGGGCCAAGTAGATCTTTGAAAGAGAATTTAAAGGCACCCTATTAAGGGTAATTGACTGCTTGAGAAGGGAAAGAGAATGTCCTAGGAGGAATACAAGAAAAAAGTAAGGTTCAAGGAACAGTTCTTGAAGAAGAACCCATAGGCTTTCTCAGGTAGTATGCCAGGTAGGAACGCAAATGCATGCAGTGGCATTTGACCATCCATGTTTCCCTCTCAGGTGGAAAGAGAACCCTGGTAACTTAAACATTTCAAAACCTTAGCGAAATGGGAATTTGAATGAGGGAAGGTTTATGATTTGGAGTTTTGGTTTTTGTTCTCCAGAGAAGTAGGCACAGAAATGCTAAAGAGTTTGTTGTGCCTCTTGAGGCTCAGCTACACTTGAAGGAATTGAGGCACCGCTGTAAGGAGCATGGGAGAGGGTGTAAGATGGGAAAAGTGGTGTTGTGTTCTTTGGGGATTTTTTTCTTTTTTTTTTTTTTTTTTTTAGGTCAAAGCATCTTTGGCCCAATGCATAAAGCTTTGGCAATCTATGCATTCATTAAATTTATTTTTATTACGCTGCTAACGAGGACCACGGAGCATGTCTTAAGACATGTTTATGCTTTTGGGACCTGAAGTGTGTGTGTGTTTGTGTCTAAAAGGAGAGAATATTTCTATAGCTCCATCTGGTCTCATCTACTGTTGTTCTTGTACATATTCTATTGTAATCAGTGGGAATCAAGTGAATATTAAGGCTAAAGAATCACATCATGAAAGAAAGATAAATTTTGTATAATAGACCCATTACAATTTGTGAGTAATCAGCCTTTCAAGAAGAGACTTTAGAAAGCACAATGCAGATTCATTGCTATTTCCCCTTAAATATTTATTATACGTTGTATTATTAGGTTATCTGATATTAGAAAAGAATAAAGAAAAATGGCAAAACAGGATATTAAAATTCTTAGGTTTTATCTCCCTTCTTTTACTGAATGTTATTTATAGATAGGTCTGAAAGAGACAGCAAATGTAGACGTCATTGAGCTTCAAACAATTTAAAAATCTGGCATTGAATCTCAACTTTGTCATGTCGGCCCAATTGCAAATAAAAAATAGAAATCAGTAAACCGTTTTATGCAGAATTGGTTTAATTGTGCTAAAATTCATGGGGATTTGCTTGCTTTGAAGAGGTACATTTTTGTACAGACCTCCAGTGTCTGATGGCCTGAAGGAAAGCTGTCTAACCGAAGAAAGAAAAGTGTAATGCTGGCGTACATTAGTGGTGATGTTAACATATCACACTATCAGTTCATGTTGTGATGAGAACTGTTATAAGTGCTTGGCAGAAATCACAGGTTACATCACAAAACATGCAAGACCGAAGAGGTCATCATTTTAGTTATCAATAATATACACTCCTCTGAATTTTACTTTTGCTGCCTTCAGACACCCCACCCCCACTCACCCCCAGGTATAAGGAAATTTCTGGCTTTATTTTTGGTTTAGTTCTTTCTTCATAGTATCCTGGTTGTTGCATTGCACTATTTATAATATCTGTGGCCAGCATGGGATTTCTTTGTTTCATATATCATTACTTGTTCCAACAAAAAGGGACGTAACTTACTCTATTTCTCAGTAAATGTTTATTCCATTTTTATTTGCTGTGGTGTTGTTATTCAGTAACTTCAGGTGTCTAAAGTAAAGACTGTAGGTTAGAAAAAAATCATCAGTGTGTTGGGCCAAATGCTATGATTTTACAGTGATCTGCCTAAAAAATAGATCAGGTTCACTTAAGCCAATGTATGAAGGAAATCCACCAGTACAGTGAATGAAGGATAGCCTGATTCATCCCATTTTTAATGGGGTAAGCCTTCTTTCATTAAAAACAATGTGGGCTTTGTCATTGGGCTCCAACGGTTTTGCTGTATACTAGCAAGAATTTAGTTAAACTTCCACTGACGTACCCGTAGCGACAGTGGTTTGCTGCAGGAAGCAATATTTTGAGAAGACAGTGCAAAGCTAAAGACAGAAAGAACAATGGTGACTCCCACCTGAATGAAACCAATTTAAATCTCCTCATTCCTCTTAACAAGCCATGAATTGCGAGAGTCTCATTTCATAAATGATATCATATTATACACAGGAACTCAATTAAGATCCTTACTTCAGCAGGTAAGGATTTAACCCCACTAAATTGGAATAAAGTTAATTCTGAGATGAAATCTGCTCAGAAATTAAAAGTGCCTGGATCTCCACGCAGTACAAATTCCTTTATACTCAGTGAAGACAGAAAATCTGGTAATTAGCCAGAGATGGCTGTAGTGTTGAACTTACTGTGAGGGAGAATTAATGTAAAAACCCTAGAGGATAAGAAATACTGTTTCCTATTGCTTTTTTGGGGGGTTTACTTTCTACCTGCAACTTTCTATTTGTGTTTTCTACCAGTTGTGCAAATATTTTTCTTTATTGTGGCTGATGTAGGGAATTTGAGCTAGTGCAGCCAAGCCAGAGGAAGCTATTGGAAGACATAGCCCTGTGATAGACTGTTTGCATTTAAAGATCCACGTGTTTCAGGACCTGCAGGGGTGATTCTACAATATTTCAGGACACTTTCTTTCTGCAGTCTTTACAGTTAAGCAGTGGAACTTGATTTTTTACTAAACCAGATGATGCACAGTAAAATACCATCTTCTCTATGTGTTGATTGTTGTGAGATCAACATTACAACCCACTACTGAGTGTTTCTGTGTTGATCATGAAGACAAAACAAATAAATGTCAACAGACCAACATAGCCTTCAAAAAAAAAAATACAAAAACTCTAATTAGATCTGAAATTCTAGGGAAGTAATGACAAGTCAGACTCGTGGAGTTCAGTGAGCATGAATGATGTGGGGATACTTTTGATTCTTGAGTTGTCTTTGTGTTTCTTCTCAGCTCTTACATTTATTCCAGTCCTTCCCAAGGCTGTAAAGACTGGCCACGGGAAGGTCATTCTAATGACTTAATGGCTATTACCCAGCTTTTTCAACTAAAATGTAAAATTTCTAAGAACACTTTGTGTGCTTGGGTGAATATGTTCATGTGCGCTTTGTCAGTTGTCTGAATTTTATATATCCATATTTTGATGTTGAGCCTTGGCACTGAAAATTTTCACTGCACAGAAGAAATAATAACATTTTTCAAGGAGGTCATAGGATATTCCCACTTTCATCTCCTTTGTTTTCTCTTAATTTATTTTGAAATGCCATGTTTTATTCAAATAGAAGGAGATTCTACCGTAAACTTGTATGCCATATGTACAGTTTCTAAAAGGATCTCTAATTTATTTCTTCAGTCTTTTACTGTAATAAATTTTTTGTAGGTGTGAGGGGAGAGGATTTCAGAGGTAGACACTAATAAATTCTCCACCACCTGTTTCTGAGTTGAAAACTTACTTCTGTTTTCTGTTTTGTTCGGTTTTTGTGGTCCGATATTAAAGCATGCCTTTAAATAGGATGACTTCAGAAAAATATTTGAAAACAGTAGATGAATCATTATTTTCTGTTGTGAACAGAGTGGGTTTTTTTAGTTAAAATATTAAAACGTAGGCCCATCAGCGGATGGTATGTAGTGTTTACTCAGATCTTTGGAGCACACAGCTGGTCCTGTCTGATAACGCGGTACTTAGCAAGAAAGCAATCTTTAGCAAGGTAGACTAAGGTAGATCTGGTGTTTTCATATTTAAATGTCCTCGGTGTCTTCTCAATTTTAGATAATACAAGGAATAAGGAAAAATCTGGAGTTTCTATTTTTGATTATATTATCATTGAGACAATATCTTGGCATTATCTCATACTGTCCGACTTTCTGTAGCACAAATGGTGTAGGATATAACTTTCATGTCATTGTCATAACATGGGGAGGGATTGTTTGAGCACCAGGATCTATGCAAAAAGTCAGTGGACCAGTTTTTCTGCCTCTGCCTTCTGGAGAAGGCAGTTTGTTGATGAGCAGGTAGAAAGACCTTCCAGAGCTGAAGGCTGACGTGGACTGAGACAGCAAATTCAGTCCTCTTTTGCTCCTCTTTAGCTCACTGCAAAGGTGCAGCCCAAATTATTAAAGATATAGGCAAACAAAGGATTGAAGGAATTCTTAGCCTATAATCGTCTTCTATAGTTTTAGCTTTTCCATAAACTCTTTTTTTTAATTCATCTTGATCTAAATTCACCATCTCTAGTACTATATTTTGCAGACAATATTTTTGTCAACCCCCGAAAATACTATCAACATTAAGTTCATTCACCACTGATAACATATAAATAAGAGATTTGATCTCCTTCACCATTTTTGATCAATTTGAGGTTTTTTTGGAGAAGGGGTTGTTTTTTTGTTTTTATAGGACAATTTGAAGAGGAGATACGTAGGTTCATGGTTTTCATGTAACAATAAGGAAGGTTTGATAGCTAAATGCAGATGCTTAAGTTGTACAGACATAATTTTCAGCAAGTAATTTTCAATCCTTGTGGGTTGCAACTAATCTCTATAATTAATGAAAGTGAAATTATACACAATGAATTAGTAACTATTGATATAAGGCAATAGATCATGGGCTTTTGCTTACTGCAAGTCTGCTGGGCTTTAAAAGATGGTTATGTGAGTGATAACATTGAAATATATTTCTTCACTGCTTTAGAAATAAGAAACCCAAACAATTACAGTAGATTAAAGATGGCAAATGAAGTTCTGTGTGGTTAAACTGAAGTGATGTACCCATCTGTCTTGTCAGTATTTCCCTCAAACAAAAATAACCGGTTTGTCTGACCTGCTGGAGAATGTCAACCCGTTTAAAGTCCTCCAGGCCTGATTGCTTAGCCGCGTCCCACCAGAAGTTATACTTCTCTGTAGTTCAAAACGCAAGGAATTCAATCTGAGTCTGAATTCCTGTACGCTAAAAGGTAGAGCTGGAGGGCGAGAAAAGCTCTGTGTGAGATAGGCAGAGCGTTAGACTCACCACCTCCCCTGAGCCCTTGGTTCGTCTTTACCCTCCTACAACACACGAGAAACAGCACAGAATGCAGAGCAGCAAGAAATCGCCGTCCCCCAAAATGTACTAGCAACGTGATAATGTTGGCAATATGAGCTATATCATCAGCTGATGTAAATCAACGTAGCTGTAGAAGAATTTATAATCCTTTATAGCAGCTGAAGATCCAGCCAACGATTTAGGAAAGGAAATGCTCAGCTTTTCTCGTAGACGTCGGGAAAACTCGAGAGAGGGTCTCTAGGTGGGGATGAGAAACTTGATGCCCAGGAATAAAGGAGTAACATCAGGTAGACCAGCAGAGAAAACAGGGCTCCACTGGCTCAGTAATCCTTGAATCTTACGGCACGAGTTTAATGAGATCTCTTCGTCCTTAAATTAAACTACAAGGAGTTTTTTTACAGAGAACAGTATTCAATAACAAAATATTAAATGATAAACACAGATTGCTTAAAATCAGATGGGCCATTTTAAGAAAAAGCATTTTAGCTCATCATGATATGTAGCACCTTATTTAAATTAGGAGGTGTTAATTCTTAGCTTGAATAATATATTAATATAATATGTAAAGTGAATGGCATTGTTAATCACAGTCGCGCCTGGAACGACTTTGCTTCTGTGCACTGAATGTTAATTTTGCAAAACATTAATTTCAAAGATTTTGCAGCAGTGCTTTTGTAATTAAATATTAATGTCACATGTTATTGCAGTAGCATGTTTATGAAAGCCGGCAACACTTCAAGTCAACTCATTTGTTTTTATATTTATTCTTGTACATCTGCAATCCCTTCCATTTCACAATTTCAAAGTGAAGGCCATTTTGAATAGTCAATATGTGAACATTTTTCATTGTAAGCGTTTTTTAACATCCAACAGGGTAAATATTTAATGTTGTGTTTTTAGCTGGTATAATTTTTCAGAAAATTGGCTATAACTTTTAACAACTCAAAGGTACCTAAACTGTCTACATTTTTGGCGTAAGAGATCTGAAAATAATATAGCAATAAACATGATGAAGCTGTGAAAAAATACTTTAAAAATTAGAGGCTTTTTTCTGAAAGTTTGACTTCCAGAAGTTGTCATTTCAAAGCCAAGTGTATTCTATTGTCTTTTTATTACCTGTGGTGGTGTGACTTTATATTCACTTGAGTCATTTCAGCAAGTGCAGGATTGACTTCAGAATAACTTTTTCAAGTCACGGGTTTGCATTTGTGCTGGAGAATTCATGTCTGCACTATACTGCTTAATGATTGTTGTTCAATATTTTAAAATAAACATTTTCTGTTTGTGCCCTAAGCCACTTCATGAGCGTGGGGAGGATTCAGACTCAAAACATTTTCTATTAGGGCCAAATTGTAAGGGTGACTAAGTTTGTCAGCTGCTTTTATTGAAGTATATACAGTATATATGTGCCTGTATTGGTTTGCCCAGGTCTGTTTTGACCAATTTACTGTATCTCACGATCTTGCCTGTGGCTCTTCAAACCTGTGAATTACATTAGTCTAAAAAGAAAGTCATTTCCATTTCAGCATGTTGGCAAGAAGAAATTTGTTCGAGGGTATCATATTTTAAACCGTTTTCACTCCCTCCATCCTCCTTTAGTTTAGTATAGATCCCCACCGTACAGCAAAACAATTTGGCAGAGCAAACTGTGAATTATAAAATATGTTATTTATTCTACCACAAAATATATGAACAATCAAGATGCATTGTTTAGTTATAGGCACATTTAATAGTTAAAAATTATATCTGCACCTGATGTTGCATGTTAACAGCTAATACCATTTGACAGTGATGAAATTAAAGGATGAAGAAGAGATACAAACTACATTTTACAAGCATGATGGGTCTCCAACAATGCCATTTAAATATTATTTGTCACTATTTAAAATGAACCTTTCCCCTTTAAGCTATGCCATTATGCTCATTTGTCCTGTCACCACTGACAGGCTCTATGACTCACACACAAAAATGGTCATTAGGTACTGCATCTTCATCTTATTTAAAAAAATAGAAAGCATTCTGATGCCTCTAAAAGCCTGTAATTATTTTCATCCGAGGAGATAGTGTTGCTTGGAAGGTAATTTAATAACCTTTTGCATGTACCTGGGGAATGCCTCTCTGGGGAACCAAGGTGCCGACATGCCATTCAGTCGTCAAAACATGACCTTTAATGGTTGCTTGGAGAGAAGTTAGCCTGGAACGTTGTACACAGCGCGATGCTAATTCTGCTCTCTAATGTATGCAAAATTTAGTTCTTGAGCAATGATCTTTGTAAGATGAATTAATATAGGTACTGCTCCAGGAAACAAAAGAAATTGCAGTTGTGAGAGCTTTTTCCCCACCATGATCTTTTGCTACATCATTTTGAAGGAGCGCCCGAGCTTTTTTTTTTTTTTTTATTTATTTAGGAAACAGCACTAACAACAACAAAACTGTACCTGGCAACATTTCCCAGAATTTGTGGGTTTAATTCCTGTTTTGGTGAGGAATGCCCAGCATCTCTCTCAGGGAAACTGGGACAGTGGGCTGGGTGGTAGCTGTATAGGTTTACGTTAGACCGTGGCGGCTGAACAATAAAATAGAGTAAATATAAACTGTAAGAAAGTAAAATGACAGCTTGTAGGAAAATGAATATACATTGTGAGTGGCTTTGAAAAATTACTAATGCAGTTATGGGGTTAAAGCAGAAAGTGTTGATTTTTCTGTAGCAATAACATATGCCAGGCACCTACAGGATATAGTAAACGAGGCACAGACTATGTCCTGTGACATCAAGGTCCAGAAACTCTTTATTTTGGTACACTGATATTAGATCCCACCCTAGTTAGAAATGCTGGGATTTCAACTCATACCCCTGACATGCCATCCGTCAATTTATTAGCACGCTGGTGCAGTAAGCCACTGAACAGGCTATATCAATTCGTTTAGGGTTTTTTTTTTTTTTTTTTTTTTCCTCTTCTTCTTCCCTTTAAAATGTCTGTAATCCTCAGCTCTGCTCTCTCAACCGGTCAACATTAAAAATTTTTTTTGCCCTTTTTTTTTTTTTTTTTCATTGCCACACCTGAATATGGATTACTTAAATGGGCTGTAAATAATTCATATCTGGGAATAAGTTTCCATTACTGACCAATGTTGTAATTTAATATACTCTATTATGGGTTATACAATTTTAGATTGTTTTCTGTGTGCATTCAGCAGTCGGGCAGACAACAGTTTAAGTAAAAAGGGCAAGATGTTTGTTCAGCTTATTTTCATGTTCAGTGCTGTACTGCAGGAAGTAAAATGCTAGTTTTAACAGCATTCTTTGTAGCTGTTCACGAAAAGAAAAAATCCTAA
>NW_015090831.1:2700162-2718640 GCF_001431845.1 Calidris pugnax | reverse complement strand
TCGGGGGGGGGGGGAGGGGGGCGTGTGTATTAATCTAGATTTATATTCACCAAGCAGATGTCAGGTTTTAATGTAAAATACAAACATATTTTTCAGTAACACAAAATGTATCCCCCTTTCAATATGTGTGGGGGTTTATTTTTCCCCTTCCCTTAACCAGTACTATTGCCTGTCACATGTGGTACTTGATAATTCTGTCAAAAGTACCTATAATAGGAGAGAACATATTTAGCAAGAAGTTTTTGAATAAGGTTACAAGCTACAAATAGAAATGCTCCAAAATGTTAAAGAGCATCATATTTTTAAAAACTGTCCATGTTCAAGTGTTTACACTTAAAAGAGATTTAAACAATTTAAGATTAAGTTGACTATAGTAAAAAAAAAATTAATAATAGATTAATACATGAAAATCTATGAAGTCACATAAGATAATGATTTAAAAAGGAATAATTTAAAAAGATGAATTAAAAAGTAGAATCAGAAAAGAAGGCCAACATAAACTAGGGAAAAACATGCTGTGAATAAAGTCTGTTAGATCTTGAAATAGGAGAACTGCTAAATAATGCATAGTTTTATTTTTCTATAATTTGCATAAACCTTAAGAGAGTATTTATTTGTGTAAAACTTGATGCATCGAGTAAGGAGAATAAAAAAAAATGGCATTCATTTTGTTTTCATTTTGGTATTTAGGAAAAATATTCTGTTGCATATGGACTACTTAGACCTAATCATCTGACTGAATGTGATGTGTTTCTTGAGCCAGGTTGGAAAGGGCTGGCTTGAGAACAGTGCCCTGGTCTTGCTGCAGGCTATGCAGGTTGGCCCAAACTCTGCTGGGGAGCAGATGGTGAGCCAATGCTTGTAGTCACACTTACCTTCCTTGCTAAATCCATAATCCCTCGCTGGACACGCAGCCAAGGCAGGCTTTGGAGGCAGAAAGGAGGTTACAATCTGGACTTGGGTATTGACTGCCAGAACTGAGAAAACAGCTCAGAAATTTCAAATGCTTAACAAGTTATCTGTCTTGTCCCTAAGCCAGTGCAGCATTTTTAAAAGTAATTAAGACATGATTGAAAATGTGTGTGCCATCTAAATACAAAAATCTTCAAAAATAATCAAAACCAATAATTAAAAGCCACATTTAATATACTAGTTAGTAAAAAGAGACTTATTTAAACTGAACTTGCTTTTCTTTTTATTGCACTACGCTGTTGGTTGTTGTTTTTTTTTTTTAAAGGAAGCTTATATTCAGGGCTGGGAGAGAAAAATATTTTTCCTGAGCAAGCCACTGAATGAAGCTGGGTTTTTTTTTTAAATATGTATCTATATGGAATTTTAGCTAACAGTGTGATGATGATTAATTTAATTAATTATTTAATTAACTTCCTACTGAGTGAATATTAGCCATATTATTACATATTAAAAGGTATCTAATATGTAATGATAAGCACGATGTTCATGCACAGGAAAAATAACAGTTGCTTGTAATAATCACAGCATGACTTGCCTTTCTAAATATTTAATCTATTCTAAATCAAGACAGTGATCCTCAAAAATCTATAATTTCAAAAAATATTTAGTAAACAGCCAAATTGTGGTCAACTGCAGTAAAGGGTATGCCATCTGTTTAATGTAAATATCTGGTGAAAGGGAATGCCATATACAAAAGATTGCAGAAATACAGTGAATACACACAAACCCTACTCCGTGTGTGTGTGTGTGTATGTGGTGTGTAACTTTTAATTTATTTATGCCCAAAGCATAAACGTGGACTGGGTCTTACAAGGTAAACGTTTGCACCAGGATGCAACAAAGTATTTAACCATGGGCTTAATATAAAGCACATGCATCATTGTGTTAAATTTTGAGAGATTAAGCTCTCGCTAAGCATTTTATTAATAAAATAAAATATATCTCATAAATCATTTATGGGTTCTATGAAACTTATCTATCATACCATTTAAAGATGTAAAGTAATTTTAAAAAGGAATAGTTAATTACATAATCCATTTTAGTCGGAACACAGTTAAAGTTATATTCTGATCAAGCATAAAGACATGCTTAATTTATGTAAACACCATACCCTTAACTCTGACCATTGGCCTCTTGGGATTTTCAATATATTTTTTTCTTTGTCCAAAAAACCTGTATTATTCTAAAGGATGTTGCTGTTTGGAAACACCAGTTAATGGATTAACCAAGTGCCAGTTAAAATCACTTACATTTGAAAACATTATTTATTTGTTAAGAATAATAGAGAAATATATAGCATTGCTCATTTGCAGTATATTAGAAGTGTATATGTCCGTTCCCTTCTGTCAGAGACCAATCACTATATGCCAGTAATGGGTGCATACATAATGTTAACTTAATTGAAATTCCTTCTGAAAGATTTGTGCATATGAAATTGCACTGATACAGAATAAGGTTTATTTTTAGGTTAGAATTAAGACTACTCTGGTGAATAAGACCACATGTATATCTTTTATATCGAATAAGAGTAAAGGGCCGGATTCTCAGCTGTTGTAAATTGGTATAATATATGTTTTCTGTGAGATTTATGAATGTCCTTAATATTAATTTCCCTGCCTTTAAGCACTTAGGTTTGTTAGTGATGCGATAAACAATGGCATTATTTTCACTTAGCTTCTTAACTGATTTATGAAATGAAGTACTTTGGGTTTTGGAATTTTGCAAGTTGTCCTTTTTCCAGGGCTGGAGCTGGGGGGCCACAACGGAGACTGATATATCTGTGTGTGTGTGTGTGTGTCCGTCTTAAGATTTAATTCTTTTTTTTTTCTTTTAATGCACGAGAAAAGAATGAAATTAGGTTATTAAATGTGATGCACAAAAAGATATTTTTATTCTTTCCTTGCCTTATTGGTGTGAATAATTAAATTTAAATTAATAGGATTATTTGCGAGAGTAAGAGGGGTGTGATTTGGACTTCAGGTTCATTCAGGTTGTTGATGATAAATTTGCTTGTCTGTTGTTGAGACTTTCCCGATATCTATCATAGCTAATTTAGCTAGTACCTGATTTGATTTCAAAGACAGTGGATTAGTTCATTTAAATGGCTTCCCATCATTAATTTATCTCTGCCCTTGTGCATTCAGGTACTTCCCCTTCATCCACAGGGAACCGCTCATAAATGCGGGGCCAGAATTTGGCCCCGAGTTTTGATGCGATTGTTGCTTTCAAAACAGGCTTTTAGGTATATTGTAATAAAGATTTTTCTCTTTACACACAGCAGTCTTCAGAGCCCTGTCTGTCCAGAGCATTGTCAAACTATAGGCAATCACCTATTCTACAGTGATTTAATTTCCTTCAGTGTGTCTTTTTCATCCCCTGGGAAATGTGCAGTACGTCTATTTCTGCTGTGTTGCCCCCAGCTTGCTTTGTGAACAGTGAGGCAAAGAATTCATTTTTATTTTTTTTTATTTTTTATCAGCGTCTACCTCTGCTGTCAATAAATTACCCATGCCATCTCTTAGAGGACCTTCTGTCTTCCTCGCTGACCTCTCGGACTATATGTTCTTGAAAAATGTCTTTTTATTTATCTTTATCATCTTGTGCAATCTTCCTTTCATTCTCCACCTTTGCTTTTCTTATCATTTTTTTACACTCTCAACTTCATCCTGTAATCTTTCCATTCCCCTCTGTATCTGATATTACATACCTCGCACACCTCCCTTGATCATTCTGCACGTACTTGTTCAGACTAATTGGCCTTTTTAACTGCTGTTACATGTGCTGCTGGATGGACAGCACACATGCTCTTGTTGAGATGTTGATTTATGTTTGGAAGATTTTTGAATTTGCCGTCCGCTTCCTTTTCTTTCATTTTTTTTGGGCTCAGCCTTTTTCTTTTAATATTTCCAGTTGCAGGAATGATTTTATTTTATGTTACTAATTTTTCTAGTTCTAGACAAACAGGGGTGCTCTACTTAGTGTTTTCAGATTTCAGATCTTTCTTAATATGCCCTGTTTTCTTACTCAGAATTCCAATTCAATGGCTGATTCTTCCTTCACTTTTAAGATGGTAAAAGGAAAATTGTCCCAGTTGTTCCCTTTGACACAGAAAGCCATATTTCTTTTTTGAAACCCCTTTTTTGCAGATATTCCCTGTCACTTGGCAATGGACAGTGCTGGGGATGCTGAGCATCCCCAGTCATTGTCCCAAGATGGTTATTGCTCCTGTTAGACCTCTCCTCTGCAGCCTAGCCCTGCTATATGAGAGACTTTCTGCATGACAAGGGCCCCAGGGTTCCTCAGGAGGTTTTAGTGATTTGAAAAAAAAGAGCATGACTAAATTAGGAAAAATAAACTTTGAGACCAAAAATGGCCTGACAGATGTGGTCGTCTACTTCTATTGTGATAATATGGTGGTATCTGTGCTAGAGATTTTTCTAGTAAAAAAAATCAAATTATTAAAAATTCCTTGTGGTCTTGTTATTGGCCCCTTGGAGCCCCCAGATTCCTGTTGTGTTGCTGTGATGCTTTGCAGGTTCCCACTGCTGCAGGTTCCCCCTGCACAATGTTTCCATAAAGGAGTGGTAGCAGGACATTCATCTGGTGGCTACCTGAGCTTGGGTTTGGACCCTGGTCTTGGATCTCTCCTTTCTTTTTTCTTGGTTTAAAGGAAAAATACTGTCATTATTTCAAGAGTTTCCAGGAAAAAAGCAAACAGGGAAGGTTAATGTATCTGTAGTCTTCTCCATTTTTTGAGAATATGGGTTTAGTGCCATTTACTTCCCTGATACTCTTTTGTGTTCAGGAAACCAGGAATTAATATGGAAGTTTGGCAGTATTTTTACTTTAGTTTCAAAACATAGTTTGTCCGTTTCTTTTTAATTCCAACCTTTCTTGTATTCACCAATAGTCATTAAAAGGTTTCTGATCTCACAGTGCTCCTAGTAACCAGGGATTAGTAGAAAGTGTCTACCTGAATCCCAGATTCTTTCATTTCTTCTCTCCATGAATAAAAATAATTTCTCTGTGATACTTTCAGAATCCCTTGTTGCATAAATTAAAAAAGTTGAAAGGTTAAAATTGACTTGATGCCAAGTTATTGCATTAGACAGCAGATTCCATTTACTTATTTATCTGTTATTTTTATGTTTTTAAACATTTTGGCATGATTTCCATATTGTGATTCTTGCACGCTGCACATTCAGACTGTCAGCCTTTGATTCCCCCCAAGGAGATGTAAGAAGAGGTCTCGTTTCAGACTTGGAAGTTTTTATCTTATTGTTTTTTTGTAAAAGGCTAGGGGAAAGTTTAAGAAGGATTTTTAAGTTTGATTGACAAAGTGAATTCCTAAAAGTGATATATCAGCACAGGACTCAATAAGCCAGGACACATGCTACTAACAGAGAAGAAGTGGTTTTATATATTATTCACCAATCTCCAGGGTTTCTATGCCAGTCAGAGTTGGCTTACTTCCCATATATATTATTAAATGTTTTACAGTTCAGCATGCATACAAAAGGAGTAAATGATGTGATACATACAGTTTAACCTACATATGGAATGACTTAAAATTACACCATTCAAAGGTTTATCACAGAGTATGGATTACACAAACCAATAAGGCATACATAGATAGGGAAATAGTACAGCATATTATGAATTTCTTCTCAGCTTTTGACCAGCTTTCCCTAGATGCGAATTTTCCTAACCTTTTAATTTTATTTTATTTTTTTAAGCAAAATTATTACTATAACCAAGCTGGGCAGAAGATAACGTAGGCGTTTGTTGGCAAAATCATTTGCACGGTTCAGGCACAGCCGATTACTATAACCAAGCTGGGCAGAAGATAACGTAGGCAAAATCATTTGCATGGTTCAGGCAGAGCCAAGGAAAGGAGGGAAGAGCTACAGGTGAATAAACCCCAAAGGTAGTAAAGATGTGCCTTGGTACGTGTGTGTTTCCTTCTGGAAAATCAGAATAATAGAGTGTAAAATGGAAGGTAATGATAATCTACAGGTGTCCCTGTTATTTCATTGATTTGCCTGCTGAAAGGACTGATGGGTCACTGGTTATAGGTTGGAGGAGTCCAGCAGGTTGTCCTGGATAATCCCACCCTCCACGCAAATACCACATCTGACACCCCTTTGTAGTTTACACCATCCAGCAGGATTCAAGGTTGTCTCTGAATTAGTGTCTGTCCTCCAGTGGGTAACCTACTCATGCTCAGTGTCCAGCATTTGTGGATTTTGAGACAGCAAACTTGATGTGATTTTTTTGTATGTATTAGGTCGGGATTACTTACATTCAGTACAGTCTTAATTTAAGTAATGCTTGTAAAAGTATGCGTGCAGTTTGGTTGGAGGAGTCCAGCAGGTTGTCCTGGATAATCCCATCCTCCATGCAAATAACACATCTGCTTTGTTACTGTGACACCCCTTTGTAGTTTACACCATCCAGCAGGATTCAAGGTTGTCTCTGAATTAGTGTCTGTCCTCCAGTGGGTAACCTACTTTGTAGTTTACACCATCCAGCAGGATTCAGGGTTGTCTCTGCATTAGTGTCTGTCCTCCAGTGGGTAACTGCTCATGCTCAGTGTCCAGCATTTGTGGATTTTGAGACAGCAAACTTGACGTGATTTTTTGTATGTATTAGGTCGGGATTACTTACATTCAGTACAGTCTTAATTTAAGTAATGCTTGTAAAAGTATGCGTGCAGTTTTGGAATACAACACACCATTATTTCTTCATTTAGACTATTTCTGCTTCCTGGATTCTAAGAAAAAAACATAGGAAAAATTGCTCTCCAAGTCAATATGTGTTATACATTCTAATTGTTCTTTACTGTGGACAGCTTTCTGTGTTACAAGGCAAGGGAAAAAAATTATGAGATTTTAAGTTTAAAAAGGTATTTTTAAACTGTTTTTGTCACTAAAAAGTATTTTTTGCTGAGGCACTGAGTGGTAACATGCAAGTCAAAACCAGATTTTACTGTGGACAGCTTTCTGTGTTACAAGGTAAGGGAAAAAAAATCTTGAGATTTTAAGTTAAAAAAGGTATTTTTAAACTGTTTTTGTCACTAAAAAGTAATTTTTGCTGAGGCACTGAGTGGTAACATGCAAGTCAAAACCAGATTTATGTATAGAAGGGGGTACTGAGGAAAAAGTAATTAATTGATGAGGGTAATAGCTATGATTGCATCCTGTTTCTTTAGATTCAGATTATTGCAGTGCGATACAAAATGACAGACTTCAGCAAAAGTCAGTGAGGTGAGACAAAAGCCAAAAGAAACAAATACAGGTACATTAGCACATTTACTTTGACTATTTCTACATTAGAAAATTATAATAAAAATTTGAAAAAATGAGGTTTTCTTCTTCACTGAAGCTAAGAATTTAAAATATATGTATGACTGCAGAGTGTAAGCAATGATATTATTAAATTATAAAACATATGCAGTTAAAACAATTTCTATACGTATGGTCACAAGTCCATTGTTTGTTGGGTAGTGGTACCTTCTGAAGATGGAGGTTGATATTTTTCATGGACCCGTTCCTTAGAGGAACTGCCCTGATGCTTTTGTTTTAAGATTTCTTCTCTCCATGAATAAAAATAATTTCTCTGTGATACTTTCAGAATCCCTTGTTGCATAAATTAAAAAAGTTGAAAGGTTAAAATTGACTTGATGCCAAGTTATTGCATTAGACAGCAGATTCCATTTACTTATTTATCTGTTATTTTTATGTTTTTAAACATTTTGGCATGATTTCCATATTGTGATTCTTGCACGCTGCACATTCAGACTGTCAGCCTTTGATTCCCCCCAAGGAGATGTAAGAAGAGGTCTCGTTTCAGACTTGGAAGTTTTTATCTTATTGTTTTTTTGTAAAAGGCTAGGGGAAAGTTTAAGAAGGATTTTTAAGTTTGATTGACAAAGTGAATTCCTAAAAGTGATATATCAGCACAGGACTCAATAAGCCAGGACACATGCTACTAACAGAGAAGAAGTGGTTTTATATATTATTCACCAATCTCCAGGGTTTCTATGCCAGTCAGAGTTGGCTTACTTCCCATATATATTATTAAATGTTTTACAGTTCAGCATGCATACAAAAGGAGTAAATGATGTGATACATACAGTTTAACCTACATATGGAATGACTTAAAATTACACCATTCAAAGGTTTATCACAGAGTATGGATTACACAAACCAATAAGGCATACATAGATAGGGAAATAGTACAGCATATTATGAATTTCTTCTCAGCTTTTGACCAGCTTTCCCTAGATGCCTCCTTTCCTAACCTTTTAATTTTATTTTATTTTTTTAAGCAAAATTATTACTATAACCAAGCTGGGCAGAAGATAACGTAGGCGTTTGTTGGCAAAATCATTTGCACGGTTCAGGCACAGCCGAGGAAAGGAGGGAAGAGCTACAGGTGAATAAACCCCAAAGGTAGTAAGGATGTGCCTTGGTACGTGTGTGCTTCCTTCTGGAAAATCAGAATAATAGAGTGTAAAATGGAAGGTAATGATAATCTACAGGTGTCCCTGTTATTTCATTGATTTGCCTGCTGAAAGGACTGATGGGTCACTGGTTATAGGTTGGAGGAGTCCAGCAGGTTGTCCTGGATAATCCCATCCTCCATGCAAATAACACATCTGCTTTGTTACTGTGACACCCCTTTGTAGTTTACACCATCCAGCAGGATTCAGGGTTGTCTCTGCATTAGTGTCTGTCCTCCAGTGGGTAACTGCTCATGCTCAGTGTCCAGCATTTGTGGATTTTGAGACAGCAAACTTGACGTGATTTTTTGTATGTATTAGGTCGGGATTACTTACATTCAGTACAGTCTTAATTTAAGTAATGCTTGCAAAAGTATGCTTGCAGTTTTGGAATACAACACACCATTATTTCTTCATTTAGACTATTTCTGCTTCCTGGATTCTAAGAAAAAAACATAGGAAAAATTGCTCTCCAAGTCAATATGTGTTATACATTATAATTGTTCTTTACTGTGGACAGCTTTCTGTGTTACAAGGTAAGGGAAAAAAAATCTTGAGATTTTAAGTTAAAAAAGGTATTTTTAAACTGTTTTTGTCACTAAAAAGTAATTTTTGCTGAGGCACTGAGTGGTAACATGCTTTACAAGTTTTAAGTCAAAACCAGAGTTATGTATAGAAGGGGGTACTGAGGAAAAAGTAATTAATTGATGAGGGTAATAGCTATGATTGCATCCTGTTTCTTTAGATTCAGATTATTGCAGTGCGATACAAAATGACAGACTTCAGCAAAAGTCAGTGAGGTGAGACAAAAGCCAAAAGAAACAAATACAGGTACATTAGCACATTTACTTTGACTATTTCTACATTAGAAAATTATAATAAAAATTTGAAAAAATGAGGTTTTCTTCTTCACTGAAGCTAAGAATTTAAAATATATGTATGACTGCAGAGTGTAAGCAATGATATTATTAAATTATAAAACATATGCAGTTAAAACAATTTCTATACGTATGGTCACAAGTCCATTGTTTGTTGGGTAGTGGTACCTTCTGAAGATGGAGGTTGATATTTTTCATGGACCCGTTCCTTAGAGGAACTGCCCTGATGCTTTTGTTTTAAGAGTGTAGAAAGTAATTCCATCCTACATTTTTGGTCACTTTGGTTCCCCAGTAATCAACCACCATCCCAGTCCAGCAGCTACTCACAGCTTCAGTAGAGGAGATGTGTTAGGATTTCTGTTAATGTAGTTGATATTACCATTGGCCGAAGTTATGTTCATGATTAAGTCTTTGTTAGATCCACTAGAATCTATAACCTGCAACTGATTAAAAAATCTTGCTTTATTATAAATTTTTGGGGGCAATCAAAATAAATATGGAGTTTATAGCAAGGTTAGTAGACTTTGGCTTTAATCAGACATCCCAAGGGGAAGAATATACATGAAGAAGTAGGCTCTTTCATACCCAGATAAGATCCTTTCCATTCCTTTCTCAATTACAACGTAAGACTTACAAGATAGCCCCTTAAAATGTCCTCTTTTTAATTTCCTTCTCTGAGTCTTTTAATTAAATTAGACAATCCTGTTTCATTAGGAGTGACTACTTGGAGCTTTGCAGCAACAAGGAGGTAAATATGTGAAGCCTTGCTATTAACATTGCAGAAACTCTTCATCTGTGCGAAACTTGTCCATGAATAAGGTTATTAGGAAACAATACTTATATAACCATAATTGAAGGTATATTATTATCATTTAAACAATTTATTTCCAAGTTAAGTTCATCCTGAAATGTTTCCTGGCAATACTGAATTACAATAACGTGTCTTTTTAATTTGCTTGATCCATCTTCTTGATATCTACTCCTTTAGCAGCTTCGTAGAAATGTCTGTCCCTTGTGTCAAGATTTTCATAGAGTTATTGATTTTGATTTGTATATTTGTATATACATTTAAAGTACTTTTCTCTAGATCTCAGAGATTTGGAATGAAATCCTGTAGCTTATCCAAACAAGAATTTCATATGCAGAAATGAAACATGAGATTCCATCTAAGTTCCTATAACTTTTAGTTTCTTGGCTAAAAACATACATCCTGTTTGATAAGGGTACAACTGGAATGTGACGATGACGTAAGCCTTATTAGAAATCTGATGCAAGGCAAATGTCTGAACCAATTAATAAAGATCAGTCTAAAGCAGAGCTTTCCAAGGGACCAGTTCTTCTCTGCAGTCACTTTTACTTGCTAACCCAGCAATAGATGAGTATCCAGTCATATCTTCATCTCATTCCAGAAATGAATGCTGAATCCACTCACAGTCAAGTGGATTAATATAATCACTGGCATCATCAGACTACTTTACTTAATTCACCAACATCAACTTATTGTTACTGAAGCTGGGTGGTGGTTCTAATTTCTGCTCCTAAATGTTCTGGGAAAAGCCTGAAAATACTGTATCTTTATTGTATGGCCTTTACCATATATCCCAATTGCTACAGGGATGTGGTGCTGAAGCCTAAAGGAGTTATACAGTACCTTATAAATAGAATGAGGGGATAGTTTAGATATGATGAGTTGGCTCAAAAAAAGTACGTGTCCAAGGGCCAAAATAATTAGTTTTGAATAATGCTGAAAGGCAGAAAGCTGTGACCAGTGCTTCTTCATGGTTCCCACTGCCAAAAGTGTGGTAGCTGTGGTCTGGCTATGTCACAGGTCCTGCTTTGGTGTAGGGCAAGACACAGTACAATAGCGTTTCCTTCATATACAAATAATAGCAAACGGTGTATTTTATATTCAATCTTTGCCCGTGTGACCTGGATTAAGTCAGACAATAAGAGAATTAGATCAAGAAAAGTTTGAGCAGCAGCTTCATTGGCTATGCTTTTGTCTAAGAATTTCTCTAAAACTTCTTGGTAAAACACAACTACTTTTTACTGTGACGTTACTATGATTTTATTGTGATGTTACTATGATTTTATAGCCTTCTTTTTATTCTACTGTGCTGCAGAGGAAGAAAATTAATATTGCGAGCATCAGTGTCCATGCTCATGTATAGCTTGAAAGTACAGTACATAGAGAGGCTTTGTTTTAGGCAGGCTACAAAGGTGAGAAGGAACTTTGCATAACTTGAAGGATTTCTTACAGAACTAATTTGCTCAGATTTTATAAAGAAGACACTGTAAGCAAGCCTTCACAAATAAAATGTATTGATTTTAATCAAGGGAGTTTTTTTCTATAGTTTAAAAATGCAGTTTGGTATCTCTTCAGTGAATATTGTGTTTTGCCAAAAAATATTTTGTAATTATTATAGTCAGTTATCTCATTAATGTTCCCTACCTAACACCGCATCCTTCAGGCAATCTGAAATGGAGTTTAAAAAAAAAAAAAAAAAAAGAAAAAAAAAAAGGCTGTCTGCATCAGTATTCCCAGAAAAGCATTTCTCTTGTAGCATGAAACTAAGGGGTGTAAGCTCTTAAATACGTTAAAAAGTTTCAAGGTCCTTTCATTCCTAGTTACAGAAAAGAAAAGAACAGACAGTGGCATGCCAAGGGGAAAGGAGGAGTGAAGACCAGGAACACAAAAGACAGATTTTGTTTGCAGACTTGAGCTGAAAAAATGATTATGAAACCCTAACTCACGATGCATAAAGAAACCAGCATGACCTAGAAATAAGCATCACAGAGCTATGACACTTAGGTGTTGCTTAAGCTGTAAGACACAATACGGCTGGGAGATCCATATGTAGCATGGGTAAAAGAGCACATGATGGACCCATGTTCTGCTTGGTACATAGCTTGATCATATGGCAGAAGGACTATAAGTATGAAAATAAGTGACATTTATGTTTAAAGACATAACTTTTTTCTTTTCTTTTTTTTTTAATGTGACTTTTAACTCAGCATTTTGGACCATATTGTAGCAAAAACGAGTGACATAAGTCTCTCTTTGATCTCTTTATCGTTTCATGAGGAGGTGCTTCTAATGAAATTCCTGTAATCAAGGAAATAAGAGTATCACTCAATACATGCCCTTCTGAGGATCACATGGACAAAAGGAGCTTAGGAGGAGATCAGGAGAACCTGGAGAAAGAGAGACAGAGCACTACAGCACTAGGGCAGATGACATCCTTAGGCTTTATTTACCTGGCACTGCATGAAGGGAGTTTGTTCTTGTTCATCAACCCCTCTGAATGGGGGTGGCGACTTAACTTTCATGTAGTTTTCAACAGAATGAGTGCATATATGTTATGGGCAGACAGGCAGCTGTCTTCTCCTGCTCTGAGTGAACCCAGAACTTACAAAAGATATTGTGGAAACAATAACCTGCCCTCTCACTATACTTTAAGAGAAGCCTGAATGCATTTTCTCCAACCTTCCTCCCCCCCCTGTATTCCTTTGTCTTTATTTCATTGGCCACTTACTGTTTTCTATTAATTTGCCCTAATCCTGATTTTTCCATGTATGGGTAGTTTCTCATCTGGCTGCCATTCTTATGCCACTCAGTGGTTACTTGTGTGGCAAATGAGCAAAAAAACTTGGCAGTTGTTGCTGGGGTTAATGTGGAAAAATAAATCTCGAGTAATGCCAGTGTGGATTTACTTCTCATTCTTAATGGCACCAGCAGATGTTTGAGGAATCCTAGACTTCCTGAGCGCCTCCATCGCGCAGCTGGCATCGCTTGGAAAGGTCCTGGCGGTGGGAGACATATGTGTTGTATACTTACACTTTGATTTACGGGCACTTCTGACTCTGGATGGGGATTGTTCTCACCCTTCTCACACGCAGTCCTTGCCTGGACCCACCGTATCAGGTTTATTGCTTCTGCTGTTCCTTCTTCTGCGTCTCCTGCCGGCACCTTGAGGAGGGTTTCAGTTGCAGTGAAACTCTCAACACCTCTCTCTGTTTGTTGAGAAGGTTTCCTCAAATATCAGGCTTCTCAGGCATGAGGGAATGAGTGTATTTATTTAGTATTTTCAATGTGTATGCTGAAGATCCTGAGATGCAACTTTCAGCCTTCTCATAGTAATATAGATAATGTTGTGTGGATTATTTGCTCTCTCATCTGTAGTGGTGTGAACCATCTCTTTTGACACTGGCAGCCCAAACCACATCCTCAGCCATGATAGATATTGCTGAATATAAAATGAATATTCAGAAAACATGCAGTATGTTGCTGTCAACTTTTAATGCACATTATCAGATGAAATAAGGAACAGGAGGAGCAAGTATTACGTGATGAATTAGAACTCAGCTGCCCATCACAAATGCCCCTATGGTTTCTGCTGGGACACAGAAACTAGTTTGTGAATCTTTGAGATATTTTGATTTTCATGACAAGTCCTTTGTCTCATGATACTTGGGATAGAAAACATCCTAGTACTTTACTTTTTCTTCACGGGGAAATCACTCACTAATATCTGCTTCAGATGCTGACTGCTTTAGACACTGGTAGGTTGTTTTTGTTTGGGTTTTTTTTAAGGAGTAGCCCTTAGTGGCACTAAATTTAACAACTAACAACAGCATGTGCCTCACACTTGATACTTCAGGCTATGGTGACAGCTTTTAGCAATTTGGAAAATCCCATAGGACCAAGAGTGGCACTAGCTGCTGTCTTCTTTGTTTGCATTTACTCTTCTGCTTTGTCAATTTGTTCTGTGGTTGCAAAAGTAAATCAAGAGATCTACATTTAACCAAAATAAAATAGTAATACCTCCCTCCCATTCTTTGAAATAACGCTCCCAACAATAAGCCTTAATAACCTTGGGGAAAAAAAAAAAAGTTGAAATTCTAAAATGAGAAGGAAAGAAAGGAAGGTATAGATATCTAGCACTGCTTGGAAGAAATGACTATAGTAACACAGTCACTCAGGGTTATTTTTCCTCTATTCTTTAACTTACAATGCTCAGGGCACCCTCCAAGGGCCTTGGGAGGGTGGTGTGATGCTCTTCTCACACATGCTCTTCAACAGCCCTTTTACTACAATCAATCATTGAAAAATATTTTTTGCGATTCAGTCTAATGCTTGGAGGGAGCTGCAGAGATAGAAAAGGCTATTGGCACTTGCAAAATATTAAACTGAGTACTCATGTGGGAAAGCTCAAAAAATAATAGATAGGCATGGATAGTTTTTTTCATATTTCTCTACAGAGAAAAAAAAGCAGAAAAAACACAATGTGTGAGATAGGTGCAAGAAACTTTTTCCTATCTCTATGTTTTTGTGTTAAGGTATCTACTGTCACCAGTATTTGTAAATAGTTAAAGGTAAAACCAATTAAAGGTTAAAGACCAAACTGTGTGCATCTTGAACCCTCCTTTACACTGACCATAGAGTAATTGGCCAGGGAGAGGTATGCACTGAAAGTCTGTAAAAGAAACTTGGGAGAATTTTTCTGAAGCTTTGATTGCGGTGAGGAGATTTTTTTACTATCTAAAATAGGGTCAGTGACCAAAAGGTATTGCAAAGCCCTTCCTGTTGCACGTTATCTTAATTATCTACTTAGAGAATTCATCATCCTATGACCGAAAAGTTAAATTTGAAGTTAAATATTAAAAAAACTTGTTTATGTGGAGATTTGAGAAACCCTATTGACTTGCTTCTTCAGTTTTTGCAATTTTTTCTGTGTACTTGTATACAATTATCCAGAATACGGTGTTGCCTGTTGTTTCTTCCTGCAGGCCATCACACATCCATTATGGGATGCTGAGAAAACCATTCCTTTTCTCTCTCATGTACAGAGACTGTAGTCAGGAGAGGTCTTTTCAACCTGCACATGGGCTGTTTGAGTCCTTGTATGCTCTTCTTTCTCTTCTTACTACTCCCTTTACTTTTTAAACATAGTGATAATACAGGTCTCAGGAGGTTGCAACTTGAAATAAGCTGTCTCTGATACTGCCAGCTAGGGAAATGAGGAAAGCAATAGTATAATACACTGAAGCTGGTGGGGGAAGTCAAACACAAAGTGTTGGTTCATCTCCAGGAAGTGGGAGACTGTGCAAGGAGAATATCGAGGACTAGAACACCCTGGGCTGGATGCCTTGGGTGACAGCTTCCAAGCGGAGGGAGCTGCCAAATGTAGGAGGTGAGGATGTTATGTGCATAATCTCTCCTCTTCCTTAGCAGCTATGCACTTTCCTGCCCTAAAGCTGGAAGAATTGGTTTTCCTTTCTGCTGCAAGCAGACCTTTTCAAGTAGATAAATGTACTAGAACTTAAAAAAAAAAAAAGAAAAAAAAAAAAGAAAAAAAAAAGGAAAAGGGAAAAAAAAAGCAACCAACAAACACATGCAAATGGACTAAGTTAGAATTGCATATCCCATCTGCTTCGTTCATTTTTAGAATAAGGTTTTCATACCTTGTACTTCTCTTTTTTCATTAGATGAAATAGCACTGCATTGTTGGCCACCTCAGTACCAGAGACAAACTAAATAACTATCCTGAGCATATGGAAAGTAAAATTTAAGGAAACAAACCTAGTTCTGCCAGAAATATCTTTTGTCTGTCTAAGAAACAGAAGAACTCCTAACCTGCTTCTTCAGTATAGGCAATGGTTTAAGATTTATTGGCCATCATACTGTAACCCAGCATCACTACAGGTCTAGAAACCTTGGGACTATGACTGGACATGGTACCACTCTTCTGAGCCAATATGCTTCAGTACCCTGCCACAGCAATGGAAGACAATGAGGGTACAGCTGTAGGAAACAATAGTAATTATTTAACTGGAGAAGGGACACATTTATTGACAATGACCTGGGAGTCCCAGTTGATGTGGGTTAAATAGGAGTTGAGAAATCAGAACACCCCATAATGAGCTAGACTGGGAGGAGGATGGGAGGCTATCACCCTTCCCTGCACAGGATGGTGTGGCCTCTTTGGATGTGTGTTACCCAGCTTGGTCCCCCAGGTCAATTCAGGCATGGAGAAATGGGAAAAGGTTCACAAGAGGCAACTGGGTGCCTCAGGCACAAGTCCCGAAAGAAGTGGAGGGTAATGAGTTTGAACAGTCTGATGAAGAGAAGACTAAGGGTTTTTGCAGAGACAGACCAATGTGTTTTTTGGTAGCAGCAGATTGGGCAGTTGCCACAAATTACATCTTTGGAGGCTCAGATTTGACATTATTAAAAATATTTGGGTGAGAGTATAATAAAACACAGGAGAACTTGAGTGGTTGCAAAGTCTCCACCCTTGGTGGTTTTCATCACTTGGCTAGACAAAACCACAGGTGAACTATCTAGCATCAATAGTACTTTTACTTTAAGTGAGAGATTGGACAAGACAACTTCTAGTGTTCCCTTCTGAATAACATTTCTGTGATTTTCTATTAATTTCTGGAAGGTTTGAGTTAGGTGTTTTTCTGATATACAAGTGAAATATGTCTCTAGTTAATGCACTTTATAGTTCTCAGGTATTCTACACACCCTTACAATGTCATTATTGAAAGTTTCTTCACTTTTTGTCCTAAAATATTGTGGGAAGGGGGAGAAAAGAAATTTGTACATAGAAATGATTGTTCAAAATCTCAGTATCAAATTGAGATTCAATTTTGGTAATCAGTACTCAGTAAATAAAACAAATTTACCATTTTTCAGTTTGTGTTGGCCACTGCTAGATGTAGCTGGTTAAATTATTACAAACCATCAATCATCTTTTTACCATTTGTTAATAATATAGTACACTTCGTATGTATTATTTTGGACAAAATGAAGTTTTACTTGAAATTCCTTAAGAAATGTAGTTGTCACTGGAAAGGATCACATCTCAATTTTTTTTTAACTTAGAAATAAATTGCATCCTTCTTGAGTAAAATCTGGTGAAGGGATTAAGAAAAGTAACAAAATACATTGGTGGCAGGGGTGGTTGTCCTCTGAACTCCAGAAAAGGCTGGTGTAAAAAGTCAAAGCATCTTTTAGCTGAATAAAATGTGCAGATGGGGCAATACGTGCCACTGAATACAAGAGCTATGAATTTTCTGGATGATCTAGCTATACACTAGAAAGAACAAGAGCAGATTATAGATTGGGATTTAGATTATGAATTTAAGCATCAAACATCAAACAGTTTAGTGAATTTTCTTATTTAAAGGCAATCAAGTCTCTTAATGAACTTATCAGCAATCAAAATATGTCTTTGGAGTTTTGAATAAGGGTATATATACTTCTACAACATATTTGTCAAGCAAGGGCTTGGAATGTCTGATTACTACAAATTATCCATATGTATGTAGGATTTGTGTCAGTGCTTCTTATGCCACTGGAGAATGGATTTCCATTGAGTTTTCCCCTGTGGAAATCATGAGTCTGAACTCCAGTATTATTTTTATTTTGAGATAAAATTAGCTGTATGCTTATAGGATAACTTCAAAACTATGGTGTGCTCAAACATCAGTAGCAGACCTGAGAAACACCCTATTGTTCTTTTAATTATGGCAGCAGAGCCAATTAATACAGCAGGCTTACTCAACTAATCAAACAAACCAGTTTTGGCTTGGGGAGTATAAAGGTCCTTACGCAAATATTGATTTACATATCTAAATCTATATCTTACATGCATGCAGAGATTTTCACTGAGCATCTCTGTTAATAATAACAAAATTTCTGTGAGGAAAAAAATTAATTGGTGGAATTTGGAGACCCTGCATCTACCTTGACAGTGTAACACAGTCGTAGTGCTTTGAACTGCGTAAGTGTACTCTTTCTGTCTACTTCTTCGTTGGGACTCTTTGATGTTGCTGTTAAACTAGGATCTTGTTCATAGGCCAGTTTATGCCTTAACATAAAAATAAATGGCTTACTTAAAACACGTTGTAGTTCACACTATCTATGAGGACATAAGTCACTCTTAAGCTGCATTTCAGACCTTTAAAAATATCTGTGGAACCACTGAGCTCCAACATGAAGATGGTGCAACATCAGTGTGTTGACATATGAGGCATCTTTAAAGCTAAGCAAGGTGGATTTCATTGCATCCAAATTTTAACTTATTTTTTTATTAATATATGAAAGCTTGTAAAG
>NW_015090831.1:2590823-2699402 GCF_001431845.1 Calidris pugnax | reverse complement strand
TTATGTATAGAAGGGGGTACTGAGGAAAAAGTAATTAATTGATGAGGGTAATAGCTATGATTGCATCCTGTTTCTTTAGATTCAGATTATTGCAGTGCGATACAAAATGACAGACTTCAGCAAAAGTCAGTGAGGTGAGACAAAAGCCAAAAGAAACAAATACAGGTACATTAGCACATTTACTTTGACTATTTCTACATTAGAAAATTATAATAAAAATTTGAAAAAATGAGGTTTTCTTCTTCACTGAAGCTAAGAATTTAAAATATATGTATGACTGCAGAGTGTAAGCAATGATATTATTAAATTATAAAACATATGCAGTTAAAACAATTTCTATACGTATGGTCACAAGTCCATTGTTTGTTGGGTAGTGGTACCTTCTGAAGATGGAGGTTGATATTTTTCATGGACCCGTTCCTTAGAGGAACTGCCCTGATGCTTTTGTTTTAAGAGTGTAGAAAGTAATTCCATCCTACATTTTGGCCACTTTGGTTCCCCAGTAATCAACCATGATCCTAGTCCAGCAGCTACTCACAGCTTCAATAGAGGAGATGTGTTAGGAGTTCTGTTAATGTAGTTGATATTACCATTGGCCGAAGTTATGTTCATGATTAAGTCTTTGTTAGATCCACTAGAATCTATAACCTGCAACTGATTAAAAAATCTTGCTTTATTATAAATTTTTGGGGGCAATCAAAATAAATATGGAGTTTATAGCAAGGTTAGTAGACTTTGGCTTTAATCAGACATCCCAAGGGGAAGAATATACATGAAGAAGTAGGCTCTTTCATACCCAGATAAGATCCTTTCCATTCCTTTCTCAATTACAACGTAAGACTTACAAGATAGCCCCTTAAAATGTCCTCTTTTTAATTTCCTTCTCTGAGTCTTTTAATTAAATTAGACAATCCTGTTTCATTAGGAGTGACTACTTGGAGCTTTGCAGCAACAAGGAGGTAAATATGTGAAGCCTTGCTATTAACATTGCAGAAACTCTTCATCTGTGCGAAACTTGTCCATGAATAAGGTTATTAGGAAACAATACTTATATAACCATAATTGAAGGTATATTATTATCATTTAAACAATTTATTTCCAAGTTAAGTTCATCCTGAAATGTTTCCTGGCAATACTGAATTACAATAACGTGTCTTTTTAATTTGCTTGATCCATCTTCTTGATATCTACTCCTTTAGCAGCTTCGTAGAAATGTCTGTCCCTTGTGTCAAGATTTTCATAGAGTTATTGATTTTGATTTGTATATTTGTATATACATTTAAAGTACTTTTCTCTAGATCTCAGAGATTTGGAATGAAATCCTGTAGCTTATCCAAACAAGAATTTCATATGCAGAAATGAAACATGAGATTCCATCTAAGTTCCTATAACTTTTAGTTTCTTGGCTAAAAACATACATCCTGTTTGATAAGGGTACAACTGGAATGTGACGATGACGTAAGCCTTATTAGAAATCTGATGCAAGGCAAATGTCTGAACCAATTAATAAAGATCAGTCTAAAGCAGAGCTTTCCAAGGGACCAGTTCTTCTCTGCAGTCACTTTTACTTGCTAACCCAGCAATAGATGAGTATCCAGTCATATCTTCATCTCATTCCAGAAATGAATGCTGAATCCACTCACAGTCAAGTGGATTAATATAATCACTGGCATCATCAGACTACTTTACTTAATTCACCAACATCAACTTATTGTTACTGAAGCTGGGTGGTGGTTCTAATTTCTGCTCCTAAATGTTCTGGGAAAAGCCTGAAAATACTGTATCTTTATTGTATGGCCTTTACCATATATCCCAATTGCTACAGGGATGTGGTGCTGAAGCCTAAAGGAGTTATACAGTACCTTATAAATAGAATGAGGGGATAGTTTAGATATGATGAGTTGGCTCAAAAAAAGTACGTGTCCAAGGGCCAAAATAATTAGTTTTGAATAATGCTGAAAGGCAGAAAGCTGTGACCAGTGCTTCTTCATGGTTCCCACTGCCAAAAGTGTGGTAGCTGTGGTCTGGCTATGTCACAGGTCCTGCTTTGGTGTAGGGCAAGACACAGTACAATAGCGTTTCCTTCATATACAAATAATAGCAAACGGTGTATTTTATATTCAATCTTTGCCCGTGTGACCTGGATTAAGTCAGACAATAAGAGAATTAGATCAAGAAAAGTTTGAGCAGCAGCTTCATTGGCTATGCTTTTGTCTAAGAATTTCTCTAAAACTTCTTGGTAAAACACAACTACTTTTTACTGTGACGTTACTATGATTTTATTGTGATGTTACTATGATTTTATAGCCTTCTTTTTATTCTACTGTGCTGCAGAGGAAGAAAATTAATATTGCGAGCATCAGTGTCCATGCTCATGTATAGCTTGAAAGTACAGTACATAGAGAGGCTTTGTTTTAGGCAGGCTACAAAGGTGAGAAGGAACTTTGCATAACTTGAAGGATTTCTTACAGAACTAATTTGCTCAGATTTTATAAAGAAGACACTGTAAGCAAGCCTTCACAAATAAAATGTATTGATTTTAATCAAGGGAGTTTTTTTCTATAGTTTAAAAATGCAGTTTGGTATCTCTTCAGTGAATATTGTGTTTTGCCAAAAAATATTTTGTAATTATTATAGTCAGTTATCTCATTAATGTTCCCTACCTAACACCGCATCCTTCAGGCAATCTGAAATGGAGTTTAAAAAAAAAAAAAAAAAAAGAAAAAAAAAAAGGCTGTCTGCATCAGTATTCCCAGAAAAGCATTTCTCTTGTAGCATGAAACTAAGGGGTGTAAGCTCTTAAATACGTTAAAAAGTTTCAAGGTCCTTTCATTCCTAGTTACAGAAAAGAAAAGAACAGACAGTGGCATGCCAAGGGGAAAGGAGGAGTGAAGACCAGGAACACAAAAGACAGATTTTGTTTGCAGACTTGAGCTGAAAAAATGATTATGAAACCCTAACTCACGATGCATAAAGAAACCAGCATGACCTAGAAATAAGCATCACAGAGCTATGACACTTAGGTGTTGCTTAAGCTGTAAGACACAATACGGCTGGGAGATCCATATGTAGCATGGGTAAAAGAGCACATGATGGACCCATGTTCTGCTTGGTACATAGCTTGATCATATGGCAGAAGGACTATAAGTATGAAAATAAGTGACATTTATGTTTAAAGACATAACTTTTTTCTTTTCTTTTTTTTTTAATGTGACTTTTAACTCAGCATTTTGGACCATATTGTAGCAAAAACGAGTGACATAAGTCTCTCTTTGATCTCTTTATCGTTTCATGAGGAGGTGCTTCTAATGAAATTCCTGTAATCAAGGAAATAAGAGTATCACTCAATACATGCCCTTCTGAGGATCACATGGACAAAAGGAGCTTAGGAGGAGATCAGGAGAACCTGGAGAAAGAGAGACAGAGCACTACAGCACTAGGGCAGATGACATCCTTAGGCTTTATTTACCTGGCACTGCATGAAGGGAGTTTGTTCTTGTTCATCAACCCCTCTGAATGGGGGTGGCGACTTAACTTTCATGTAGTTTTCAACAGAATGAGTGCATATATGTTATGGGCAGACAGGCAGCTGTCTTCTCCTGCTCTGAGTGAACCCAGAACTTACAAAAGATATTGTGGAAACAATAACCTGCCCTCTCACTATACTTTAAGAGAAGCCTGAATGCATTTTCTCCAGCCTTCCTCCCCCGCCGTATTCCATTGTCTTTATTTCATTGGCCACTTACTGGTTTCTATTAATTTGCCCTAATCCTGATTTTTCCATGTATGGGTAGTTTCTCATCTGGCTGCCATTCTTATGCCACTCAGTGGTTACTTGTGTGGCAAATGAGCAAAAAAACTTGGCAGTTGTTGCTGGGGTTAATGTGGAAAAATAAATCTCGAGTAATGCCAGTGTGGATTTACTTCTCATTCTTAATGGCACCAGCAGATGTTTGAGGAATCCTAGACTTCCTGAGCGCCTCCATCGCGCAGCTGGCATCGCTTGGAAAGGTCCTGGCGGTGGGAGACATATGTGTTGTATACTTACACTTTGATTTACGGGCACTTCTGACTCTGGATGGGGATTGTTCTCACCCTTCTCACACGCAGTCCTTGCCTGGACCCACCGTATCAGGTTTATTGCTTCTGCTGTTCCTTCTTCTGCGTCTCCTGCCGGCACCTTGAGGAGGGTTTCAGTTGCAGTGAAACTCTCAACACCTCTCTCTGTTTGTTGAGAAGGTTTCCTCAAATATCAGGCTTCTCAGGCATGAGGGAATGAGTGTATTTATTTAGTATTTTCAATGTGTATGCTGAAGATCCTGAGATGCAACTTTCAGCCTTCTCATAGTAATATAGATAATGTTGTGTGGATTATTTGCTCTCTCATCTGTAGTGGTGTGAACCATCTCTTTTGACACTGGCAGCCCAAACCACATCCTCAGCCATGATAGATATTGCTGAATATAAAATGAATATTCAGAAAACATGCAGTATGTTGCTGTCAACTTTTAATGCACATTATCAGATGAAATAAGGAACAGGAGGAGCAAGTATTACGTGATGAATTAGAACTCAGCTGCCCATCACAAATGCCCCTATGGTTTCTGCTGGGACACAGAAACTAGTTTGTGAATCTTTGAGATATTTTGATTTTCATGACAAGTCCTTTGTCTCATGATACTTGGGATAGAAAACATCCTAGTACTTTACTTTTTCTTCACGGGGAAATCACTCACTAATATCTGCTTCAGATGCTGACTGCTTTAGACACTGGTAGGTTGTTTTTGTTTGGGTTTTTTTTAAGGAGTAGCCCTTAGTGGCACTAAATTTAACAACTAACAACAGCATGTGCCTCACACTTGATACTTCAGGCTATGGTGACAGCTTTTAGCAATTTGGAAAATCCCATAGGACCAAGAGTGGCACTAGCTGCTGTCTTCTTTGTTTGCATTTACTCTTCTGCTTTGTCAATTTGTTCTGTGGTTGCAAAAGTAAATCAAGAGATCTACATTTAACCAAAATAAAATAGTAATACCTCCCTCCCATTCTTTGAAATAACGCTCCCAACAATAAGCCTTAATAACCTTGGGGAAAAAAAAAAAAGTTGAAATTCTAAAATGAGAAGGAAAGAAAGGAAGGTATAGATATCTAGCACTGCTTGGAAGAAATGACTATAGTAACACAGTCACTCAGGGTTATTTTTCCTCTATTCTTTAACTTACAATGCTCAGGGCACCCTCCAAGGGCCTTGGGAGGGTGGTGTGATGCTCTTCTCACACATGCTCTTCAACAGCCCTTTTACTACAATCAATCATTGAAAAATATTTTTTGCGATTCAGTCTAATGCTTGGAGGGAGCTGCAGAGATAGAAAAGGCTATTGGCACTTGCAAAATATTAAACTGAGTACTCATGTGGGAAAGCTCAAAAAATAATAGATAGGCATGGATAGTTTTTTTCATATTTCTCTACAGAGAAAAAAAAGCAGAAAAAACACAATGTGTGAGATAGGTGCAAGAAACTTTTTCCTATCTCTATGTTTTTGTGTTAAGGTATCTACTGTCACCAGTATTTGTAAATAGTTAAAGGTAAAACCAATTAAAGGTTAAAGACCAAACTGTGTGCATCTTGAACCCTCCTTTACACTGACCATAGAGTAATTGGCCAGGGAGAGGTATGCACTGAAAGTCTGTAAAAGAAACTTGGGAGAATTTTTCTGAAGCTTTGATTGCGGTGAGGAGATTTTTTTACTATCTAAAATAGGGTCAGTGACCAAAAGGTATTGCAAAGCCCTTCCTGTTGCACGTTATCTTAATTATCTACTTAGAGAATTCATCATCCTATGACCGAAAAGTTAAATTTGAAGTTAAATATTAAAAAAACTTGTTTATGTGGAGATTTGAGAAACCCTATTGACTTGCTTCTTCAGTTTTTGCAATTTTTTCTGTGTACTTGTATACAATTATCCAGAATACAGTGTTGCCTGTTGTTTCTTCCTGCAGGCCATCACACATCCATTATGGGATGCTGAGAAAACCATTCCTTTTCTCTCTCATGTACAGAGACTGTAGTCAGGAGAGGTCTTTTCAACCTGCACATGGGCTGTTTGAGTCCTTGTATGCTCTTCTTTCTCTTCTTACTACTCCCTTTACTTTTTAAACATAGTGATAATACAGGTCTCAGGAGGTTGCAACTTGAAATAAGCTGTCTCTGATACTGCCAGCTAGGGAAATGAGGAAAGCAATAGTATAATACACTGAAGCTGGTGGGGGAAGTCAAACACAAAGTGTTGGTTCATCTCCAGGAAGTGGGAGACTGTGCAAGGAGAATATCGAGGACTAGAACACCCTGGGCTGGATGCCTTGGGTGACAGCTTCCAAGCGGAGGGAGCTGCCAAATGTAGGAGGTGAGGATGTTATGTGCATAATCTCTCCTCTTCCTTAGCAGCTATGCACTTTCCTGCCCTAAAGCTGGAAGAATTGGTTTTCCTTTCTGCTGCAAGCAGACCTTTTCAAGTAGATAAATGTACTAGAACTTAAAAAAAAAAAAAGAAAAAAAAAAAAAAAAAAAAAAGAAAAAAAAAAAAAAAAAAAAAAGAAAAAAAAAAAAAAAAAAAAAAGAAAAAAAAAAAAAAAAAAAAAAGAAAAAAAAAAAAAAAAAAAAAAGAAAAAAAAAAAAAAAAAAAAAAGAAAAAAAAAAAAAAAAAAAAAAGAAAAAAAAAAAAAAAAAAAAAAGAAAAAAAAAAAAAAAAAAAAAAGAAAAAAAAAAAAAAAAAAAAAAGAAAAAAAAAAAAAAAAAAAAAAGAAAAAAAAAAAAAAAAAAAAAAGAAAAAAAAAAAAAAAAAAAAAAGAAAAAAAAAAAAAAAAAAAAAAGAAAAAAAAAAAAAAAAAAAAAAGAAAAAAAAAAAAAAAAAAAAAAGAAAAAAAAAAAAAAAAAAAAAAGAAAAAAAAAAAAAAAAAAAAAAGAAAAAAAAAAAAAAAAAAAAAAGAAAAAAAAAAAAAAAAAAAAAAGAAAAAAAAAAAAAAAAAAAAAAGAAAAAAAAAAAAAAAAAAAAAAGAAAAAAAAAAAAAAAAAAAAAAGAAAAAAAAAAAAAAAAAAAAAAGAAAAAAAAAAAAAAAAAAAAAAGAAAAAAAAAAAAAAAAAAAAAAGAAAAAAAAAAAAAAAAAAAAAAGAAAAAAAAAAAAAAAAAAAAAAGAAAAAAAAAAAAAAAAAAAAAAGAAAAAAAAAAAAAAAAAAAAAAGAAAAAAAAAAAAAAAAAAAAAAGAAAAAAAAAAAAAAAAAAAAAAGAAAAAAAAAAAAAAAAAAAAAAGAAAAAAAAAAAAAAAAAAAAAAGAAAAAAAAAAAAAAAAAAAAAAGAAAAAAAAAAAAAAAAAAAAAAGAAAAAAAAAAAAAAAAAAAAAAGAAAAAAAAAAAGAAAAAAAAAAGGAAAAGGGAAAAAAAAAGCAACCAACAAACACATGCAAATGGACTAAGTTAGAATTGCATATCCCATCTGCTTCGTTCATTTTTAGAATAAGGTTTTCATACCTTGTACTTCTCTTTTTTCATTAGATGAAATAGCACTGCATTGTTGGCCACCTCAGTACCAGAGACAAACTAAATAACTATCCTGAGCATATGGAAAGTAAAATTTAAGGAAACAAACCTAGTTCTGCCAGAAATATCTTTTGTCTGTCTAAGAAACAGAAGAACTCCTAACCTGCTTCTTCAGTATAGGCAATGGTTTAAGATTTATTGGCCATTATACTGTAACCCAGCATCACTACAGGTCTAGAAACCCTGGGACCATGGCTGGACATGGTACCACTCTTCTGAGCCAATATGCTTCAGTACCCTGCCACAGCAATGGAAGACAATGAGGGTACAGCTGTAGGAAACAATAGTAATTATTTAACTGGAGGAGGGACACATTTATTGACAATGACCTGGGAGTCCCAGTTGATGTGGGTTAAATAGGAGTTGAGAAATCAGAATACCCCATAATGAGCTAGACTGGGAGGAGGATGGGAGGCTATCACCCTTCCCTGCACAGGATGGTGTGGCCTCTTTGGATGTGTGTTACCCAGCTTGGTCCCCCAGGTCAATTCAGGCATGGAGAAATGGGAGAAGGTTCACAAGAGGCAACCGGGTGCCTCAGGCACAAGTCCTGAAAGAAGTGGAGGGTAATGGGCGTGTGGCCTCTTTGGATGTGTGTTACCCAGCTTGGTCCCCCAGGTCAATTCAGGCATGGAGAAATGGGAAAAGGTTCACAAGAGGCAACTGGGTGCCTCAGGCACAAGTCCCGAAAGAAGTGGAGGGTAATGAGTTTGAACAGTCTGATGAAGAGAAGACTAAGGGTTTTTGCAGAGACAGACCAATGTGTTTTTTGGTAGCAGCAGATTGGGCAGTTGCCACAAATTACATCTTTGGAGGCTCCGATTTGACATTATTAAAAATATTTGGGTGAGAGTACAATAAAACACAGGAGAACTTGAGTGGTTGCAAAGTCTCCACCCTTGGTGGTTTTCATCCCTTGGCTAGACAAAACCACAGGTGAACTATCTAGCATCAATAGTACTTTTACTTTAAGTGAGAGATTGGACAAGACAACTTCTAGTGTTCCCTTCTGAATAACATTTCTGTGATTTTCTATTAATTTCTGGAAGGTTTGAGTTAGGTGTTTTTCTGATATACAAGTGAAATATGTCTCTAGTTAATGCACTTTATAGTTCTCAGGTATTCTACACACCCTTACAATGTCATTATTGAAAGTTTCTTCACTTTTTGTCCTAAAATATTGTGGGAAGGGGGAGAAAAGAAATTTGTACATAGAAATGATTGTTCAAAATCTCAGTATCAAATTGAGATTCAATTTTGGTAATCAGTACTCAGTAAATAAAACAAATTTACCATTTTTCAGTTTGTGTTGGCCACTGCTAGATGTAGCTGGTTAAATTATTACAAACCATCAATCATCTTTTTACCATTTGTTAATAATATAGTACACTTCGTATGTATTATTTTGGACAAAATGAAGTTTTACTTGAAATTCCTTAAGAAATGTAGTTGTCACTGGAAAGGATCACATCTCAATTTTTTTTTAACTTAGAAATAAATTGCATCCTTCTTGAGTAAAATCTGGTGAAGGGATTAAGAAAAGTAACAAAATACATTGGTGGCAGGGGTGGTTGTCCTCTGAACTCCAGAAAAGGCTGGTGTAAAAAGTCAAAGCATCTTTTAGCTGAATAAAATGTGCAGATGGGGCAATACGTGCCACTGAATACAAGAGCTATGAATTTTCTGGATGATCTAGCTATACACTAGAAAGAACAAGAGCAGATTACAGATTGGGATTTAGATTATGAATTTAAGCATCAAACATCAAACAGTTTAGTGAATTTTCTTATTTAAAGGCAATCAAGTCTCTTAATGAACTTATCAGCAATCAAAATATGTCTTTGGAGTTTTGAATAAGGGTATATATACTTCTACAACATATTTGTCAAGCAAGGGCTTGGAATGTCTGATTACTACAAATTATCCATATGTATGTAGGATTTGTGTCAGTGCTTCTTATGCCACTGGAGAATGGATTTCCATTGAGTTTTCCCCTGTGGAAATCATGAGTCTGAACTCCAGTATTATTTTTATTTTGAGATAAAATTAGCTGTATGCTTATAGGATAACTTCAAAACTATGGTGTGCTCAAACATCAGTAGCAGACCTGAGAAACACCCTATTGTTCTTTTAATTATGGCAGCAGAGCCAATTAATACAGCAGGCTTACTCAACTAATCAAACAAACCAGTTTTGGCTTGGGGAGTATAAAGGTCCTTACGCAAATATTGATTTACATATCTAAATCTATATCTTACATGCATGCAGAGATTTTCACTGAGCATCTCTGTTAATAATAACAAAATTTCTGTGAGGAAAAAAATTAATTGGTGGAATTTGGAGACCCTGCATCTACCTTGACAGTGTAACACAGTCGTAGTGCTTTGAACTGCGTAAGTGTACTCTTTCTGTCTACTTCTTCGTTGGGACTCTTTGATGTTGCTGTTAAACTAGGATCTTGTTCATAGGCCAGTTTATGCCTTAACATAAAAATAAATGGCTTACTTAAAACACGTTGTAGTTCACACTATCTATGAGGACATAAGTCACTCTTAAGCTGCATTTCAGACCTTTAAAAGTATCTGTGGAACCACTGAGCTCCAACATCAAGATGGTGCAACATCAGCGTGTTGACATATGAGGCATCTTTAAAGCTAAGCAAGGTGGATTTCATTGCATCCAAATTTTAACTTATTTTTTTATTAATATATGAAAGCTTGTAAAGTAAGGCAGGTATTTATTTTTTTCTGTAAAATTGTATTTCAGTTCTAGCCTGAGAAAATTATATGAGATGACACTTAGCAAAAGAATCAGTAACAACCAGCTATCCAGTTACTTTTCCTTGTGCAACTGATAGGATGAAATAGACTGAAAGGAAGCACAATCTTCTGAATTTTTTCATATACAGGAACAACATTTGTGCCTAGTACAGTTGAGTAAATTCAAGGACACTTAGACAAGAGCTACCACAGAGTCTGTGATTATCTATTTGGTTTTGGTTTTAGGTCAGTTACACCATGTTAAATAGTGTCGAGAAATATCTTCTCTTCCTGAACTGTCGTAGCCCCAGATAAGTAACTGTCATGAATATCAATGGAAATGATGGCTTTAATTCACTGTGTATCTCAAGGAAAGCAGGTGTCTTCTGATAGCCTGTGTATTGTCATATGTCCAGTGCCTGAAAGGTAAATGAGATTTTGCTTGTTCAGACATCCATAGTAACCAAGAATCCAAGAAATTCAATAGATTTAGCTGCCGGAAGGGGATTCACATTGGAAAACTACCAAGAGAAACGAAAGGGAAAGGAAATTTCATAAAGTGACAGTGCTGTGGTAATTTTTCTACCTTTCTTTCTCTGTTTTTAAGTCTGTTTTACTGGTGATTAGAAGTTTTTTTTTTCTTTTGATTACAATGAAACAATAACCCGGTTTCCATAGGAAAAGTGTCAATATTGTGAAACTATTACTGCAATCTTAATGGAGAGTCTAAGGTGATGAATCAACCTCTTGAGCCTAAAGTTGGCTTCTTTAGGTCAGAATTTAGACCTATTTATTATGCATTGAAGGCAAAGCTTGCATTGCCTTTGTCTTTTCTATGCTTGCTTGGTGAACAAATGGAAGATACTATGCTGAAAGGATGACATTCTGGGGCTTTTTTTTTAAAAAAAAAAGCATTGTGGTTTTGTTAAACTTCAGTAAAAGACTTGCTGTCTTCCTCTTAGTTTTTCAAACGTGGAAGTGCGGTGTGTACCCCTCCGAAAAGCGAGATGTCTGTTTGCCTCCATCGCGTTTTTTCTTCGCAAATCATGCTAACTGCACCGTTTGAGCTTCTGCTTAATTGTTCTTTTTAGATAAGCACATTTTACCGTATTCGAGTGCATTACTAACAAGCCACAGGTCTGCACCAGATGGGCAGGTGAAAAAGTGATTATGAGGTGTGTGATGATGGTTCTGTATCCATAATACATTCATCCCAAGGTTCACTGGCGCATCTGTTATGTATGTTGTTTTTCTTTTTTACTGGTACCCTTAGAGATATTTAAGCAGGTGATTCTCCACAACTAAAAGACGATAAAAGAGAAAAAAAGTGAACAAGGGGTCTTTAAGGTGGCACCGCAAAGACAGTGAGACGTGCATATTGCCGGTATATGCCCCTCAGTAGCTCATATAAGATTCAGATGAATATAACAGTGTAATCATTTTCATTAGCAGGTTTTGGATTGATACTTGCTTGCATATTAATGCTGATTACCGAGTCTTGAATTTATCAGGGTGTAGCTGAACTAGCTGGTGCCGTACCGAGGAAGGAGTGAGGTGGGAAGCACGACCTTGCTTTCTCTCTTCGCAAAAAGAGACTGGGAAGGGCTGGCAAGCCCAGACCCTATCCAGGTGTTTGAATTCCCCAAATATTCATCTGTGCCTAAACTTTCAAATGTCATGTGTCTGGAGAGGGCGTTTTAATACAATGCTTCACTCCTCAAAGCAGACATAGCTCAAGTTTTTAAAGAGGAAAAAAAAACCATATTGATTTCTAAGGTGTTTTTAATTAAGTCATTGCTGATAAGCAGCTTCATGTAAGGCTGCGTTTTTATTTCCCCGCGTCAGTTATTCATTTCTTTTTGTAAAACAACTTTGCAGAAGCTTTAGTGGTGCCTTTGTTTAGTACCAATTACAAAAAGGATTTCATACAATTGAGATGTTTTCATTTAAAAACGTGGAAATTACACATGCAAATTCTTTGCTGAAAATGGGGAAAAGCAGTAAGGTATCCTTGGTTAACTTTTTAGTTATTTAAAAGTAGCTTGTTGGAGATTGAATATTTCTATGTTTCACTAGAGCTTTTAAATATAAAAGAGATATGAGACTATATCTGACACCATCAGGCATATTATATTAAAATTTATGAACAACTTCATCAAAAACCACTTTCCTTCTCCTGCATAGAGACAGATTTGTTCTGACATAAACGTTACATGGCTGGTTGCAGCCTCAGATTAATGCGAAGACCCTGGCGATTCCTTTTAGACGTTATTTTATGAAATAATACCTGTCAGCTGCTGCCTGATCCCAGAAAAGGGGGCAGGTTTTCCAGGTCATCCTGCCATCTGTCAGCTAAAGCTCATCTGTCCCTCCACATTACCACCTGATCTGTGCTAACAGGCCTCACAGGGAGCCCCGCTTCATTGGCCCGGTGGGAGCCCGGCAAAGAGACTGTGCGAGGACATCACCTGTGATTCCCAGATTTAATTATCACTGAAGTGATGAAGATGTGCACGCAGATTGAAATGCTTTTGAATAAATGCATGGCTCAGGATAGGGATTTTTTTTTTTTCCTCCCCCTTTTTTTTTCCCTTTCCTCTTTCTTTCCTTTTTTTCCTTCCTTTTTTTCCTTCTTTTTTATTCCTTCCTTTTTTTTCCTTCCTTTTTCTTTCCTTTTTCCCTTCTTTTTTTTCCCTTTTTTTCCTTCCTTTTTTCCTTCCTTTTTTTCTTTCCTTTTATCTTTCCTTTTTCTTGTTTTCTCTTTCTTTTCTTCTTTTCTTTTTCCTTTCATTTTTCCTGTCCTCTTTTCCTCATGGTTTTTTTTTCCTGAATTTTTTTCCCCTTTCCTTTTTGTCTTTTATTTCTACCCCCTTTTCCCCCTACTTTTCCCCCCTTTTTTCCCCCTTTCTTTTTACCTTCTCCCCTCCTCCATTTTCCCCCTCACTCACCCCAGTTCATTTTAAGGCTTCCAACAAAACCCTTGTTTGGGTTTTCCGACAGGCATTGTGCAAAACGCGCGTGCGCACACTCGCACATGCATATAAGTAAAAACTGAATTACAGTGTTTAATAATCAAATTAAATGTAAATGTTGCTGCAATTGTCGCACACGCGCTCCCAGGAAAAAAAAAAAAATTACCTCTGTTTTGTGCGCGGCCTTTCAGCGCAAACACGATTATTTTCTGAAAGGGCTCCTTGTTATCAAATTCTAAAGCTGTATTGATTGTTGCTGGATGGGGAAATCAGGTTGTATTGTAATTCCAGCTTGTTACCTCTGGTCTGAGGCGCAGCCCCCGTCGGCAGGTACCTGGGGTCCCCCGCCGAGGGGTAATGGTGGGGTTCGTGAAGGGAAGGAGGGCACGGAAACCCTCCGGATACGCCGGCGACCGCAGGTACCTTGCTTCCCCCCTTCAATCAATAACGTGGCATAAAAGTTATTACAGGTCTGGGGCCTTTTTTGACTTCAAAGCTGCTTAGGCAGTATGTGGCATTAATTCCCTCCTGTACAAAAATGTAGTTGATAATCACCAGGCTGAGGGGAGGATTTAGGACTAGAACAGCAGATTTCCTCACAGATTACAGCCTAAAACCTAGTTTCTTGGGATAAAACGGGATAATTAACTGTAGTGAAATATGTTACCCTTGTTGATTCATACCCATGTGATACTCAGGTTTGGTAGGGCCGCGGAGAAGCGTTTATGCTGTTATGCCATCCCGCAGCTTCCTGCACTGGAGGCACAATCCTTAACATACACATCTTTTTAACGCTGGTGATGGGGACTTGTCAGGAGATAATTTAGGCAGCGGTGGCTGCTCATTGAGACTTGGGAAGAGTTGGTGCAAAGATCCGCCCTCAGTGCTCAGGCCGGCGCGGCACCACGTGCTTTATTTATATCTTCATCTTCCCCCACCACGGACTGCAGTTGGGTCAACTCATTTAATTCAGAGCTGACCCTACTGCCACCGGGCGATGACGGGGACCGCACCGAGCATCGTGGCTCTGTGGAGGAACTGCTTACCCCTCCAGCACCCAAAGTCCCTTGAATTAAGGAATTACATCTTGGTTGCATTCGCGACAGGAATTTGCTTGAATTTTACCATCCAAGGGTTGAGACGTGCAGCTCCCCAAGGGGTGGTGACACCCCAGGGTCTCCCTGGTGACTTGGCCATGCCACCACATGGCATCACTCCCCAGCCTCATACCTCTGCCTCCATTCCCTCTGTGTAGGTGACTAATAGTCATACTTCTGCTTGCTTAGATATGCAAAAGATTAGCTAAATCGTTAGCACAGCTTTGAATAAGGAAAAAAAAATTGCTTTCAGCCTAAAATTCAGAGTTGCAGTTGAAAAGAGAGAGAGTTTCTTCCTCTCTCCTCAAAATGTGTTTTGTAACCGCAACTTTTCATTACTGTAGTCCGGGATGTTGCCTGCTATTCTCTGAAGGATGGTGTAGACATTTATGAGGCTGCCATTTTTGTTCTAATCCTAAAGTAAAGTTCACATACCACCACAGCAAATGCACTGCCCAGATCTCCAGATGTCCTTGTGTCAAGCAGACAGCAGACACAGCATCCAATTCGTGGTTTTTTTTTTTTTTGGTAATGGTTATTTTAGATTTTAATGATCTCTTGAAAAACAAGCGGTTTATTTACAAACTTTTCATTTTAAATTTAATTACTTTAAAAACAAACCGGAAAATGGTTTACTGCACGCAACTAAATGAGTACAGAAAAAAAAGTAGGAATACAAAAAAAATTACAATATGCTTTTAATCAGGAAATTTCAAAGAAAATGTTTTACCGGTGTCCAGTATAAATACAGAAGAACTGAGTTTAGGTGTACACATGCATAAAGCCTAGTATAAAACCAGTATGTCTGATGGTCTCATTTGCTCACATCTCAAAACTGCTGTACTTCATTTTCTGTTTGTACAAACCAAATAACAGAATATTAAGAGTCATTTGAGGTCATAATTAAAGTTCTTTGACATCTGCCTTTTTTCTGTTAGCCACAGCTACCAGATGTCCATGTCATGGGAACTGAAAATTATTAGTCTGATCATGTTTTTAATAAAAAGTAACAGAAACTTGTGCATTTTAAAGTTGTCGAGCATAAGCTTGCCGGGCTAAAAGAGATTGTAGGGCTGCTTCCCTTTATTTTTATACTGGTCTGACATTTTGATGTTATTGTTTGCTTTATTGGGGCAGTGCTCTGTTTTTCTGTCCTGTGCATTTCTCAGCCCGTTCCACCCTAACTCAGTTATATATATTCATTAAACTGGTACCTGCCTGTGGTCTGCTGTGACTACACTGCTTGTTCCTATACCTGTATATTGATCAGCTGTATTTTATAGGGTCACTGTACTAAGAACACTGTTGTTTTCAATTGTCTTTATTTCTGCTCACATGCTGGTCTGTTCTTGCTGTATTGATTTGACTTTTTATACATTGCTTTGCTTCTGCCACATTAGCACCAGCTTAACAGTTGTGGCACTGTATGGATTACAGTATATTGGCTTGTTAAATCATTTCCATCATATTAATTTCTACTTATATGTGGTACTGACCTATTTTTACTGTGCCACTTCCAAAATTGTCTTTGTTTATCCAAAGCTGGCTGTCCTCCGTTGCTATAAGCATCCCTAGTTTTCTGTAGCTCTATTTTTAATGGCTCTTTTTTGGTTTCCCCTTCTCTCGTGTCCCTCAGATTCTTTTTTTAATCTTTTTTTTTTTTTTTTCTGTACTTTTACTACGCCTTAAAACTTATGAAGATGCTTAACTTTAGTGTTATGAGCTAATCTTGTGTTTAAACATACGTGCTCAACTTTTCTTCTTCCTCTTTATCCTTGTACCTGGGAATGACAGCACCTTGATCTAAGACCTTCTTTGAACTTTTATTCTTACGACTTCTACTTTCTCCTTTAGATGTCATTATTGGCACAGGCTGAGCAACCTGGGGGTTCCATGTCGTTATATGGTGTAGTGTACATTATGCATTACGTTGTCTTTAGAATGTGCCACTGCTTAATTTGTCTTTGGAGGATGGAGAGGAGTTGTGGATGAAGAGGACTGCAGCAGATCTAGTTTTCAGCCATGGGAAAGGAAGGCAGAAAAAGGGAGGCTTTCACAGGGGGATGGATAAGGAGAAAACCTAAGACCACCTCTATCCTCTGGGGAGCAGAGGGTGCCTGGGAGAGGACTGAGGATGCAGCACAGTGCCTGAGACCACATCTTCTGCTGAACATTTGGTGGCAGCAGGAATTAAATTGCTCTTCATTTTCTTTGGAAATGATGTCTTCTGTATTATTAACTGGAGTATAAAGAGTAGATCTTATGTACAGAATTTTAGATGTGACTCACCCTTTATAAAAAAACAACTCTTTGTGACTAGTATGTTCGTTACTTTTCCCTGCTCTTATTCCTACCTCAACCTCTTTTTGTTAATCAGAAATCATAGCCACATTTGAATGGTGAAAAGCTGAACTTTAATCAATAGAGAGAGAGCTTGTATTTATTTGGAGATCAGACTTTCCTCACGTATTTCCAAGCAAAGCCTGCTCCTTGCCTACACTGAGATATAGGTGTTATTCTGACTTGAGACCATGGTTATTTAACTCTTTGTATGGCCCGATGGGTTCCACTCCCACCTCACTTTCCCCTGGGAGTAACAGTGTAATCCTGGTATTGTAATACCTTGCTTTTCCAAGCCAAGTTTGAGGCACAGCTGAGTAGGGCAAAACCTACTCTGCGATTATAGCATGTAGCCTGACTGACAGTGTGGAAATTCGGGATGTGCACAACCTACTCAGTTTATATTTCATGATGTGGAAAAGAAATCTGAGTTACTGATTTTTTTTTTCTATTTTTTTTTTCTCCTGGTTCATAAAAATGCAAAATAGCAAATCTAATAAGTTAGGTTTTATATGTAGTTTGGCCATGAAACAAACTTTTCTGAAATATGTAATGAAAAGTGACATCACACTCATCACTATCCTGTTTTAAATTTAAACTACCCTGCCTTGCATAATCAATTACTTACAGAAAATTGTAAAACCCTTAAAATTCTGAAATGGTTTCTGGCATTTAATTATATAAGATTTTTGACCTGGCTAGGCAGATAATGTTAACACAGCTTTAATACTAAACAAGACTGAACATGTGTGTGCTTGACTTTTATTAAACTCCTACTGAAGAAACAGATTAATTGGAGGCTGATTCATTGGTGAACAGGCGTTAAAGACAGAAGGACCTTCTCACATTTTGTTCTGTTACCCAGGCTTATGCCATCTCAGGTTGGCAAGGAGATCCCAACTGTAGTGTTTTGAAATGTAACTGAAAGAAATTTTAGAATATAAAAAAAAAAAAAAAAAAAAACACCAAAAAAACCCCCCTCTACACACACACAAAAAAAAAGGAAAAGTGAGCCATTTTCAAAATGCTGATCTGATTCCTTCCTTTTCTGTCTTGCCAAATGACCACCTGACACCTCACTGACACAGGTATTGCCCAGATAGGTTTTCATTAGTGATGTTAAAAGTGTAAATGGGATCATGGGAACCGGCATCTGTCGTGATGATTTCCTACATGATTATTAATTCTATCCCCCCCCTCCTCCGCCCCCAACCCCAGAACAATTTTTAAGAAGATGTGTACAAGCTGTGATTAAACCACTTCAGATTAAGCTCAAAGTAAATTGAAAAAGTCCTTCTTAAAGCTCTCATTTAACAGTGCTTTACATCCATCTGTAAAATCAGAGCTTTGCCTGCGAGCACCCTCGGAATAGCCCACTTCCCACAAGGTAGCAGAGGTTAAAAATAAAATAGCAAGAAATCCGTGGCAAAGCACATGTGAGATTAACGGGGTGAAAGTACTGGAGTGGAGAGCTGTTTTCTTCTGTCTGAGCTCCTCGTTCTGTCGCGCAGCCCCCAGTCTGGAAATCTTAACACTGACACTTTTGTACAGATCGGTTTGTTAGCGATTTCAGATTTTAATTCAGCACCCTCGCTTGATTATTACTGACATTTCTTTTTTGTAATAGTAGGAGAGAGAGAGAGAGGGAAGAAAGTGCGTAAACAGATTTTTGCATGAGCTAGGTGGTGGGCAATTTTTGACATCAGATTCCGAAGCTTGAGAGAAATGTGCTTGCTTCCAAGGTGTATTTGTGGAATTAATTAAAAAAAATAAATAAAAAAAAAAGAGATGTGATCTAGGAGATTCAGCTGTGCTCTTCGGTAGCTCCAGGTGGATGCTGCCGATTTCTGGGTGTCTGTGAAAAGCGGGAGACTCTCCGGGCTTTATTTGGTTCTTGTGTGAAAGTGGGAGAAAGGAAAGTATTTTGACAATTACCCATTGAGCTTTTCACTTCATTCAAATCTGCAACGCAGCGCTAAAGTTGGTGAGTGGGTGTGCAAGGGAGAAGCAAAAAAACAAAAACACGTACTATAAAAACAGGCTAAATGTCTGCACAGTCCCCTGAAAATTCAAATCTCCACATTTATTAAAGCTCTACGTTTTAAAATCACGTATTCCTCTATCTTCATTACTCCTGAACATTAAAGATACCGGTAAAAATTAACCTCTGATGTAAATCACTTGAAGTTAAATACATTATATGGCTTAATTTATGAAATGATTTGGTCTATTATGTTTTATGGATGTTTATTTTACCCTTACAATCCAAAATTACAGAAATTAAATACCATAATGAAATTGTGAACTAAATTGCATTCTCTTACAGGTTTATATGCACACTTACGCTTAGTATTGTGCAGCAATAGCAAAAAATATTTGGAGAATTATTATTACAGCTGTTTCTAGGATTAAGGGTAAAATGCCCTCTTTTTTATGCATTAGTTATTAGTTCATTATAACTGGCATTCTACAGGTAAAAATATCAAACCTTAAATTGAAAATGTTTGGAAATTAAAAAGGATAGAGTATGTAAAAAAAGGTTCTTATCTAATGGTATAGCTCAGCATATTTTCTGCTTTTCTAAATATAATTTATGAACTGATTTTTCAGATCTATTTATTAAATCCCTGAGCTGGATTACAAAAATTTAATATAAAATATAAAATACATGTACAGGCAGTTTAGAAAAGGTATCTCAATGGCTATATATCATAATAAACTTTCTTAATATTTGCCTTGCAACAGCTGATTTCTGATTTTTTTTTTCTAGTGCAGTAGAGCTAAAGCACAATAGCTGAAAGGTGAACTTTTTTGTATTTCAACATTCCCAGCCTGGTAAAACTGTTCCGCCTGCTACATGATGTTATAAATATCAAGATTAGTTTCTTCTAAAATTACCAGTGCCAGCTGCATTCAGTTTCCCATGTTCTATAGTATTTTGTTACCAATGTTCTCAGTTTAGTGAGAGGGTTTTAAAAATCAAATTAGTCACAAAAATCTTCAATATTAAAATCTGTTTATGTGTTTCCCATATATTTTAAATATTGTACATAAATCCATTTGCCTTGCTCAGTCAAGAACTCCCACTAATATCACTGTTCTCCAAGCCTTCTTGCCCAATATGTTCCTACATTAACAATAACCATTTTAATTTCTTCTCTGGTACTCAGCACCTACAATTTAAATAACTGACAATCATTAAATTGTCCATAGCAGTGGCTGGTATATGTGTGCCTATATATTTTGCGGACATGGAGGCATAAATATATACCTATAGCCTATCTTTAAAAAAAAATAAAATCTACTGTACTGTATTTTGACCTCAGTAGCACAGCATTTATATTATGCATATTCTTAAGAATCTCTTTGAATCGTGAGCTCTATTAGTATTGCACGAGAAAGTAGCAATTTCTGTGGTCCTGAAGTCCTTACAAAATCTTGCTTTGCTTTGGACCTGTGTGTGTTTAAGTTTTTCAGCTGACATCATTTCAGTCTGGGAATATGACATACGGCCACTAATCCAGGATTAATTGAGCACTTATGTGCAGTACAAAACATTCTTTATATATTGACAAATATTTCTAAAAAATGGATTGGTATTTTTGCTGTTAATTGTTTCATTACTGACCTTTACCTCTGTAGACATATGCAGTTTTCGTTTTTTTGGGTGAGACTTTCAAAATATTTTTTTTTTAAGTGTCCAATGCTCAGTGTTAGCAGTGACATTTTTACAGTCTATTCAGAAGCATATATTTCAGTCTTTTGTATCTCATTTCTTTCTATTTATTTAAAACAACTTAGCATGGAAAATCTTGCAGATTTAAGTGACAGTGATGATGTACAATATGCATAAAATGAGCCTGTCCCTACCCATGGTGTGTATTGCTAGGGACTCCATTGCAATATTTACAGTTAAACTAAACTTTTTCAAATGAAGCAAAATTGCATTTGTTTTGCAGATTTGCTCATCATTAAATGTGAAACATTTCACATTTGTCTTTTTGAGTAATTGGCTTTTTAAAATGATAAGGTGCTCTGAACACTTGTTATGTGGATAGGTCTGACGTTGTATCCCAGAAATCCATATGCCATACAGACAGAACAGAAGAAAGATATTCACAAGCATGTCACAGATTGGACTGAAGCAAGCCAAAAACCAAAGTGCCATGGCATTAACAATAGCACCAGATTTACTGTCACGATTGCAATCTGTGCTGTATCATAGACAGAAGGAGAACTTTTGATAGGTAACACCTCAGTGTTTTTTAAATCTTTTTGGCAAATTATCATTTTCATTATATTTTTGCCTGCCATATAATATTATTATAATGGTATTAAGTCACACACACGCACACACACATGCACACGCACAAAGTTTATTAGCCTTCAACAAAAGGGCTGATTTATGTTCTGTGCTATTCCTCAAGAAAAAGAAGGTATTTTACTAAAGATTGACATACATTTTTAAGGCGAATCATCCACAAAAGTAGCAGTGATTTTTCAAACGTGGCTTAAGTTAATAAAATCTTAGTTAATAAAGTCTTAGTTAATAAAATCTTAGCTAATAAAGTTAATAAAAGTACAGAGAGAAACCATGCGCACCACGTAAAGCTCCACAGCTCAGAAGTTTCCAAAGTTTGAAGACAGTAAAGATGCAGGATTAGGGGAAAATACTTTTTTCTGGGGTTCAATCACAACTGACTGCATTTTCCCATTGCAAGTATGTAGACGTTTCTTTTTGACCATAAAATCGTACATTTTCTTCTAGTGTAAAAAAAGCTGCATAAAGCAGATTTGGCAATACCATAATTCATGTTGAGCTCTGATAAGTGCTGAAAAAGATTTACAAACTCACAGCTTGACACTGAGCCCACATGTTGGGTAGAGTGGAGAAAAAGCTCTAGAAATACTAGGTAGAGCTTCCTGGCAGCAAACAGAGAAACATCAGTCAATTGTTTTTCGTAATTGAAAGCCACCTTGGGACCTTGTTGAAAATAACGTATCTGCCTATCTTTTCTGCTGTTTAAATTACCTGGCTGGGGGAGTTGTCCTGGGGCCGCTTTACAATAGGCTTTTTAGTGCAAGAAAAAACATTGAAAATTCTCACTTTATATGAATTATAGATTTGAAACACACTTCACGTAGGTAGGAAATGAGAATCGCGAGAGCGCAGGCAAACCTACCTAAACACGAGTCCGGGTGTTGCTACCTTCTTTGCACTGGAAAGGACTTTTTTTTTTATATATATATATACTTTTGGAGCATCCTCTTCTGCAAGTCTTCATCGCAGATATCGCCCTTGTCTGAAATCTTTGGGACTACTTGTGTGAGAAACGGTTGCTTGCATAATTTTAGCTCGCTACGTTGTACTTAAAACTATATTGGCAGCGCAGTTGGTGCTTGATATTCTTCGAAATGTTTCAAAGTTTACAGTGGTGCTGCTGCTGTGTTTTGCACTCGCTGCCATAAAATATCGTGTTGCCACAAAATGTTGTGGGAGCTTCATTTAAATACTGTGAGCTGTGCTCTTCTGCCTGGAGTCTGGTGCAAATCAGGAATTACTTAAAATTTGGATTAAGGCAGAGAGTAGTAAATTTTCAACAACTTTCGGGTTTTTTCCCCCCCGGTTTCAAAAGGTTTGACTAAGCATATGCTGGTTTAGGTTCACTCTAGCTTGACTGTAGCATCTAAACATATCTCCAGTCTCCACTTGTGCTGATGCAGACGTCGCTGCAGATGAATCACTATTTGCAGCAGCTCTATTCCCACTTTCCTGAACTTTTCCTGTGATGCCACTGCTAAAGAGCTGCAGTGTGTAGGCAGGAGACACATGTAAAGGGGTTAAAGATATAGAAGGTTAATCATTTTGATAGTGGTGATGTTGCCATGAGTGGAAGCTCTTGGTTTTACCTGCTTTTTCCCCCCCAGGTGGGAAGGTATGTGCAGGTATTTGATATTTGCTCCCAGACCTGGGACTGCTGCTCTTTACTGCTCTGGGAAGGGCAAAGTGAGATAATCCTTAGATAAACCTAATTGCAACTTTCCCTACCTGCTTGCAGTAGCTTTACAGTCTCTCTGATCTTCACTAGCAGAGTCAATAATTTGTTTGAACAAGTTTTCCATCTAATCATTAACACACTTAAAGCCTATAATGAGCTCTGTATACATGCAAATGCATCTTTTTAAAGTGCTTGTGTAGATTTAAGGGCATTGTTTCCTTGTAAAATGGAAATCGGAGCTTTTTCTCACATAAATGCTACAGCCCTTAATAAGGGATGGATCTGCAGAGACTTTCTAAGTTTATTTAATTTTACAATACGTTTGTCCTTACATATTGTATTTGGGATCTTTTTAAAGAAGAGAAATAACACTTTAAAACCTGTATCAAATCAAATTCCTTAGAAGATTTTCCTCAACCCTCTCATCTTACAGCAGTCAGTGAATGAAGGGTTTCAATTCAGAAATGAAAGGCATTTATAAACAGATATTTTTTTCTCAACTTTATCAGGCACTGCTCAACTCCCATTGTATTGATATAATGATACTTCAAGATAAATAAAGAAATGCATGACTATAGCAATGTAAATAAAGCGAAAGGCAATAAGATAAAAATGGGTACCATTCACGCTCTGTACGACAGCTCGGAGGACTCGAGCAGAAGAGTAACCAGCTCGGTGAAAAAATCAGAAACTGTGATTGCTATTTAACACTGCAGCTTTTCACAGTAGCTCAGCACAAAGTTATTTAGCACAGGTGTTTCTGTAAGTCTGATACATTGGGAAAATTCGCAAGGTTCTCCGTCTCTCTTGCTCCGTGTCGGCTGCGAGGTTGGTCCTGTGATGCAGTAAAGGGGCTGCTAGCAGGGAAGAGAGCGTATGGGCAAATGAGCAAGTTCAAACACAGGAACTGATCTAGATTCATTTTCTTGGTTGCTAATTTTTGTAACGCATGACAGTAGTGAGGTGAATGACCTGTCATCGAGCAAAAGCAGTGAAAAAGGGGGAATGAGTTATCATTCAGAGTTAAGCGTGAAACTGAGATCCTGTTCCCTCCTTCGATAAAAGCAGCTTTCCCGAATAATATGGTTATCAGTGCTCTTTCTTTGTTAAGTGAGAATTTTGATAAATATTCACCTTTTTTAGTATTTCTCACCAGTTTATTTAGATGTGGTGCATTTCTGTGCTTTACACCACAATGTTTCACCCTATGTGTGTTTGCATTTCAAGAAGAGATTAAATGTTATAATTGAATTTCTAAACACCTAAAGCTGGCAATAATTTTTTTTTTTTCTTTTAATTCTCAAGTTCTGGCAGTATCTAATTTATGGCTTAATTCTTTGTAAGGTCATCTTCTAAGTGAGTGACTTCTGGTTAATCTTAGACATTATGAGTTTGGCTGTGATAAAGAATCAGTTCATCTGTTCTCAGAAGGAAAGGAGTGAGTTGTGGGGATTGTTGGCAATTGAAGACCCAGAGTTTAGTTGAAAACTGCGTATAATTTCTTACATACTTAATTTTTTCTCTCTCATTTTTTCAAGCTGTGTTTTGACTAATATAACCAAAATTTAAAAAAATATTTAAAAATCATATTTCCTTTCTGATATTGTGTTCTTCAAGTAGGGTAGGTAAGGTTATTAGTTTGGGTTTGCTTCTAATAGTGAAGGAATTGATAGGTGGTGGGGTTTTGGTGTTGTTGTTTTGGTTTTTTCCTCCCTAATTCCTTGATAAGGTATTCTTTTCTCTCAGTTGGACTGGAAGGTTTAGCTTTCTTTTCCTGGTAGGCTTCTAAGTGATAACTAACTTTGTTGCTTGTGGTTCTGCTGTTAATTTACATGCAGCTCTTACGGGCTGTCACTAATATATCTTTTGTTCCCTGAAATAGTCACTCTGTGCATAAATATAACTTTTCTGCTATTTTTGCTCCGACTGATTTGCTCATTTCAGTCTTGTGACTGAAAGCAGCACAAGTACTCACACTCTCAAAGTTGCATATTGCTTAATGAAGTACCTTGCTGAATCAGGGCTACCGTGTTCCAGCAGATGAAAGAAAAGCATATAAGAAGCTGTACTGCCAGGTTCTGCTTTGAATGTTTTTCTTTTAATCAAATTTTAGACTTATTAGCATAGTGGATCATGCTTTTGCAAAACAAACAAAAGCTTCTAGTCTTATTCTTGAAAGTGTTGGGAAATGTTAATGTAATTGGTTCTGTTTATAGTTCAAACTCACTTACATGTCTCTGCTCATAGACACAAGTAATAGAAGGAGAGTCAGCTCTTCCAGCTCTGGTCTAATGAGTAAGTGTCCCAAAGCACCAGGAAGAAACTTCTTGGTTTCCTTTGTTAGACTCAAGAACCTCGTAACATTCTTAATTATTTTAGTGGCAGGAGAACAGCACAAGGATTAGGTCATGGGTGGGATTGTAGCATAGGGTAATGTAACACTTTCAGAAAGTCTGAAATTCCGTTTCCTTAAGACTTTCCATTTTGCCTCATGGTTTAAAGGACCCATTGGATGTCACTTTTCAGTTGTCCTGTGCCGTTGAGTTTGATAAGAGTGATAACATACCCAGTATCTCTACCAACATGGTGGGAAGGGCAAGGAACGTGTGGGTCAGGGGTCCATGGGGAGATGCCCTGGTAACAGCCCTTCTGTATCTGCAATTTCTGTTGTTGGATAAGCACGAGTCTCCTGGCGCATCCACAGTGCTTGAATTAATATGCAATGATGACATCTTTGGACAAGGAGGACATAATGCGTTTTAAAACAGTATTTCTTTCCCTGTCATGTGTACTGTACATTTATTAGTGAGGAGAAGTGGGGCAACAATCACGGTGTTGCAGGGCTCCAGATAAATATGGTCTTATCATTGTGGTATGGAGGACTCAAAACCCACATACCCAGCCATTCCCGTGCCTGATAATTTTGCGTATTTTTAGCTTCTCTTATATTTAGATCCCTAAGTTCCTGTAAGAGCTGTCACCCCAAACCTGCATTTGGCTACACTGCATCATCCCAAAGCTCACAATAGAAAAGAATATCAGGCTTTCAGACACAGCATATTTAGAAAAGAGAGAGAGAGTCTGCCAAATTCCCCAAAACCACTTCCCAATTCCCCTCACGAATAGCAGGAAATTACTTGTTATCAGTGGGTAATTCAACCACAAACGTTATTGATTATCCAACCTCAATCTTTACAGTCTTGATGGCCAAATATTTTGCAATCATTCTCTCTATTTAAAACTGGAAGATGTGATTTTTATTTTGGAAAAATGGAGTTTTTCAATTTTTCTGCATGCCACATCACATTGTGACGCATCCCTCCAGATTGTCCAGTGTGATAGCCAGAAGCTTGACTGACAGATGTCAAAGTGTACATCATGTTCTAATACATGATAAAAGCCTTAAAAAAAAAATAAATCAGTTGTTTGTAAATCTATACATAGTTTTTAAAAGAATGTACTTGCTTTTAATGCTTGGTTTATCCCAGTGCATACCAGAAACTGAGAGACCTAGAGAGGAGGTATGTGTTTCTTATATATTTTTCTAATTTCACTGTGTTTCTTAAAAACCAATACGTTACAGAATCGATCAAAGTAGGTTGTCTTGTTTGTCAGCTACATAGTCTAATATTTCAGTAGTTTTTCACCCAATTGCCACTAGCTGCCTAAAATTCAGTTAGTGTAAGAAATTCACTGAGTTATGAACTATATTCTCCTTTCCTGGAAAAGCTCCCCTCAGATACCTATTGTGAAAAGATAATTTGATATTTAGGTTATATGATGTTTTTAAATAAAATTTTGAGTAACCTTCTGTTGTTGCTACACTAGTACATAGAATAGGTGATAAATTTAAAGACCAGTGCATTTCCGGTGCTGTCAGTGCCGTTCCCGAATGTCTGAAGAAAAATCCCAGCACCTTTCAACACTTGAAAACTGGTTTGAATACATCATGAGAATTTGGAGACATAAAAATCTCTGATTTTTTCAGATAACAAGAATTTCTAACTTGAAAAATTAGAAGATATTCATTGAATGAAACAGTGTCTCCATACTACCTATACTGTGGTGATGCTTATTATGTAAAATAACTGTATTCCCAAATGAAAAAATAATGTGCAGCTGTGTGAGAAAGGTTCATAGTCTATTAGCCTTTTAGGAACAATATTTGAAATATCCATATTCTTTAGTACTTAGTTAATAGTATACAGTAACATGTATGGTATCACCCATGAAAGTTTTCTAACAAGGTTGTGACTCCTTAGAAACAGGAGTTCAGCTAGGTGACAAAATGTATTCATCTATGTCCTAAATCTCAACAGAACCATTTTTAGTAAAACACTAAATATTATTTTTTTTTTAGTTGGAAGTCTTTTCAGTTGCTGTAGTTGGAAATGTTTGTTTTCTTAAATGGATGTAATAGCCTTATTCAAAATATTTTTCATCCTGTTTAGCTCTTCCTAATATTTACCTACAAATAGAGACGGAAAGAGGCCAACCAAAGATGTTATGCATTGTTTGCTCCCTGCATGCAAGGAAAGATGATAACCATTATATTTTTCCTGCCTGCAACACTTAGCAACTTGACATAGCTGGCAGAGTATCTGTGCAGATCATGGACCAACTTTGATGTTTTACATTGTTATTAAACAATAGCTGGCATGGTTGTGTAGCAGCAGGATATTACACTTACCGTTCAGTAGACCTGTTTTTGTAGAAAGGGACCTCCTGCCTCCTTGCCCCAGGCCACAAAACCCTCTACTGCAGTGATGATGTTTTGGATCTCTAGCGGGAGGAGGATTCTTGTGCTGTTGTATTGGCTTTTGGCAAGTTAATAAAATAATGTAAACAGCTATTTTGGAAAATGTCCGCATGTTCTACATGCTCAGTACACTAAGAGGTTTTGAGTCAGTTTAAAAAAAAAAAAAAAGAAGACAGAGAGAAAAGAAAAAGAAAATATCCAAAATATCCGAATGGAAAGAAAATGGTAAATATAACAATGAAAAATCCCATTCAGTAGTGCTGTTTCATTTCTAAGAGATGCTTTATTCAACAGCGGGTATCAATCCCCACAAGTAACATCTGCTATCAGAGGATTTGCAGGTACACCTTTGTTCACTGCTAACAGAATTTGTGTCAGTATTATAATTCAGCAGATTTCTGCTTTTCACTCAAACCAGGATTAGCATTGACTTGGGCTGGAGGGCATTCAAGCTGCTGTTCCTCTTTTAGCTATATTTCTCTGTAAACATCTAATTGTTTCAAAAAGTGATGTACAGTATGCAAAAACCTGAATTCAATGCAAATAAGTCTGTGCAGCTCTAAAGTTAACAGGTGTTCTCATTAGTGTAAGTAGACAAGGAACGATTCTTGAATGTTTTATAAACACTTATAATCATGGCCAAATACGCTACTATAAGTATAAAGATACTTATAGCAACATCTCTTTTTTCTTATTGTGCAATCTCAGCACTTATTAATAGGAGACATGTGTCAGTAAATGAAATACTAAAAGCCAGTACTGGCTTCTGCCTGCAAATAATGTAGCTGTAAAATGCTCTGCTACTGATGAATAAATTTCTGGCTAAAATAAGAGTCAACGAAATGAAATCTTTGCACACAGCACATATATATTTTAAATATATATCTTTGCTTGTACTGAAAGTAGAGCATTCATTCTCCCTTTGATATTTTTGTTTGTTACAAGGACTTATCATGTTGAGTCTCACTCACATATATCATAAAGTGTTATAACATGCATATAAAATTGGACAGGAGGAACATTCATCACTAGGTATTGTCCAGCTGGTAAAACTAAGAAAGACGGGACTTTCTCTCCGAAACCGTTGCCAATATCTCTGTGTGTGGCTGTGTAATATATGGCTTCAGATTGCAAAGGCAATAACAGTAAAATATTACCCCAAGGAGAAAAGTGGCTTGCAGGAGGTATTCATACACTGCCTTTAGTCTTTGTCTGTGGACAAAATGTGCAATTGTCTATTCCCCTACTTCCCGCTATGCACAGATACCACTGAGTTGAGTCTTAATTACTACCTCTTGCTTCTCTGCTTTGAGCCCGTTCTGGGGGTACTTCCTTCTCGCTTCCCAAGTCTGGTGACTTCCATCTCCCCTGACTTTGGCTTAACGGTGAGCAGAAGTCCATCCATCCCGCTCTCATGGTGAGGGTGGTGGAGCCATGGGGCTGGATCCCAGGGTGGTTTGGGCAGGGGGGACACAGGAGGCTGCACAAAGGTGTCTGACATCCACTATGGTCCTCAGCTGCCTGGATCATGTTTTTCTTTTTGCTCACCGCCCCTCTTTTTCAGAGGCCAACCCAAATAGTCTGTCTGTGTCTCACATAGGGCATGATACCAGTGTAGTACGTCAAGGGGAAATAAGTCCTCCCGGTACCTTCCTTGGATGTTTAGCAGAAAGTACTTGTGCTTCCTCACCTTCCCCTTTGCTCAAAAAGCACATGCTTTCATCTCACACATGTCCAAGGGCAGGGAGAAATGTAGATGTGGACTGGTAGGTGAATGACAAACTGGTCCTTGAAATCAGTGAAAGCATCCCAGTACCCCTGGCAGAGCACTGGGCCTTTCCCCCTCCTCTCCAGCCTGAGCTCCTCTTCTTATCCAAGATGAAGTTCTCTCAGGGCTTTAATCAGCTTTAACTGTGACCTCCTACCTGTTCAGTGCCTTCCTTACAAGTGATATAAATCAGTTCTTCTGCAACTGGGAGTCTTCACAGCCAGGAAGGAAAGGAAAAGATCTGCTTTATAATGCAGGGAGAAGACCTGATTCTGTCCTTGCTAATATTAATGCAATTCAATAGAAACTGGTGTACAGACTATGAGTTCATTGCGCAGCAAAAGGGAAACATTCAGCTCAAAGATTTTTCTTCTTCTTAGCAGTCACAGACTTCATTATTTTATTACTAAGTTATGTTGAACGATTCAATCCTAGGAATTTACCAGAAAAAAGATTTATTTGTTCATCACCGGTGCAATACAGTTTCATTTAAAAATTTGTTCTTTCTTGGAAGTTTGACCCCAGACTTCAGGCTGTTGAATCCGCTTCAGAGCCATTGATGTGTATGCTGCAAAAGCTAGGTTAATTTCACTAAAAAGCAACTTACTTTATATGAGCAGATTGCTTTGATAGGATGATCCTGCGAAGGTTCCCATAGAATGGATGTGCAAATCAGTCATACCACAAGGCAACACAATTAAAGACATATCTTATAAACATCTGGCAGCAATTGGTCTTACAATTGCTAATATTGCAGAAGTTGTGAAAACACAGGATCTGTTTGTTGCCTCTTTGCAATGCTTGGTTTTCACAGTAATTTTTACAGAGTCAGAAGAAACTGGGTAATTATAACATAAGGTTCAACATCTTTAGATATGTAGAACATTTTCTGTTGCTTAAAACAAATATTCCCAAAGAAAGTATAAAACATTTTTCTGACTTGCAAAGTTTTTGCAGTCTATCATTTAAATTACTTAAATAAAGGGAGCTTTACTACTCCCAAAAGCTGAGAATATAACACCCGCCATGCATATTAGCTTGATCTTTTTGACAGACCAGAAAAGTGTTTGTGTGTGCCAATTAAAACAAAAATGGATCCCCAGTGGCTTGTTCCTCACACAACTTCTGAAGACTGCTATCATTGTATGCTGGGGTAACCCTGGATAAGGCGGCTATCCAAAGTAAACAAACTTTTCAAAACTTTCATGACAGATGGGGGTTACAAATGCATTTTAATAAGAGAGTTGCCAAAGCAACTTTTTTGCAATCAGCATATATTTACTTAACATCTAGCAACATTGGGAACACAAGGCAGATACTTTCTCACAAAATTTTTTAACAAATATCATTTTTTTTGAAAGATTGGTAGAAGACCTTTTCTTTCAAGCTGATATTTCCCTATCACTTCAATGTTAACTTTGCTCGACATCCAAAGGACTGCAAGATTGGTAAAGCCAGACTGTAATACGAGACAGACAATCTGCTTGATAATGAAATTTCTTTGGTAGTCATAAACATCTTAGAGTCCTTTAAGTAATTTAACTATCAGTATAACCATGACTACCCCTGTTTGATAGGCTGAATCGTATAATGGGTATGTGATGCGGTATGGATATAATGCAGCTCAATACTGATCCTTTTGTTTTCTTTTATTTGCATTTCTTGAATATTAGACTTACAGCACAGAGATATTTTATTTATCCTTTCTGCTGCTCACTCATTCAGCATAAACACGGCCAAGAGACTGGATTATCTGTGAGAAAGAATTTGAGATCAACTTCCAGAAATGCTGTTAGACTTTTGACATGATTTTAAAAACTTACATATCTCTGTCCCTGTTTAATTCAAATCCAGCTAATTAAACCACTAAGGAGCATAGTGTCTCCCAACTTTAATTAATTCTACTTCTGCTGTGGGTGTGGACACATGAGTATCTATGTTTTATGTATTTATTCTCAAGCTATATTATATTCTAATGATTTATTTTTTTATTAATATTTAGAAAGAGAGAGAAAATTCCTAGTCATCTGTCTGTCTTCTTTTTTTCTTTTCTTTTGGCTCTTCCCACCTTTCCTTTCCCAGCCCCGGTGGCTGCCATGCAAATGGAAAGTGGTTTGTCCTGTGTTACGTGGGCTGGGTGGTTGGATCCCACCCTGCAAAAAAATCTCAGAAAAATAGAGTAAAAAAAAAAGTGGTTTGTCCTGTGTTACGTGGGCTGGCTGGTTAGATCCCACCCTGCAAAAAATATCTCAGAAAAATAGAGTAAAAAACCCTAGATTTCTCTTCATTATAGGATTTGGGATGATAAACATGATTAGAAAAAATCCAAGACCTTGTGAGAGCACAAGGTGAGATGAAGGGAGCAGTGGGAAGGGGGAAGAGTGTTAGCTTCTGAGCCAGAAATGCTCCAGCAACTCACATTTCCTTTTTTTCCTACACATATCAAGGGCAGCAATCCCAATGCACAGTGCAACAAGAGGAACACATTTTATTGAATTTCTGCACGCAGAGGTATCTGTCAATCCAAGTTTAAGTCACTTAGTGCTCACCACAAGCTGTGGGAGTCCCAGGTGACATAAAAATTTAGATTTTCTGCACTGGATTCTGCACTGGATTAGCATCTAGTGGGGTTTCCACAGTCCAGAAGTGTCCAATAATCCAATGCTGAACCATTGGGGTAGGTTATACGAAGCTTTACCCCAATAGCCCAGCATTTTTGCAGGATGTCCCACATTCAGAGGGAGTTAAACAATGGCTTGTTTCAGTCCTTGGCTGAAATAAGAACTGTGTGGTGGTTTCTTGGTGGCCATACGTAAACTATACGTGCGCCATACGCTTCCCAAGCAGCTCCCTCTGTTCCCTTTCGCTGCAGGGTAGAGACCGTGAAGGGGTGGGATTTTTTGCTGCATTTCTCCTTCCCCATAGGATTCTTCACTTCCTGTCTTAAAGTTTGTTCTTGGCGTTGTCTGAAAATAGTTCATCACTGCAAATAATAGTTCCAGCCACCAGAGATGCATAAGTACACTTTGAAGTGAGGGAATCAATAATACGGTTTTGTATTTTTGTTTTGCTGTGTGAATTTATCGCCCTTTTCCATATCTCCATAGAGCACCTATCAGTAGGATTGCTAAAATTGCCTCCATCCCTGTTTTACAGCTAAAATAAATGTAAGAAATGAATGCATCTATAGAAATGTATATCGGTAAAGAACTAGAGGGATACCATGAAGGAGACTTTTTTTTCTTTTTTCACAGCGGTGCAGCAGTTCCCAGACCAAAGTTTGTAGGAAGGTTGTGGATAGAAGCCCCTGGGCTTGTCCCATGGCACTTTTCTGGATTTTATCTCTTGTTTTCCAGTGGTGTAGGTATACAGTGAAAGGGAATAATCTCTGAGACGTGCTCTGAAAGGCGATCCAGGTGATCTGTAAAGGTTTGGAAGTCCTGGAGGGACACATCCATGCATGGCACAATAGCGTGTCCCAGAGCACAACCCAGCACAGGCAAAATATATGATTTGTAGGATTTTTAAGAACTGCTGGGTAGGTTCCAAGGTATATTTATGTATTATAAAATGGTTACTGGTATTAATGAGATACAGCGCCCCGTATTTCCTGGAGCTATAGAGGCATCTTTTTGTTTAACAACACAGGCTCTTGTTGAACGCAACCTCGGTACATCATTACGGCGACGCGCAAAAGAAGCTCACCCCATCCATTTGCAGCTTTATAAGGTGACAAGAGAAATCCTTAATAAGCCACAAGTAGAATATCATAAAAAGTGTTTCACACCTGCCTTTCCCCCCCCCTCCACCACCACCACCTTCCCCCACTTTGTTGGCAGCGCAGCGGTGTATTGAATTGAACACGTGTTTACCTGCGGTGAGCCGATACTTGCAGAGGATCAATGCTTAACAGCAGGACTGTGCTTACAGTTCATTGTAAAACTACCATGTGAGTGGATTCAGTCGCTTTGAAGTGATTTTTTCCCGAAGTGCTACAGCAAGAAAGAGAAAATCCAGGCTCCTCGATGAGCAACCTGAAGGGCACACACCCTCCGCAAACAAGAGGGTTAATGTCAGTTGTCGTTCCTTGTGGGTATTTATTGCTGAGGGCAGCATCGTAATTCTGCCTGGTAAGGTAAAGCTAATTCCAGACTGTAGCCTTTGCAAAAATGATGGCAAAGAGAGAGGGATTTCAGGAAATATTTAAATAAGTGAAGTACCTGGCACAATGGAGACTGCCAGCTCTATCTAGAGCACTTCATTTTCTTTTCTTTTTTTTTTTTTTTTTTTCCCCCCCAGATTTGTCATTTGTCTGTTTCTCTGGTCCCTCTGTTTGTTCCAGCAGTGCCTGATACAGGGACAGTGTGTTAACACGCCTTAATATTGAACAATTTATGCTTGTTGTTAGTTATACATCATTTAGGGCTGTGATCATAAATTGTTCAATCACAAGGTTTAGTCAAAGCTAGCATTCTTTACTGATGTCTTTTCTCAAGGGTGTTGAAAATTCGATTGTGCAAAGTGCAAATATGGTTTAGCAATCCCTTCCAAGAACCATTTATCAGAAATCCTAAGGAGGTAATATATAAAAGTGGGATAGGAAACCTGCACATTAAATGGGATTTACCAGCCAAAGCCTTTGGAACTGTTTTCCTGCGAATGACTGGAATGGAGCAGAACAAAGTCAATTACTGACTGTAATTAAGGAGTGGATGCATTTAAACTGTAGAGAGCAGTAGCAGTCTTCTTGAAACTGTCTAGTTACTCTGAAGATTAGTCTGAGGAAAGAAAGAAAAGGACTTGAACCATATCTTACAGAAAGTATATTTTAAATGCATTCTCTTCCCTTCGTTCTATGATCTGTTTTTACAGATTTGCTCATAAAACACTGATAATATATGATTATCAAAATAACACATTCAGACAAAGAAACTTTCAACATGCATTTTGCTTTGGTCTTGTTAGCAATGGAGTATCTCTTTTGCATATCATACAGTGCAAATGTTTATGCAGTGCAGAATACTTGGATTTTAATAAAGCCTGAATTTGCTGAACGGAAGACTAAACTATTTTTTGTCCTTTTTAAGCCTTCGAAATGCAGTAAATCTAATTATATATGTTGCTCTTACTTTGAAAATGTTATTCCATTTTATAATTTTAATAATGATTTGTTTATACTGGGAGAGAAGCATTAGATTGAATTGTTGCCTGTGTTTAGTCTAATTCATATCTGCATGTATCCATTAATAAATTGTGATATAATGTAATATATTTTGAACCCAAACCTTGCCATGTGAGGCAGGCACAGAACCAGAGGTCAACTCTTTCAACTGCTCACCTTAAGCTGAATTTTGACTTTTTTTCCCCCCTTTTGATAAAGGGAAGGGTGAGCGTGTGAGTAGTGACGAACTTGATGCCTGTGGACTCATAAGGGAATTAAAATTTCCCCAATAAATAACTCTCCCGTGCGCACGGGGAACAACAATGGGGGGTGGCTGGAGGTCCCCTCCTGACGGGTGGGATGGGATGGGATGAACATCTGCAGCCAGGCAGCCTCCCAGCCCGCGCTGGGGGACCATTCCCACATTCTCCGCAGCGCTCTCACAGGATGTCTCCGCTGGAGCTGCGCTGACGGGATTTTCCTTAATGCTGATGACTTTGGAAACCTTCCTTACAGGCATTTCCTCAATAACGGGAGGGTTATAGAACAATTAATAATACATTAAGCTGTTTTGTCTTTTTGTTGGTTTTTGGTTTGTTGTGTTTTATTTGTCTTTTTGTTGGTTTTTGGTTTGTTGTTTTTGTTTTTTTTTCCCTGGTAGTATTTCAGTTTTAAGATAGATGCAGGGAGTACCCAGGCTGGTGAGGATCTGTTGTTTCTTTTATGCTTTAGTAAAAACTCTTGACACGGGGCAGATGCAGTGAAACAGTAGCACTTGGGGTTGATGGATTTACATGAATAGGCTGTGCCAGGTCTTAACGGCTTTGCTCTGCTTTTCCTCACACTTTGGTCAGAAAGACATCTCTGTCGTCCACTGTGTTCGTCTGTTCCCCGAGAAAGACCTGGAAAGGTTTTGGTCTCCTTACCCCAAGAGAATCCCAATTTGCAGACTAAACCATCATCCCCAAATCACTGAAACCTGAGTGTGCAATGCCCACGTGCGGATGCTACCGCATTTTGCACAAGCAACTCTTAGCAACAAGGGGAAAAAAAAAAAAAGAAAAAAGAAAAAAGCTTTGGTTTCTGAGCTGTCAGTAGCTGAGCTGGTTTGGAGCATGGGCAGGACGAGCTCCTGCCCCTTACAAAACGTGGTGGAGATGTAACCCTCCATTCACTTGTCTGCAAACACAGAGGACTGGATCATTCTCCCTGGCCACCGACACCAGGGCTGTGCTGAGTAATCCCGGGGCAAAGCACTGTCCAGCTCCATCCCTCAGTTTTGCCATCTGTAAAATGGTCACTTTGACCTGCTGCCTAAAACACCTGGAGCTCTACTCTGGTGAAAAGATATATATGAATTAAAAAAGGTGATGTACCAGTATTATCAAGGTGGTTTACAGAAGTTGAGACCAACAGAATATGCACACATATTTCCACCAAATATTGTTAGGCAGTGAAACAGCATTATCAGGGGAATTAATATTCTTTTGATAAATATTCCCAGTGAGTGGGTCAAAAATGTAAATCGCCTTCTTTTCAGACAAACTGGGGATTTTTTTTTGTGATAAATGGGCTTCTAATTACTCTGCTACAGCCATCTTTGATGGTAATTTTTTTTTTTTTTTTAATGTGAAAAAGAGTGACATTATTAATTTTACCAAATAGCTTGGAAGTGGACTCTGGAATCACAGGTGTATAATAAATGTGTAAATTCCAGAATGAAGGTACTGGATATAAAAATAAGAACACCAGAAGAGAAATGGAAACTGAAAAGAAAAGGAACTAATTCTCATACTGCATTTATTTCTTTTCAGGGTGCTTTGATTTTCATTTTGAACTGTGTCTTGTAACACCGAGTTTCCTGACTTTTCTTAACTTGTATCACATTCCCGTTATTTTTGCATTATTTGTGTTCAGTGGTTTCATTGCTGAGACAATATCTCGTTTGTTGTGACATATTCAAAACAGTTTTCAGACAGAGGTTCAAAACTCCTCAGTTACTCAGCACTCCAGGAGATAATTCTCGGTACAAAGGGAAAGCATCTGGGTGGATAGAAGAGAAAAATAGAAGAAAATCATCTGTCTGGTGTGTGCTTTACTTCTTTACTTACCTGTCTGTGCCCCTGTCCTCCCCAGATCACAACAGTGTCAGGAAATGAGTTCCTCCTCCAGTCGGATATCGACTTTCTCATATTGGATTGGTTCCACGCTATCAAAAATGCAATTGACAGATTGGTATGTATTTGTTTTGGCTGTTACCTTTATTAATTAAGATGTAGCAATTTCAACTTCATTTGCTTAGGCATCTCTACAGGTTTTAGGCAGTCAGCAGCTAGCTAGACATTCCTTTCTCTGAAGGGTATAAAAATATGTATGCAAATCTACTAAAAAATGTCAGATAAACAAGGTTGTTGAACAAAAATGTCATTTGATTCTTGCCTCGAAATGGAACGCTACATTTATTTCTCTGAAATAACAAGGACATTGGTTTGCTGAGGGTTGTAAAAGCACACAAGCACTTAATAACTAATGAATTTTTGCATTTTCTGTTTATGCAGCCTACAGTATATAATCTTCAATAGAACTATTAATACATTTGAGCCTTTTATGAATTTTTGTATTACTTATTCACAAGAATAACACTAGCAAATAATATTCCTTTGTAACTGATTGCTGTTATTCTCCCAGGAAGGCTGGGGGTTTTCTACTAGAAGTAAGCAGGGCTGCGTTTTATTAAAACAGTTTTTAATTACCAAACCAGATTCAGCTGTAGCTTTTTCTTTCTTTTTTTGCCACTCTCAATACAAATTCCAAATGTCTTCCTCTTATCCCTGCCTGATCCAAGAACGTATTTTTGCAGAGGGCACTGACTTTCCTTGTTCAGTGCAGAATCTGGTGAGAGAAAAATATCCCCATTTCTTGCATTTTTCAGAGGTTTTGCTGCAATGGAATTGGCAGAGCGGGCAGAGGCTGCCTCTTTGAAAGGGTTAATGTGAACACAGCTACTGTTTCCTTAAAGAGCTGCAAACATTATATTGCCCTGAGGCTATAATCAGCCAAGGAAAGTTTGATCTGATGATGTATGTCTTCATATTGTGCATTTCATTGGGTGTGTGAGGATATTGATATCCTACTGAAGATTTTGGGGTGGAGTTTTCCGTGGAGACTCAGAACACTTTTTGGGTTTTTTTTGGTTTTGGGTTTTTTTTTTTTTTTTTGCCTGTTATTCAGCTAAACATCTAATATACTTGATTTTTAATTTATTTTTTTTAGTGTAATCAAGGTAATATTGCAGTTTCAGCAGCTCAGAGTGAGCCACAGCTCAGCACAGCAGTGTGGCTGGTGGGGCACAGTCTGTACATGGTTGGGGTAGTGAAGGGCTCATCCCAGCCAAGGTTGGCCTTCGCTGGGTGTGCAGGACAGGATGTCACCAGTGTCACCACGGCACGCTTGGTGACCACTTCATACCTGTCCTTTAATTCAGTTCTACAACTTTGGATGAGCGTGTAAAGCCTTCCAGCTTCCCAGACCACGGGGATGGCTAAATCTCACAAGACCAAACTCTGTGGGAAGAGACCTATGATTAACCAAAATATAATCTCAAATTTTATTTCCTTTTTTCCTTTTTTTCTCCATTAACAGTCCCTAATTGTCACTTTATATACCAGTGAATTAGACCTTCCAGCTTCCCAGACCACGGGGATGGCTAAATCTCACAAGACCAAACTCTGTGGGAAGAGACTTATGATTAACCAAAATATCATCTCAAATGTTATTTCCTTTTTTTCCTTTTTTTCTCCATTAACAATCCCTAATTGTCACTTTATATACCAGTGAATTAGAGCAATAGAAAAGTTGTCGTCCCCCCCCACCCCTTTCCTAAGCTTAAACGGACAGAATTCAACCCCAAATGTATAAAGATGTTTGAAACAATTGTGTTTGCAAGAATATTCACTGTAACTGTCTAAACCAGAAAGGCAATTTAAACAACCTTCCTCTTTGCAATCATTTGGAAGTAGCCTGCAATGTGGAAATAATTTTGGTCTCTAAAGCCTGAAGAAGTAGGCCTTTTGTTTTCCTCACTTAAATGGGAATTTATCTCAGAAATTAAGATCAGTCTGTCAGGGCCATAAAAGCCCTGCCATATGACAAATTTTGCATTACACTTTCCTTAAATTCTATACTCACTGCATCGCTTGCTCTGTGTGTGTCTGTTAGCTTTTGATTCTGCACTGGCATTCTGTAATATCTTGCTTCATTCTTACAAATAATAATTTTATTAAAAGCATACACATATGTATGTATATATTCTTTCCCCAGTCAAAAGAACGGAGTTGTACATCGAGAAATTTGGAGTTCAAACTCAGAAGATCCACCAGCATCGAATTACTGAATAGCTTAGACGCTGAATCCAAAGAACCAAAGCCTGAACACAGAAAATCTTTAAGTAAGGCTTTTTTCTTTTCTGATTTTCTCTTTTTTTTTCTTTCCTTTTTAAATAACTATGCCATTACAGGGGAAGATAATTTTTATTACATACAGAATGTAAGGAAGATCACTGAGAATTTTAAAGCTGAATGTGTTCTGTGCTGATATACATAACTTGCATTTAAGTAAAGACAGTTACTAGCTCCACACTTTTAAAGGGTGACATTCTCTCCTAAGCAAAATAAATTTGTTTAGCAGCAAAGAAATTTATTCAAGCCATTTATTTTTAAAAATAAGCAACATGAGTCCTATGCTAATGGTCTATTGCAGTTGCTTTGTTTCCATTTTAGTAAAATACCTCAAATTGCCAGAGTAATTTTGTCTGTTGTATATTTATACACTGAATTGCTGAAAGACCTGACATATCCTCTGCAGCCGACAATCAGGGAGATATATCTATAATTTCATAGAAGGTAAATTCCAGGGACTGAGGTTGATTTTTGTCAGTGTGATTAAAAAAAGAAAGTGATCTAAAACTAGCAGGGATGTGCTTTACCCCACTGAGACTTTCCTTTCCCAGTTTGTGCTGAGATGCTCGTGACATTGTGGGCAGCAGACGCCGGAGCTGGTGGTGTCCCTGAATCACTCACTCAGCATTTTTTCAATTTCACCCTCTCTCTCTCTCTCAAATCTTTGTTTTTCTTCTTTGTTTGGCAGGAGATTCACATACTGCTTCTAATGTAAGTGCTGTGACAGCTCTAGACTCGCATGTGGGTACAAGATACCTAGAGGTACCCAAGTGCTGTGTAGGAATTTGCCGGCACGCGTTTTCAGCGCAGGATCAAAGCCTTAGATGTTAAGAAAAGAGTTGCATTAAAAAAGACCCAACATAGCTATTTTTAATGATAATTACCCACACAATCATAAATATATGCACACATGCATGCGCGCGTACACACACAAACACAGAGATTCATTAAATAGTCTCTTTTTGCAGACCAAAGCTTTTTGTTTTTGTTGTTTTCCTGTTATCCTGGAGATTATTTTTTTTTTTTAAAGGTTTTTCTTTCTGTTATAAAATATAAAGTAGCCTGGATGTAGCGTGTGAAAAATTGTCCCAATATCTTTGTGCTGTGTGTTATGTTGCATTTCTCAGAGGAAGAAAAATAAGACTGAGAGCATGGTAAGTTTTGAGGGTCTGATTCTGCTCTTATTGTAGCTAATAGCAAAATGCCCATAAACTGTCTCAGCACTCGGAGAAATTTTATTTATTTATTTAGACATCTCACATATCTTTAAATGATAATTTGACAGACAAAACAGAAAAAGTGAATATGAGCAGTGACAGAGACTTAGTCTGCGTTTCTTTTCCAACCTTAGAGAACCCTGGATAACCTCCGTTTTGTTAAAGGCTATTTAAACTATTAAAAAATGTGAAAATATCTGCTGTGAAATCTCACTGAGTCGAAGCTTGCATTTAAATACTGTAGATTGGATTGCTTCTAAAATATGTATTCAGAACTTTTTTTTGGCCCCTTGAGATCAAGCAATTATGTGGAATTAGAAAAATCATATTATTCACTTACTTATTAGTAGTCTAAGCACAAACTGTATTGTCAGTTTTCTGCCTTTGGCTTTCTGTGCCCTTAATGTTCACACAAGTATCGTAGCCAGAATTATCGGCAGCTAGAGCCAAAATTGCTTTAAAAAGGCATGAGAACTGGTAATGACACATTGTTAGCAGTTAACAGGTGGTCGTTTCATTGTCCAGTTTGACTGCAGAGCACAGAGAAGATATGTGCAATATCTGCAAGTGTGTTTATAAAGTTCTTACAAAGTTTAATGATTTTATAATTTTATAGTGCTCTGATGTTATTGACTACTGCCAATGCCAGTTCCAAACAAAGGAGATTTTTTAAACATGGCTTAAAACTCCTCCGGTTTAACAGGAAATACGAGCAACTGATGTGTGTTAGAAGGCCATCACACCCCCAGTAATCTTTAATGAAATGTTCTGACAGTTCAGATTCAATTGTATTATCCTTCTCTCCATACTGAGGGCTGCAAAAAATGTCCAGTTTTAGACCCAGTACTGCTGCGTCATTTGAGTTTTTTAGCAGCACAAGTATATAAAGGGCAGGTATATTCTAACCAAAGTATTCCAGTAATTTCCTCATTAATTTAAAACTGGGGAGACTGCCCCTAGAGACTTAGTAGCAGGAATGTGGTTTTTATGTTTAATCCTAATTGCTTCTGCTTACACTACAAGGACAAATGGTAATTTTCAGTTATGCTTTTTGAGCTGTAGACACTGATTTCATTGAAAATTGGGCTCAAACTGCCAGGCTCAATTTCCAAAGTTCACAGAGTGTCCGTCGTCTTGGTCACGCAGCTTTTCAGTGGCTTCTCATCCAGTTTGGATTCAACTCATGCTCTAATTGAAGTTTTCTTGAGCTAAGATGAAACCAAGGATGACCTTGGGGAACATTACCAAAATATGTAAAACTATGATCCTGCTCGGATCATGGAAAAAGATTACTCTTCATTTTATGATGCCAAATATTTGACTGCTTTACTCTATTGCTGGGTCAGAAAGGTGTTTTGCACCCTAGAAGCACAACCCCCCATTAGAAGATGAATACTTTTGGTGTAAGGAAACTGCCTTACAACAGCGCTCCTTTTTATGTGAATAAGTGTTGTTCCAAACTGGATAATTTTTAAAATTAGTGGCAGACTTCATAATTTCCAAATAATTTTGTCATCATTCAGAGTGTAGGTTTGTTTTTTTTTCCCTAAGGCATCATTCAGAGTGTAGGTTTGTTTTTTTTTTTTCCTAAGATTGCCAAAACCCCTCCTAATTAGTACCAATTATAATTGGGTCTGCTGGTAGGTAGTCTGCCACGTTAATTTTAAACCGCATGGAACCCGGCACCTCGGTTAGACTGAAAGTAGAGATGCTGTTCATGGCACATGGGAGGTAGGGAAAGGATCTGAGCATTGCAAGGTTCCCAGAAATTATTCATCTCTAAAAACCAGCAGTCCTTACTGTGTGTATGGACTAGAGGAGCTGTCAGGGCAGTCAGGTTGTGGGCAATGAAGCCAACTCCATGCTCTCCACTAAGCTCAGCATTGCTTTTCCTGTCCGTGGTGGCTTTGTGGTTTGCATTTTGGCCATGGTTGGGGAATATTGTCACTCAGGAGTGACCTCTTGTGGAAGAGCCCTTAGAGAACCCTGGATAACCTCCGTTTTGTTAAAGGCTATTTAAACTATTAAAAAATGTGAAAATATCTGCTGTGAAATCTCACTGAGTCGAAGCTTGCATTTAAATACTGTAGATTGGATTGCTTCTAAAATATGTATTCAGAACTTTTTTTTGGCCCCTTGAGATCAAGCAATTATGTGGAATTAGAAAAATCATATTATTCACTTACTTATTAGTAGTCTAAGCACAAACTGTATTGTCAGTTTTCTGCCTTTGGCTTTCTGTGCCCTTAATGTTCACACAAGTATCGTAGCCAGAATTATCGGCAGCTAGAGCCAAAATTGCTTTAAAAAGGCATGAGAACTGGTAATGACACATTGTTAGCAGTTAACAGGTGGTCGTTTCATTGTCCAGTTTGACTGCAGAGCACAGAGAAGATATGTGCAATATCTGCAAGTGTGTTTATAAAGTTCTTACAAAGTTTAACGATTTTATAATTTTATAGTGCTCTGATGTTATTGACTACTGCCAATGCCAGTTCCAAACAAAGGAGATTTTTTAAACATGGCTTAAAACTCCTCCGGTTTAACAGGAAATACGAGCAACTGATGTGTGTTAGAAGGCCATCACACCCCCAGTAATCTTTAATGAAATGTTCTGACAGTTCAGATTCAATTGTATTATCCTTCTCTCCATACTGAGGGCTGCAAAAAATGTCCAGTTTTAGACCCAGTACTGCTGCGTCATTTGAGTTTTTTAGCAGCACAAGTATATAAAGGGCAGGTATATTCTAACCAAAGTATTCCAGTAATTTCCTCATTAATTTAAAACTGGGGAGACTGCCCCTAGAGACTTAGTAGCAGGAATGTGGTTTTTATGTTTAATCCTAATTGCTTCTGCTTACACTACAAGGACAAATGGTAATTTTCAGTTATGCTTTTTGAGCTGTAGACACTGATTTCATTGAAAATTGGGCTCAAACTGCCAGGCTCAATTTCCAAAGTTCACAGAGTGTCCGTCGTCTTGGTCACGCAGCTTTTCAGTGGCTTCTCATCCAGTTTGGATTCAACTCATGCTCTAATTGAAGTTTTCTTGAGCTAAGATGAAACCAAGGATGACCTTGGGGAACATTACCAAAATATGTAAAACTATGATCCTGCTCGGATCATGGAAAAAGATTACTCTTCATTTTATGATGCCAAATATTTGACTGCTTTACTCTATTGCTGGGTCAGAAAGGTGTTTTGCACCCTAGAAGCACAACCCCCCATTAGAAGATGAATACTTTTGGTGTAAGGAAACTGCCTTACAACAGCGCTCCTTTTTATGTGAATAAGTGTTGTTCCAAACTGGATAATTTTTAAAATTAGTGGCAGACTTCATAATTTCCAAATAATTTTGTCATCATTCAGAGTGTAGGTTTGTTTTTTTTTCCCTAAGGTTGCCAAAACCCCTCCTAATTAGTACCAATTATAATTGGGTCTGCTGGTAGGTAGTCTGCCACGTTAATTTTAAACCGCATGGAACCCGGCACCTCGGTTAGACTGAAAGTAGAGATGCTGTTCATGGCACATGGGAGGTAGGGAAAGGATCTGAGCATTGCAAGGTTCCCAGAAATTATTCATCTCTAAAAACCAGCAGTCCTTACTGTGTGTATGGACTAGAGGAGCTGTCAGGGCAGTCAGGTTGTGGGCAATGAAGCCAACTCCATGCTCTCCACTAAGCTCAGCATTGCTTTTCCTGTCCGTGGTGGCTTTGTGGTTTGCATTTTGGCCATGGTTGGGGAATATTGTCACTCAGGAGTGACCTCTTGTGGAAGAGCCCGGGCTGGAGTCGCTATCGATTGTCGGAGGGGATCAATTCTCCTTCTACTCCCCCCTTTCCGGGTGGAAACAAACGGCTTTGCAGTAGGAAGAGTGCCCTTTGGCTACCGTATCAATCTGAGGGCTGCTCTTGTCAAAATGCACAATCACAAGCTTGATAATGCAATCCATTCCCAAAGCACTATATTTCCAACCTGTTCTCCATCATTTCCTTATGGCGTCACATTTACTCAGTTCATCACATTCTTATTAATATTTTAGGTTTCCTTGAAAGTGATGGAATTCTATTTTTATTACAAAAGCAACAAGAATAAATACTAATTGTTGTCAGTTATTTCCTTATGTAGTGGGAACAGTAATCTGTTCCTCAGCTTTAGGTTGCCAAAGCAAAATAATTAAATATTTTAGACATTTAAAAAATCTGTGATATTAGATAAATGCAATTTGATCTCCTTGTTTGCCACATAAAAGCTGGAACTGCCTGAATTGATAAGATTGAATTGCATTATTTTTATTGTTTCTACTCGCATATTTTTCTTATCTTCAAGAACACTTTAGTTAAAGCCCGGTGGTTAGTCATGCAGCCCTGCAACGACGGAGACTGGGAAATCTCCTCCATATTTGAATTCTAGCTTGAGAAGCCACAACTAGAGCATCGAGATTTTTTAAAAAATATATATTAAAAATATATATATATGAATGAAAAGGGAAGTCTTGGTGAGTAGTACGGTATTCTTGCTATTCATCATCACTTGAGTGTCTCAATAAGACCAGTCAGGGGTCCGGGCGTCATTGTGCCAGACACAATGTGACACCAAAGTAAGACAATTCCAGCTCTTGGTCTGAATAAGGACAAGTTGCAACAGGTGGAAAAAGCGGACAAAAGCAGGGGGTGGAAGGAAAAGTTGACAGCAAAGCCGACATGTCATGCATATTAAACAGCAGGCTTGGGATTCCTTTCTGCTCTTCGTTAGGATCGGGGTCTCAGCCCTGGCACGCTGGCCCCTGGCCAACTCAAATAATGATATTTTGCTTACCTAAATTCCTCTTGGGCTTTCAACAGGGAGCCGTGGCCCTTTTTAGTCCCAAAGGGCAACGCATCACTCTGGGATCCGTTCCCCTGGGAACAGCAGCGGGGCAGTGTCCGGGGAATATGCCTCCTAGCATTTTTTTAATCAAGAAAAAACAATAATAATCTTTGGATCATAATTTTGATTCGCCTTCAAAGGTATTTGCTGTCATCGGGGCTCTGAAATCTGCTTTGGTTTCTTAAAAGACACAATTTAAGTCAGGCCACCCCATCCCTACTGTTTGACCAAGGACTCTGTGAGCGTTTTAAAATTGCCCAAAGTTGCTTTTCTTGTTTAATTCACTTTTCTTTACTTTAGAAGGCTGAATTTTGAAACTCGAGGCATGGCATGTAAATATTCCTAAGTCGTTACTGAGCCATCCTGAATCATCTCTGAATGCATTTCTTAGGTAATTAAGACTGTACAATGTCGGGCGGGGGGGGAAGAAACAGCAGCAGAAACCCATTTTTGGTCTCTCACTGAATGTGATGGAAGAAAAGGAGAATTCAGGGGATCTTTAACCCTTTCTGGCTCCGTGTGGTGCCTTCGCCTTTCCTGGCTAAGGGAAGTCCAAGGGCTTGCTCGAGGGTTTAGAGTTTGCCACCACGTGTGACTGGATATTTCTGTGGCAAACACTGGGCTGCTGAGGTTATTGTTCCTATGCGGAGGGAAGGGGTAGTTATGAGGGCACAAACACATGTATTTGCACGACTTCAGCTGTGTAATAGCAGCAGGGAAAAAAAAGCCAGAAACTTATTTTGTTGAAAGCATCGTGTAGAGTTCCTAGAAAAAGGCCACCTAATTACAGACGGTGCTGAGAGAGGGGCCTCTGTGATTTTTCTCTCTCCCCTTCTAACACGTGAAGAGGTCGGTAGCAGGTTGGGAGACTGTATATTGGGATGTAGGGAGAGGTTTTACTGGCTGGGACAAACTTGTCAAGGGCTGGGTTTTGTGGGAGCTAACAGAGTCCTTCACCCACGTAGGGTTACTTCTGTGATAAGGGGGCTAATTATAGCAGCAGAAGTGGGAAATCACTCCATTTCTTTGTGAGCTCTGATGAGGTCTGAATTCTTTCCCCTTCCCAGCCCATTTATTTTAGTTAGATGTGAAGTTCAAAGCCAAATGGATGCTATTTAGGGAGTATTATTACATTACAATGTTAGCATTATGTATAGGTCAGTTTTATTACTTTTAATAAAACCAAGAAATATAAAGCAGTGGTGTATATTAGTGAGGCATTACCAGTGACAACAATTAAAACAGAAAGCAAAATTAAAACTATATGCAAATATGCAGCTTCCCACTGCAATGTTAATTTTGTCACTCTACAGCTTGTATGTTTGTGGCATTTATCTTTATTGCATCAACAGGAATGCAGTCAGCTTCAGATACAGAAGAAAGCCCACAAAAAGAAATTGCAACATGCTGTTTCTGGAGACTGGGAGCCTTCATATTTGTGCTATAGGGACTAAACTTATGCTTAGACATATTTTTACTCTCATGTTTCTCTGCGTCATTAACTATAGGTATGCTCTTTTCTTAAAGCTTAGAAAAATACTGATTCAGCAATGAAGAAGTAATAATGGCATTTTTTGGAAACAAAACATGCCAAATTCAGAAACAAATTGTGTCACTTCCACTGATAATAGCAGATTATATTGCACCCAAAATCACAACTGGCTGATTTTTCCTGAATTTGAATGTCCTATTTCCATCAATTATAATATAACGTTGCCTTAATTCTTTGTTTTATTTCTACTTCACTTTCCAAAATCCTTCCAGAGTTTACTATTTGGGTTGAAAAAGCATATTTTTAAATTGGGCATAACCAACTTCCATATAAACGTTTGGCAGGGAAATCAGTGCATGTTCACTTAATTCATTTTTATTGAACCAAGTCCAGATTTTTAGTCAGGAAAAAGTTAGATATTAATCATATCTGAGCAGGATCATTAAATTTTCCTTTACCTACTAGAACAGCAGGGTCATTATAGAACCATGAGAAGTTAGCTCACTTATTAATCTTTACAATTACATAAAAGTGATCATTTTTATAGTACTTAAGAGTAGCTCTTACCCATTATGTGAAGAGTATGTGGGAATATTACAATATAATATAATGTATTATTATAGATGTGACCTGTGACTCATTGGTCTGCTCACTGACACACAACTCTCTGGAAAAGTTATCTGTTTGAGCTTGGATAATCTTTAATTGTTTCATATTCCTTGTGCTCATTTATGGGGCATACTAGTAAATAGAGAGCTAGTCACTGAGTTATTAATTACCTCATTATTACTTAATTATCACTATTGCATACTTCATTTTTATGGAGAATTATATCATAAAGGAAGGTATTTTATACTGCCCACCACAGTTAAGTATGAATGACAGTGATAGCTAATGTAAGATTGAGTTAGCTAAAGAAAATCAATCAGAAATCCTCACTATAGATTACTATCTGGTTTCTTCTGCCTTTTCCAGCAAATGCTTCTCATCTTTGACTTTGAAACCCAACAGTTTAAACTGGGTTCTTGTTTCAGTGGACTAATCCCCTTTCATAAATCATGTTCAAGTGCTGAAATAATTTGCATATCGTTTAAAGAGTATTTGCTTTGAAACATTCACCTCAAGCCCTTTTGTATATCCTTTCTCTCTAAAGGTTTGTAGTATTTGTTTTGTTCTCTGAGGTATAAAAGACCTGGGTAAACTTTATTCCTGTTGTTTCAAGATTAGTGAAATAAAATGCATATTTATTCAACTGGGACTGAAAGGAGCTTTAGTAAAGACGATCATACATACGACCCTTGGGAATGTTATAATACAAAATGTCTGTCTTAAAATCTCTTTAGGTTTGTTCAAAACACTATTGAAGGACTTAAGTTTAAAGAAAAAAAAAAAAAAAAAAAAAAAGAGGGTTACAAATCTGTATTTTATTCTTTGTTCCAAAGAAGAGAGAGACACCATATATTTTGCTTAACAAAATAAACTCCTACATGTGCACTCAAGATAAATGTGATATGGGGGCAAGTAGGGACTGGATAGTCACAATTATTCAAAGGTTTTTCCTACTGAACTACACATACCGACACAGTGTTTTAGGAAACTTTTGGGGAAAATGGGTAGCAGTTGTTTCAAGCAGACGTTTGCTGTAGAGAAAGCAATGGCATAGAAGTCATGAGCATTTTAGGTGTTATTGGAGTCAAGCAGTTGTGCCCCTTCCATGTACTAAAAGTGAGGTAACTCCTGTGATGTGAGGAAAAGATATTTATTCTGACTTTATCGCTTTTAGGCCCAACTAAAAAAAAAAAAAAAAAAAAAAAGAGGGTTACAAATCTGTATTTTATTCTTTGTTCCAAAGAAGAGAGAGACACCATATATTTTGCTTAACAAAATAAACTCCTACATGTGCACTCAAGATAAATGTGATATGGGGGCAAGTAGGGACTGGATAGTCACAATTATTCAAAGGTTTTTCCTACTGAACTACACATACCGACACAGTGTTTTAGGAAACTTTTGGGGAAAATGGGTAGCAGTTGTTTCAAGCAGACGTTTGCTGTAGAGAAAGCAATGGCATAGAAGTCATGAGCATTTTAGGTGTTATTGGAGTCAAGCAGTTGTGCCCCTTCCATGTACTAAAAGTGAGGTAACTCCTGTGATGTGAGGAAAAGATATTTATTCTGACTTTATCGCTTTTAGGCCCAACTATGCACTGGTTTGGTGCAGTCTCTTAATTCCCTACTACGTAGATGTTTGTTTACATTAGGAAGTAAAACTAAAGTTTGATGTATAGTATTCAAAATGTCGTGGTTTTTATAGTTTTAAACAATAGAAAATGCAGGCAGTTACCTCTGCATCATGCACTGGTTTGGTGCAGTCTCTTAATTCCCTACTACGTAGATGTTTGTTTACATTAGGAAGTAAAACTAAAGTTTGATGTATAGTATTCAAAATGTCGTGGTTTTTATAGTTTTAAACAATAGAAAATGCAGGCAGTTACCTCTGCATGACCCTCCATCACCTGCGTCGTCAGTATATCTCCATTATTGTAGATCTCCATATTTTGCCTCCCCAGGGAAAGAATACAGGCTGACCACTGATAACACCTAAATACATCCAGGCATTTTCAATGCAGTGGGACATATTTAAGACTACTGCCCCTGCAGAGAGGTCAGAATTAGAGCAAGCAAAAAGGACTTGCTGGGTTTTGGTCTTTGGGAAGGAAGAGCCATCCCAGCTTTCCATCAGCCCTGTGAGCCTCCAAACTGGATAATTTTTAAAATTAGTGGCAGACTTCATAATTTCCAAATAATTTTGTCATCATTCAGAGTGTAGGTTTGTTTTTTTTTCCCTAAGGTTGCCAAAACCCCTCCTAATTAGTACCAATTATAATTGGGTCTGCTGGTAGGTAGTCTGCCACGTTAATTTTAAACCGCATGGAACCCGGCACCTCGGTTAGACTGAAAGTAGAGATGCTGTTCATGGCACATGGGAGGTAGGGAAAGGATCTGAGCATTGCAAGGTTCCCAGAAATTATTCATCTCTAAAAACCAGCAGTCCTTACTGTGTGTATGGACTAGAGGAGCTGTCAGGGCAGTCAGGTTGTGGGCAATGAAGCCAACTCCATGCTCTCCACTAAGCTCAGCATTGCTTTTCCTGTCCGTGGTGGCTTTGTGGTTTGCATTTTGGCCATGGTTGGGGAATATTGTCACTCAGGAGTGACCTCTTGTGGAAGAGCCCGGGCTGGAGTCGCTATCGATTGTCGGAGGGGATCAATTCTCCTTCTACTCCCCCCTTTCCGGGTGGAAACAAACGGCTTTGCAGTAGGAAGAGTGCCCTTTGGCTACCGTATCAATCTGAGGGCTGCTCTTGTCAAAATGCACAATCACAAGCTTGATAATGCAATCCATTCCCAAAGCACTATATTTCCAACCTGTTCTCCATCATTTCCTTATGGCGTCACATTTACTCAGTTCATCACATTCTTATTAATATTTTAGGTTTCCTTGAAAGTGATGGAATTCTATTTTTATTACAAAAGCAACAAGAATAAATACTAATTGTTGTCAGTTATTTCCTTATGTAGTGGGAACAGTAATCTGTTCCTCAGCTTTAGGTTGCCAAAGCAAAATAATTAAATATTTTAGACATTTAAAAAATCTGTGATATTAGATAAATGCAATTTGATCTCCTTGTTTGCCACATAAAAGCTGGAACTGCCTGAATTGATAAGATTGAATTGCATTATTTTTATTGTTTCTACTCGCATATTTTTCTTATCTTCAAGAACACTTTAGTTAAAGCCCGGTGGTTAGTCATGCAGCCCTGCAACGACGGAGACTGGGAAATCTCCTCCATATTTGAATTCTAGCTTGAGAAGCCACAACTAGAGCATCGAGATTTTTTAAAAAATATATATTAAAAATATATATATATGAATGAAAAGGGAAGTCTTGGTGAGTAGTACGGTATTCTTGCTATTCATCATCACTTGAGTGTCTCAATAAGACCAGTCAGGGGTCCGGGCGTCATTGTGCCAGACACAATGTGACACCAAAGTAAGACAATTCCAGCTCTTGGTCTGAATAAGGACAAGTTGCAACAGGTGGAAAAAGCGGACAAAAGCAGGGGGTGGAAGGAAAAGTTGACAGCAAAGCCGACATGTCATGCATATTAAACAGCAGGCTTGGGATTCCTTTCTGCTCTTCGTTAGGATCGGGGTCTCAGCCCTGGCACGCTGGCCCCTGGCCAACTCAAATAATGATATTTTGCTTACCTAAATTCCTCTTGGGCTTTCAACAGGGAGCCGTGGCCCTTTTTAGTCCCAAAGGGCAACGCATCACTCTGGGATCCGTTCCCCTGGGAACAGCAGCGGGGCAGTGTCCGGGGAATATGCCTCCTAGCATTTTTTTAATCAAGAAAAAACAATAATAATCTTTGGATCATAATTTTGATTCGCCTTCAAAGGTATTTGCTGTCATCGGGGCTCTGAAATCTGCTTTGGTTTCTTAAAAGACACAATTTAAGTCAGGCCACCCCATCCCTACTGTTTGACCAAGGACTCTGAGTGTTTTAAAATTGCCCAAAGTTGCTTTTCTTGTTTAATTCACTTTTCTTTACTTTAGAAGGCTGAATTTTGAAACTCGAGGCATGGCATGTAAATATTCCTAAGTCGTTACTGAGCCATCCTGAATCATCTCTGAATGCATTTCTTAGGTAATTAAGACTGTACAATGTCGGGCGGGGGGGGAAGAAACAGCAGCAGAAACCCATTTTTGGTCTCTCACTGAATGTGATGGAAGAAAAGGAGAATTCAGGGGATCTTTAACCCTTTCTGGCTCCGTGTGGTGCCTTCTCCTTTCCTGGCTAAGGGAAGTCCAAGGGCTTGCTCGAGGGTTTAGAGTTTGCCACCACGTGTGACTGGATATTTCTGTGGCAAACACTGGGCTGCTGAGGTTATTGTTCCTATGTGGAGGGAAGGGGTAGTTATGAGGGCACAAACACATGTATTTGCACGACTTCAGCTGTGTAATAGCAGCAGGGAAAAAAAAGCCAGAAACTTATTTTGTTGAAAGCATCGTGTAGAGTTCCTAGAAAAAGGCCACCTAATTACAGACGGTGCTGAGAGAGGGGCCTCTGTGATTTTTCTCTCTCCCCTTCTAACACGTGAAGAGGTCGGTAGCAGGTTGGGAGACTGTATATTGGGATGTAGGGAGAGGTTTTACTGGCTGGGACAAACTTGTCAAGGGCTGGGTTTTGTGGGAGCTAACAGAGTCCTTCACCCACGTAGGGTTACTTCTGTGATAAGGGGGCTAATTATAGCAGCAGAAGTGGGAAATCACTCCATTTCTTTGTGAGCTCTGATGAGGTCTGAATTCTTTCCCCTTCCCAGCCCATTTATTTTAGTTAGATGTGAAGTTCAAAGCCAAATGGATGCTATTTAGGGAGTATTATTACATTACAATGTTAGCATTATGTATAGGTCAGTTTTATTACTTTTAATAAAACCAAGAAATATAAAGCAGTAGTGTATATTAGTGCGGCATTACCAGTGACAACAATTAAAACAGAAAGCAAAATTAAAACTATATGCAAATATGCAGCTTCCCACTGCAATGTTAATTTTGTCACTCTACAGCTTGTATGTTTGTGGCATTTATCTTTATTGCATCAACAGGAATGCAGTCAGCTTCAGATACAGAAGAAAGCCCACAAAAAGAAATTGCAACATGCTGTTTCTGGAGACTGGGAGCCTTCATATTTGTGCTATAGGGACTAAACTTATGCTTAGACATATTTTTACTCTCATGTTTCTCTGCGTCATTAACTATAGGTATGCTCTTTTCTTAAAGCTTAGAAAAATACTGATTCAGCAATGAAGAAGTAATAATGGCATTTTTTGGAAACAAAACATGCCAAATTCAGAAACAAATTGTGTCACTTCCACTGATAATAGCAGATTATATTGCACCCAAAATCACAACTGGCTGATTTTTCCTGAATTTGAATGTCCTATTTCCATCAATTATAATATAACGTTGCCTTAATTCTTTGTTTTATTTCTACTTCACTTTCCAAAATCCTTCCAGAGTTTACTATTTGGGTTGAAAAAGCATATTTTTAAATTGGGCATAACCAACTTCCATATAAACGTTTGGCAGGGAAATCAGTGCATGTTCACTTAATTCATTTTTATTGAACCAAGTCCAGATTTTTAGTCAGGAAAAAGTTAGATATTAATCATATCTGAGCAGGATCATTAAATTTTCCTTTACCTACTAGAACAGCAGGGTCATTATAGAACCATGAGAAGTTAGCTCACTTATTAATCTTTACAATTACATAAAAGTGATCATTTTTATAGTACTTAAGAGTAGCTCTTACCCATTATGTGAAGAGTATGTGGGAATATTACAATATAATATAATGTATTATTATAGATGTGACCTGTGACTCATTGGTCTGCTCACTGACACACAACTCTCTGGAAAAGTTATCTGTTTGAGCTTGGATAATCTTTAATTGTTTCATATTCCTTGTGCTCATTTATGGGGCATACTAGTAAATAGAGAGCTAGTCACTGAGTTATTAATTACCTCATTATTACTTAATTATCACTATTGCATACTTCATTTTTATGGAGAATTATATCATAAAGGAAGGTATTTTATACTGCCCACCACAGTTAAGTATGAATGACAGTGATAGCTAATGTAAGATTGAGTTAGCTAAAGAAAATCAATCAGAAATCCTCACTATAGATTACTATCTGGTTTCTTCTGCCTTTTCCAGCAAATGCTTCTCATCTTTGACTTTGAAACCCAACAGTTTAAACTGGGTTCTTGTTTCAGTGGACTAATCCCCTTTCATAAATCATGTTCAAGTGCTGAAATAATTTGCACATCGTTTAAAGAGTATTTGCTTTGAAACATTCACCTCAAGCCCTTTTGTATATCCTTTCTCTCTAAAGGTTTGTAGTATTTGTTTTGTTCTCTGAGGTATAAAAGACCTGGGTAAACTTTATTCCTGTTGTTTCAAGATTAGTGAAATAAAATGCATATTTATTCAACTGGGACTGAAAGGAGCTTTAGTAAAGACGATCATACATACGACCCTTGGGAATGTTATAATACAAAATGTCTGTCTTAAAATCTCTTTAGGTTTGTTCAAAACACTATTGAAGGACTTAAGTTAAAAAAAAAAAAAAAAAAAAAAAAAAAGAGGGTTACAAATCTGTATTTTATTCTTTGTTCCAAAGAAGAGAGAGACACCATATATTTTGCTTAACAAAATAAACTCCTACATGTGCACTCAAGATAAATGTGATATGGGGGCAAGTAGGGACTGGATAGTCACAATTATTCAAAGGTTTTTCCTACTGAACTACACATACCGACACAGTGTTTTAGGAAACTTTTGGGGAAAATGGGTAGCAGTTGTTTCAAGCAGACGTTTGCTGTAGAGAAAGCAATGGCATAGAAGTCATGAGCATTTTAGGTGTTATTGGAGTCAAGCAGTTGTGCCCCTTCCATGTACTAAAAGTGAGGTAACTCCTGTGATGTGAGGAAAAGATATTTATTCTGACTTTATCGCTTTTAGGCCCAACTATGCACTGGTTTGGTGCAGTCTCTTAATTCCTTACTACGTAGATGTTTGTTTACATTAGGAAGTAAAACTAAAGTTTGATGTACAGTATGCAAAATGTTGTGGTTTTTATAGTTTTAAACAATATACAGTGCAGGCAGTTACATCTGCGTGACCCTCCATCACCTGCGTCGTCAGTATATCTCCATTATTGTAGATCTCCATATTTTGCCTCCCCAGGGAAAGAATACAGGCTGACCACTGATAACACCTAAATACATCCAGGCATTTTCAATGCAGTGGGACATATTTAAGACTACTGCCCCTGCAGAGAGGTCAGAATTAGAGCAAGCAAAAAGGACTTGCTGGGTTTTGGTCTTTGGGAAGGAAGAGCCATCCCAGCTTTCCATCAGCCCTGTGAGCCTAATTCTGAAGCCTCTCATGGTAATTATTATTGAAATGACTACCCCGATTGCAAGTTTGTAGCCAGAAAAATGACTCTCAGACTATGCTGTATTCTGAGGTTTTTGCTACTATTTATAAGTAATCCAGATGCAATCCTCCTGGTACTTTGGGCGGAATGTGACAGAAATAAGGAGGTTTTTAGGTTATAAAATTCTAAATTAAGCTCAGTTAGAGAGGCTGTAAATCAGGCTCCAGATAGGAACACCTACTGCCCAAACTCACCTTTTTCCCTATGGTGAAATCATTTAAATGTTTGTACCTTCCAGGTTGGAGGATGCATTTAATTTAAATTATGACCTGAAATCCCAAATATTTTAAGACCAACTTAATAGATGAAAGCACAGTACTTTCTCCTGGATAGGGCTTATTAACACTTTAAAAGTGAACATGCTTTCCAGGGTCTCCTATTTGTTCCCCCAGCTGCCTGCTGATGTGCCAGGTAAAGAGCCCTTGCCTCTGAAAGCCAAAGGGTGGAATACCACTGAAGGGTTAAATGCTGTATTGTTTCTCAATTAAGTAAAAGCTTCCAACTAGCTGGTTTTAAATATTGATGCTGAAGAGAACGCTATGACATATGAGCAGCTCCCCTCACCACCAAGGATATTTGGCTCCATTTAATTAATTCCATTGGCCATTGTCTTAAGTGTGCCCAGGCTTCACCCAAGAGGAATTCACTTGTGTTACTGTTATTGAAAAGTGTAACATAGCATTATCTGCCTCAGACAGACTTTTTGTAGCATTGAATCAATTCCCCAGTTCTTGAAAACAACTACCTCATTTGATTCCTTTCATAATTAATGAAATTCAGTAGTAATGCTTTTGCCCCTCAGCTCCTGCTGGAAGAATGTTCCAAAACTTCAGTTTTCAAGCTGAAAGCATTCTAATTTTCAGGCTAAATGGACTTGTGGCACGAATGTGTTCTTGTGTCAGTATTTAGCTAGTTCTTTATTTCCAGCAGTTTCTTTCTGTCTCAGGTGTACCACCCCAAATAGAGTTACAGACAGCAGACGTATTCCTTCTCCTACTTGGAGAATCCAGCCAAGATTTGTGGTCGTCTTTCCTATGATAGGCTGCTGGGTTTTTTTTCCTAATCATCTCAAATAGCCCTTTTCTGAATCTGCCCCAGTTTCAGTCTGTATTTCTTGCACATGGATATTCAAGGCAAGGTCTTCCCACAGCCGTGGGAAGTGGAATTCACTCTTCCATATGGAAATGGCTCACCTGATACAGCCCAGGGATTGAACTTATCTGTTTCGTGGCCACTTTTTTTAGAGATAAAAAGTAAACAACCAGAACGTGTAGATCCTGCTGTTCTTTAATCTCTTGCAACCAATGCATTCTCCATGAAAACCAAAGAGTAAGCCTGCCTTAAGCCTTTTTATAGCATATAAAATGGGTTCCAACATGTGATAACAGTTTTTGTAATTAATTTTTAAGGGGTTCAATCTATACAGAAAAGTAGCATTCTTATATCACTGAGCAATTCTTTTCAAACGGCACATTTTAAATAAATGAAATTAAAGCAATTTAAAATGCTCCAGTGCTATTATACTTTAAAAAATATATAAAATAAAAAAAAATACCACAACATTTTATAATCACTTTGCTGAAGAAGTTTATACTCCAGTCCAAGGACCTAAAATGTAAGGGAAGGTGGCCAGATGTTAGCAGGTCAGAAAAGGAGAGCAGCCAGATGCAGATTTCATCATTTTCCATTTAGCAGGCTCTAAGGTACAAAAATAAGAAACAGAGCAACTTACCTTTAGCTTGGTGGGTATCTGTAATAAAAGATTTCACTCAAGGTGCCGGAACATGAGGCTTGCGTCCACATCGCTCCATGCTCACTCTTTCTAGGACAGACTGGCTATGTCCTAATCAGATAAAGCTTTTCCTCTGATCTTCTCTGGTCACCTTGCGATTCCTGGTGTTGTTAGTGTGTGTGTGTGTCTGATATGAACTGGTGTTTACATGCATCCCACCAGCCTGGTGCTTTTCAAACATTGCGGTGAACGTGTCTGATGTGTAGACATGTAATATTAAGCTTGAAGGTAAAATTCCTTCTGGGATAAGAAATAATGGAAAGAGTATGGCAAAGGCAAAGAAACTTGATGCTGTCTTGTCCATAATACCTTTTGGGAGGAGCCTCTGGGGCAAACTGCCTCCTGAACAGCACCTAGACTTTCTCTTGGGAAGAGATAGCTGGAAGGACCAGAAAGTTGACTAAAAAATAAATAACGCAGGTGATGATCACTCTTTGACTGTTTTCTATCTGAGCTATAGATACATTCACTTAAATCAAAATCTTTGTATCATTGCTATGGTTTCCAAGAAATTTAGAAATTCTGCTCCTGCAAAAATAATCTTTATGTATATTATTATGTAAAAATGTACGTATAGTATCTCACCTGTCTATGTACAAAGAAAGATGATTATTTTAAGGTGCTATAATACTCCTACCTTCCTTTCTTCATATGATGGTATTTCAGTTTATGTGATTGAATGAAAATCAAAACATGGCACTAAAAATTAATGGAGAAATAATGAAAACACTGCAATACCTGAATTGTTTTACGATGTTATCATAAGATTATTGAGATCATTTGTCCAGCCTGGAGAATAGAAATCTTTATGTATATTATTATGTAAAAATGTACGTATAGTATCTCACCTGTCTATGTACAAAGAAAGATGATTATTTTAAGGTGCTATAATACTCCTACCTTCCTTTCTTCATATGATGGTATTTCAGTTGATGTGCTTGAATGAAAATCAAAACATAGCACTAAAAATTAATGGAGAAATAATGAAAACACTGCAATACCTGAATTGTTATACGATGTTATCATAAGATTATTGAGATCATTTTTCCAGCCTAGAGAATAGAAGACTCCGGGAAGAGCAGAGGTCTCATCTCATCTGGTACACTTTTTAAAAAAAAAAAATCATTGGTAGTTGGTGAATGTGAGGATGAAGAGGATCCATTAGAGTTATACTTTCCGTTATTAATAACCCACAGTGAAAATGTTCTTTAAAAACAAATCTTTTATTTTGTGGGTTTTAGTCCAGAAAAGTAAGTTAGTGGAATTCACCTTTTCCAAATAAGTGTTTACTTGGAATTCAGCTGTAGCTGTCCCCGCTCAAGTTACAGGTCATTCGTAATAATAAAACTTTCTAATTCTGTGACAGAATATTCATAATGGTTTTAAAATACTCAGCTAGATAATGGTCCCCAGTATCTGGACAGCAAGACTTCAAAAGACAGAGTCCTCTGATCTCTGGTTTCCTTTTTCTCTCTAAGCTTGGAAGGCTTCAACTATCAAGGATAGATTAAGTTTTATTGGTTGATAGCCTAATTGCATTTGTATTATCTTTCCCCTTAATATTATTTTCTTTGCTCTGTATTGGATTTCATCCAAATATTACTACTTCCATGAAGCAGTTTTCTGAAAATGTTTTGCTTTTGCTTTGATGCTTAACTGCTTAACACGTGAGTGTTGCAATAAGGTGCTGGTTCCTGATAATAGTTTTCCTTCTGTAAGGAAAAGTTTCCACAATCTTCTGTCCTTTGCTTATATTTGATTGAGCTCTTCAGTCGAGGCTTTTCATGGACAAGATAAGGTTTGGTTAAACATCTGAACTTTTGAATGTTTATCTGAACTAGATTTGACCTCTAAATTTGTCCATCATTAGTTATTTTGCTTTTCTTTTTAGGGACTAAATTATGCTATTAAATATGCTCTAAAGTAGGTTAAGTCCCTGTGCAGTTTGTCAGCTGGAACATTAATTTTAAAGCTAAAACAGTCTTCTATTGTATCTTTTTAACATTTTGTCTGAGTTTTAACCATGGCTGGTCAAACACAGGGTCAGTGCACCCATGGAAACCCCACATGTAGCTGATCGAAGTGTCTCAAAGTTGTTGAGGTGACTGGTCTGATTTTATTTGAGAAAAATATTGTGATATATAATAATTATTTGCCTGCTCAAGCAGCTTGTTCCAGTGCAGCTGTTCTGGAGACTGGATGAAGTACTAAATGTCACCACATGCCCTGTGGTGTCTCTAGAGGTCTTCCCCTCCCCTTATGCAAGGACCAGGTGGACTTGGGGTCCCAATTACCTGTTGCAGCAAACTTGCTTCACTAGCAGTGTGGGCCACACTCATTTCTGAGGTCCCAGTTATTCATACCTTCAGGTGACACGTATTTGTGTCCTCTTTGGACTCATATCATCTTAACTGTACCGACCCAGATCTTGCCCTCATGCTGCCTCTGTGACAAGAAGGGGTGACCATCAGATTGTAGGGAGAGTGGGTGGATGCTGTAGAAAGCCAGAAGAGATGTTTCCAGACCAGCTTCCAACTTGGCCAAAGCTGTGTTTGGTAGCACAAGGAAGAGAGAGAGCAATGTATAGTTTCTATCTCTTTTTAGACAACTCAACTGTATGGCCTGATCTTTATTAGAAGACCACTCTCCGATAAATTCAATGCTAAAAAACCCCACACCTTACTTAAGAAACACACTGGAGTCAGCGCTTTCAGGTAAGCAGTCAAATTTACAACATAGATGATTATAATACATGGCAAAATATACCATCAACTTCATTCTAGGCTCTCCTTTTCCTCCTGTAATTACACTATCTCAACCCAAAAAAGAGGCTGACCCATTGCATATCTCACAAGGCACCTTCTCCCACTGATGAAGAAGGGGTCACCATCAGATTATAGGGAGAGTGGGTGGGTGCTGTAGAAAGCCAGAAGAGATGTTTCCAGACCACCTTGCAACTTGGCCACAGCTGTGTTTGGTAGCACAAGGAAGAGAGAGAGCAATTTATAGTTTCTATCTCTTCTTAGACAACTCAACTGTACGGCCTGATCTTTATTAGAAGACCACTTTCTGATAAATTCAATGCTAAAAAAACCCACACCTTACTTAAGAAACACACTGGAGTCAGCGCTTTCAGGTAAGCAGTCAAATTTACAACATAGATGATTATAATACATGGCAAAATATACCATCAACTTCATTCTAGGCTTTCCTTTTCCTCCTGTAATTACATTACCTCAACCCAAAACAGAGGCTGACCCATTGCATATGTCACAAGGCACCTTCTCCCACTGACAGTCTCTGTAGGGTAGGCTCATACAAAGCCTGCATTTATTCTGCTTCATGTTTATACGTTTGTTTTAGGCAGATCCTAAAGGAACCTTAGTGAAAGTCTTTCCTGTGTCCTCACAGTGTAACTCTGACACTACCTTGTAAGCAAAGAGCTGTAACTGCTGAAAAGTCTGAAAATCAATAGGGTTTTAGCAAATTGAAATCATTTACGTAGAAATGCAAAATGAAGTTGATGGCACTACAGGTCTCTTTGTCTAAGGTTTATGTTTATGTGAATATCGATGTTTGAGATTCTTACCAGAATTTTCACTTAAGGTAAGAAGTAAAAACGGTTCTTAAATCCATTGGCTTATTCTTTATAAAAATGAGCTCATGGATGATCGTTTGTCCAGTTATACTTACTGTAATGATTTAATCGAGGTAGAGATAATTTGATAAAGTAGAGCTGACATATAAACAGAGTACAGCAAATGGATTTCAGATCTTTGGCTAGATATTTTTTGATTACTTTAAAGATAATGGGTGTGCCTTTCTCCTTCATAAAATATCACATCTACATTCACTGGAAAGTACTAAACTTGCTGTATTAAGAGAAAAAAATGTGGACCTTGTGGTTTGAAACAGCAAATATACAGATAAATACCACTACTGTTTCTCATTGGAAATAAACAATTTAACATGTTGGTTTTCATAACTTATGCACTAAGAATTAATTATATCCTTTATTGTATGAGAAGCATTAGAAGTTCATCATGAGTCAAAAAATACAAGGTTATGAATATAATTGGAGGCTGAGCGCAATGGAAATATAATTAAATTTTAAAACAATTTACTTTTTAAATTTAGGAGTACAAAATATAATTGGTAGGAATCTTAATAAGAAGTAAATTCTTTGGTATTATATTCTTTCTGGAAAGATCCCATAAGATTGGATCTGAATAAAAGATTCAACAAGGTATCCAAGCGCAGGTCTAAATTTAAATATATGAATCATTTGTATGACTCTTAACAAGGGTGATATAAATACAGCAATGCCAAGTCTCCCTTGTTCTCAACAGATAATTAGTTTGTTTTCCAAAGCATAAGGCAGAATTATATGTAGGTTTTGAAGTTAAAAGTGCACCCATGGCCGGCAGTACCCAGCCACTCAGAAGTGTTTTCTTTTGGCATAACAGTCTATCGGTTGCTCCTGGTAGAAAAAGGAACCATATAATTTTCTTGTCCTTTTGTCTGAGCAATTTTATGTAAGTGGCGACTATTCATATTATTTGCAAAAGGTTGAAAAGGGTTTTTTTACACTAACTCAGTCAGGAGGTGAGCATGAAGACTTTAAAGTAGTTGACATATGTTCCACAACAGAAGAAAACAAATAGAATTCCATATTCTAAAAAACCATGAATGCATTACTTGTAAATTACTTGTTCAACTGGATCTGCAGCTAGTCTTCAGTTCCTTGCTCTGTCCTCTTCAAACTTAATTGCATGTTTGTTTTCTTTTGGGAAGTCTGCTTAAGTAATATTTTTCTATTATATATGTCAACTTCAAAAGTCATTAATTCAAATATTGCCATTTTTTCCCTCTATAACCGTCATGTTTTATATGAGTGGGATGAGACTGTATGGTGGAAAAAACTGGAACAGGGCAGCGCTGAGTCACCCAGGTAGTGAAGGGCAGGGACACTCTTCAACTCCCATGTGTTAGACCAGCCAAAATTCCTGGGAATTTTGCCAACCCTTGTTATATATGTCAACTTCAAAAGTCATTAATTCAAATATTGCCATTTTTTCCCTCTATAACCGTCATGTTTTATATGAGTGGGATGAGACTGTATGGTGGAAAAAACTGGAACAGGGCAACGCTGAGTCACCCAGGTAGTGAAGGGCAGGGACACTCTTCAACTCCCATGTGTTAGACCAGCCAAGTTATTATTTTCCTAGGAACTTTGCCAACCCTCTCTAAAGGAGAGAACTACCTCAAATGCAAAAGAGCATCTCCTTTGCACTCCTGATTTTTGCCCACATTCACCTGGTCACTCTTTACCTGCAGATTCACAGAAAGCAGCTACTGAAGGAGGCTCGAGGTCAGATGACTCTTCAACTCCCATGTGTTAGACCAGCCAAGTTATTATTTTCCTAGGAACTTTGCCAACCCTCTCTAAAGGAGAGAACTACCTCAAATGCAAAAGAGCATCTCCTTTGCACTCCTGATTTTTGCCCACATTCACCTGGTCACTCTTTACCTGCAGATTCACAGAAAGCAGCTACTGAAGGAGGCTCGAGGTCAGATGAGTCCTCAATGATCTGTGCTCATACATAACTGCCCTCCTTAGTGCAAGGGGGATAAAAACCTGCAGCTTTTTGCAAAGAGTCTGTGTCAGGAGTCCTAAACCCTGACACAGACTCTGAGAGACCAGTTTCCCCTTCCCAAGCAAGCTGTACTCTCTCTTCTGAGAGCCTGAATAGTCTGACTTTGTGTACTGCAGCAGATTTCATCCAAGTCCCACATGTTTTACATTAGATGAACATAAACTGGTCATACTGTATGAATAAAATGAACTCATTGATTTCTGGCATTGTGGTTTTTTATATTCAAGTTAAGTGTGTATTTCTAATATTGTGACAATACCAAAAAAATTGTGGAAAGAAAGGCTTGGCATGTCCTGGGTGATCTAGTCCAGTCCCTCCTGTCACAAGGTACCATGTTCTGTGTCCCCTTTCATAAATTTATTAAGCTTCATCTTAAATTCTTTTAGTTTTATTTGCCACCACGACTTCTTTGAAAGGGTGTTTTAGAACTTCATATTATGGCCAGTTTATACTCATTTATTCTTGTGCCAGCATTGTTCTTCAGTTTAAACAGCTCTTCTCCCTCCCTGCTGTCCTCTTCTCCTCTCCTGCTCCTTTTCCCACCCCCACCAGCAAATTCGTAGAGAACAATCACAGCATTTCTCAGCCATTTTCTGGCTGGCCAAACGTGCCAACCTCCCCGTCTGCTTTTGAAAGCTCATCAGCCCTGAGTAGTTCTCCTGGTACTTCTCACGGCCACCTCCTGCACCTTTTCTGGCATGAAGCCCCATCTTCCACATGAGAGTCCAAGGTTGCACACTCATAAGAGAGAAATATTTTATATTAATCCTTCTCTGACCATGCATTGTGTAGTATTAGGTCTAATTTGGTTTCTCCAGCTTCCAGTCTCTAAGTCAGTAAGATTTTTCTCTGATATACCGATTCTTGTCTCAACTGATGATGTTTCCCAGCCTTGAGTCACCAACAAGTATTTTGAATGCTCCTACTATTTCTGTTGAAGTTATTAATGAAAACACAAAGATCAGTTCCAAGAATAGATAAGGACTTGCACTGGTAACTTTCCTTCAATACAGTAGTTCTCCTTTCAACACAGTTCATTTTAATACCTTATTTAGTCACTTCAAGGTTATTGTTTTAATTCTCTAGATCTTTATTAGTTTAACTAATAATTTCCCATTTGGCATCATATCAATGCAGAAGTCCTGATAGATTTCATCTATTGCACTTTCCTTTTCTAAAAAAGACCTATTTATTTTATTAAAGAAGGATAACAGGTTAGTTTGGTATGATCTCCCTTTATAAATCCCATACATACTCAGAAATATTGCTTTACTTTTCTAAATATTTATGGTACAAATACCACTAAAAAAAGTGGTGAGGGGTGTGTGGAGAGCGCCAGTTTGTTTCACAAAGTAAGCGTATAGTGGTATTTAACACACTATTTATTTATTTCCATTTATTATTAGTGGGGGACAATATGTTTTAAAAGTTTATATGGATAAAAGCCTGATGCAAAATATGAATTATACAGTCATTTTATTGAATCTTTACCGCTAATGCACACAAATTTCACAAAGTCTAATGACACTACTGAGCACTTAAGTTGTTAGACTGTCATATTACAGAAAAGTTATTTGTGCTATATAATCACTGTTTTCTTTTTCCTATTGTTTATTTCTGAGCTTGCTTCATAAACATTTTTAAATGCAGATACACGTTTTAAATGTGGCAAATATCTATTTTAAGATCACAAACCTCAATGATTTCAGGTGCCTTGATGCCCATGTGAAGAAAATCTTCCCAGCATCTCCTGGCCGGCGATACCCATTCTGTCACCTGGTGCTGCAGCTCTTGGGTCTATGCTCTGTAGTTACAAAATCTGTACTTTTAAAGCTTATCATAAACATAGGGATTAGAGGTAATGCCTGATTCCTTCATTTTCCCCACCAATCATTTGTGTAGTGCCTTTAAGCAAACCATGTGCCTGCCTCTCATTTTACTCTTACAAAAAAGATACAGTAATTATAGTGTGGGGATAACACATGAGACCTGCCCAGGAATTTCACTAAGGGATGAAAAAGGATGACTGATAAAAGCCTTTAGCTCAATAAAGCAGGTGAAGTGAATTCTTTATCCTTAGTGACCAGGCTTTATTGACTCCATCTCAGAGCATCACAAAGAAAAGGAAGGAGGCAGGAACTAATTTCTTTTACTCTCAGAACTTAGGTGCTGGTTGAAAAACTGACCATTTATACAAGCAATAATGCGCGTTGCTCGCTCCTTAAATGTCTGTCAGCGGTTTCACATCTGCTGCAGGCCAAAATAATCTGAGAAAAATGTTGAATCCCGAGTTCCAATGAAATCTAGTAAAACTTAAAAGTCATGAGTCATTATATATTCTTAAATTACAGCATCTTCCGGAATGTAGGCGTAGTCATACTCCTCTGCATGTTAAGATATATTTCTTCAGGAGGATAAGACACTTGACAATTAAGCTTTCCCATTACTTGAAATTAATTAATTAACTAATTAATTCCTTTAAATTAATATTTTCACACATATGTGATAGTTCTGCTGTTAGACTGGCACATTCATTATCCAAAGTCACAGAGACCTACTTCTACCTCCCTTTTTGCCATCTCAGCTTTGAGTCAGTCCTGCAAGATGCTGCTGAGGACTCTGGGTATGAATCTGTAAAGCATTTAAGAAAATGGTTAATTTAAGACATCAGAGATCACAGTTAAGTCCATGGACCTGTTCATACGTATTTCAAGAAAGTTGCTGCTAGGATTTTGATCGGTATATTCTGTATTATGAATGGTAAAGCTTGTCCTTGTTCCTTTGGTTAAGGACTATTAAATCTCAGTTTATGGGTCAGCATTATACAAGTCATCTCCATTTCTAAGAACTTCCCGAAATGTTGAAGTCCTCAAGAATGTTAAAAAAAAATTTGCAGGGTCCAGACTAGTTGTGGGGTTTTTCCTGCAGAACAAGACTAATGGAGGAGAAGGTACTGATGTAAAGCTATTTGAATCTCTTAGTGCCATATCTACTTGCACTGCTGTTCTTCATTCTGTATGAGCCCTTCCCATCCAGAGGAATTACATATGATAATTTTGGGTGTTATAATAAACAGATAGGCACCATTATAATATATTGCAGTTAGGAAGAAGTACTTGGAAGAAATTGGTTTTGCTATACACATGATGTGAGACAATCAATAGTGCTTTAGTCTGACAAGCACTGTCAATATCCATTGTCACAGTTCAGAAAGTCATTAATGGATAGTTCTTCAAAAACCAATGCTTTCAACACATTAGAAGTGTTCAGATATACTGAACCTGGCAGGAATTAATCATAGGTAAACCCTTGGGATTATGTATAAATGTTTTGTAAATTAAGAGTGAAATAAAAGTCACTGGAAGGAATGTGAGATCATGTTATATGGAGTTACAAAACCTTTCCAATAAAATATGGAGTTGTTTAGAACACATTAAAACATTTTACTTTCTGAATCATTCAGGCTCTGCCCAGAACATCACACCCACGAAAAGCAGTCTGCTAGAAATATATTGTCTAGGTACACGAGTGAATTCACAGAAAGTAATCATATAACGATTTTTATCCTTGCCCTGAAAATGGTAGAGCCTTTCCTGGTTCTTTTACTTGTGGCCATGCCAAAACCCTGGAGAAAGGCTTTTGTACTTTCACCTTGCAAATATGTTAGCCACTGCTTAATCCTGCTTAAATTATAATATGTTTGCTCTCATTGCATCATATATACAGTTTAGAGCATTAAATTATAGAAAGCAATTCTTCATCTATATATCTTAAAACTTCCATTGACTCTGATGGTACTATTTCTGTAGAACTGTTTCATTTGGAGATAATGAATTAATTCTTTTAGTTCCACCTATCTTGTGTAAAAGCTCTTGTACAGACTTTATTTTGTGGTTTTGCATGATACTTCTAGGTTTTATATGTTATTAGGAATATTAAGGCTGAAGTTGTGACATTGAGTAAGTATTCAGAGGATTTGTGTAGGTCTAAAAAAAGACAGGTCAGCTTTTTCTTGGTGCAATTTTTTTGTGAAGAGTTTATTCAATAGCTATCCTTTCTAATTCAGCCGATGTTAATACAGTTTTGTTAACATTAGGGGCCAAAGATATGTTCTTTCTTTTATGCCCAAGGAAGTGTTTATACTATTTTCTTTTTGTATCCAATCTGTACTTCATTTCCTTAATGTGATAAGCTAGTGTGATTTAATATAGCTTAATTCTAGAACAAATTGTCTGAGGAAAAGATCTTGCCATTTTTTTTTCATTTTTCCGTTCATACCTTTCACACCTGTGGAATAAATAGAGACTGAATAAAGGGACCATAGTTATCAGAAATGCTTTTCTAGATCTGAGGGTCCAACTTTATTTCCAGCCAGACATGAAAGCCAGTCAGTATCCAGGTGGGTTTTTTTGCTGCTGGATTGAAGTGTCCTTGCACCCACTTGCACTAGCAGGATAAATTTAACATAATATTGGACTCTGTTGGGTTCCTCTCTACAAGTGTTCTAAAAAGCCCAAGAAGAGCAAGCATATGTCTCCTTTTTCTGTGTCAGGAGTTCTTAGTGAAATACAAGAAATACTTACTTGAAAAATCCCTGCAAGGGTAGGGAAATTATCTTTCTGTGCTGGTTTTGAAGCATTTGTGTGGATATGTCAGCGCGAGTAGCTTCAGAAACTGAGGACACAAGTTTATTCAGTACAATGAATCAAATGATACACCTATGCAGTTTATGCCAGGGGGCATAAGTAGAACAAGCAACAGGGTGTATTTCCTATTTTATACTTAGATCCTTAAATATCCTATTTTACGTCTATATGGAACTGCTTTCAACTTTTTTTATGTTGTTTGAAGTTTACTGGCTCTCTTTCATGGAGGATTCTTCTGGCCAAATCCAGAACCTTAAATTTGAAAAGGAAGGTTCTCCAAAAAATATTTATTGTGGTTTTTGAGTTTTATAACTATTTTTTTTTTCTCAAGGAAGTAACATTTGATCCTCTTTGTATTTCCAAATGTAATAGAAAAGTCATTTTAATGTGGGGATATCGCGAGAAGAATGGTTTGGCAAAATAATGAATATTTCTAAATGAAATCCCAACAAGAATATTTCTGGCTAAGCTTGGTTTTGGAACATGCTATCTAAACCCTTGAATTTCTGGGAGGCTTGGAGTTTCCCTCTGGTGACTCACACATGTTTAATAGAATAAAACAAGAAGTTCATAAAAATTATCTTTGCTGCTGTTTTTAACTATGTGCTTTACAGTTCAATATGAACATACAAAAGTATCCATGACAATAATTATTCCTACCTCTAGATGTAGTTTTAACACCATAATTGCTGTTTCAGGTATAAAACTTTCAGCTGAGTTAATGCAACTTTCTAAACAGTGGGATCCTTACCCTGGTGTCAAGTCATAGATCTCTTATCCCTACCATTTACAGTATGACTGCATTCACTTCACTTAGACTATCTTATAAAATCTGGTGTACGCTCAGAGCTAAGCGTGTAGTTCAAGTGGGCATAAAACACTTCAGAGTCCTGCAGGAAGGGAAATGTGGCATCTTAAGTGACTTAAGAAATGTTTTCCCTCCTGCATCATTTGCGCTGGGGAACCTTCACTTTAAGTCAGGAAAAAACAAACCTAAATATGAATTCCTATGGACAGAATGACCCTAAGCAACAAGAGAGTCCCCAAACTAAATACAATTCACTTCACTGTTTCAAAGTACCATTAAGATGCAGAATTAGAAACATCCATTTGTTGTTCTTTTTATAGCACAGCCAAGTGACTTGGAATTTTAGCTTGTCCCTGCCAAGGATTGCTCAATTTCGAACAAAAAGTCCTCCACTATAATGTTAAAAAAGCACCAACCATCAATTGAATGCTAATCTTTATATTCTATGATACATCACTCCAAGAATGCTACCATTAAAAAATGTGAATTCTATTTTTCATAAGTGATGGATTATTGTACCAAGCTGTGTATTTTCCAGTAAAGTGTCCTTTTATTTGTCCTGTGTGATTACTAGTTTGTGGAAGTATGTGTGGGGTCATTTTAGTGCTGTGGGAAAATGGAGCACTCTTCTGTTAAAATCAGTAGTGAAATCAGAAGCAAACTATGCTCTGATCATCGCAGGCATGTGTTTAAATATTGCTTTCCTTAATTGGCTATGTTCTATTTACTTAAAATGAACAATTTGGCAAGTTTTTCTCCCTTGACAACAGCAAAGCGTAAACCATTTTATAAGTTTGGCTGTTAAAATCGGATTTGTAATGTAAACCACAATATTCCAGGGTTGTTACTGTTGCTTAACCAGTTATTTTAGCTTGCCATTGTTTTATAATTGTGCACCTTTAAACATTCTGGTTCTGTTTATAACTTATGCAAAACTTCTTGCTACAAAATATCCCAATAATATTGATCATAATTTTATTTTTGCTCTCTTTCTCTTCCCTTGGATCCTCTGTTAAGATCACTGCTTTATAGGAGAGTTTCAAACGGGATGAGGAGATTAGGGAGTGTCTCTGTAACCCCAGCTAAATTACCCAGGGTGCTATTTAAAAATCCTGTTGAAGGGACAATGGACCAGCTCCTTAAGTTCAGCTTGTGAAGAATACTGTGTTTTGGTGGACTGATTGATTGACTGATTGATTGATTGAGTGAGTGAGTGATTGATTACTTTCAAGAGAAGATGGAAAGCTATTCTTTCCTCAGAAAGCAGAGACCACCCCTCTCTCAGCTGGAGGTCCTTATCAAGGAAAGCACCTCTGGCTGCCCCATTAGCCTGATCAGTGTTTGGGGAATGAATAGGCTGAGAGAGCCCAGGACTCAGGACAAGGATTGTTCAAGGAAGGTGAGACTCAGGTAATTTGTTAGAAAGCTTTAGAAATCTGCTTGTTTGGGGAAACCTTTGGAGAAGGTCTTCCCATGGTATCGCTGCTGTTTCTGGAGCATGCTGAGTTTCTCCTTCCTACTAAAACAGCCTATTTTGATAGCTATGGTGGTGCCCTGTAAGCACCTCAGCAGAGAAAAAGTTAAATTTATGCCTTTGAAACTTCCTCCAGGGGATTTTCTGCATCTGGGTTCTATGTCTTTTTGACACAGAGCAGGAATAAATTGAGCTCAAAATGTTTCTCAGTTTGGTAAATGCCTAAATATAATAAAATATAATCATTAGGACGGGAATACTTTTCTTTCCATAAATTAATGCATCTTGCACACATTTCATGGCATGTAGCCATGTTTTCTATAACTGCATTAAATATATATATAACGCTTAATCCATCTTGGCAAGAGAATTCAGTCCTTCACTAGTGGTGTAACCATCCATCCTTTCTCATAACAAGTAGTGTAGAGCTAATCGTGCATAGCACACTTTGAGTCCAGAGTTTCGGTTGGAAAATCATCCATGTGAAACTTGTGGGATTCGTGAACATTTCATGAGTAAACTGGTCGCCATCCAAATACTTACGGGCAATAAATAATACAAGTCTGTGAATAACCAGCAGAGTGAACTCATCGTGTTTATTCACAAGAGTATTAATCAGATGTTTTGTACCATCCAACCAGCTACACTCCCGACCTACCGCATGATTTTACTAGGGAGGCTATGGCCCTCATTTTTGAAGGATATTTGAGCAAACTACTTTTGGTTTAAAAATAACATTTCACTGAAGCTTTTTCTTTTGATTTTCTTTAGTTTTCAGACTGAACTACAGTGCCTCTGACACAAATGACAGAAACCGAGTGAAAAGCAGATTAAAGAAGTTCATCTCCCGAAGACCCTCCTTGAAAACGTTGCAAGACAAGGGACTTATTAAAGGTGTGTTCAGTCTTACATACTTTTTTGGAGTAAAAAGTAAAAATCCACAAGTGAATTTTTCATTCTCAGTGAAATGAGTAAGTGCTTTGAATAAATACTTCTTAGATATACTTTTGTTGTATCTTGTAAAACTTACACTGCTGAACTACAAAGAAAAAAATCAACATATTGTTACATATATCTCTGTGAAATCTGATTACTTCAATTTTTCTGCCTTGGTGTGAATGTGGAAGAAGCCCCTGCACTTCACACAGGCACTCACCATACACATTGAAAATCAATATGCTGCAAAACTTCATTTCTTTTTAAGAAAAGAATGTTGTTACAGTTTTATAGCTTAGAATTTGAAAGAGGAACTTCAGATGCTGTGCTGACTAATTTTTTTTCTAGGGGAGGTTGGAATACTTTCTGCTGTCTTCTCCCATTGCTTTTCTAACTCACCAACAAAATACATTTTTAACAATTTAAAATACGTGCCAGGGAATAATAAGTGCTTTGAACCCATGATTTTTTTCTGCTCCAATTTCTTGCTGAGTTTGTCAGCCATCACTTTCACATATCCTTAAAAAAATGTCTCTTTGATAAAACGTGCTTGTTAGTTTATCCAAGGAGCAAGAGTTTTGCTAAGAAGCTGGTAGTTAACTTGAAGGCAGTAGCTTTCTGACCACTAATAATCAAGCAAAGCCATGTTTTCAAATATTGTCTGGAATAATGCTTTAAAAATTTACGCACTCCCAAATTATTATGTGTGAAACCCACAACTGCACATGCAAATTGACTAGAAAGAGGCACTTTGCCAGCAGCCCCTGTCAATCTCTGGAGTGTGAGTTTTCCAGTGGTGTGTCAAAAATGGCAAGGGGTGTTGCTAGTGTGTATTAAACTTGTCTGTCTTGAGCCAAGAGATTGACCCCAGCCAGCAAAAGCTACAGCAGCCACAAGGGTTAAACACCAGCTGGGGCCCTGTCTGGAGAGAAGGAGAAGATTTTATGAATTAAGTTCTTATGGTTTGGATACTTGCAGAAATGTTCAGTGTGGAGTTGCTTACTGTAAGGAAGTCTTCATTATATGGAATCATGACGTGCTTTAGTGATGGGCTTCTGCTTCTAACTGCCATAGAAACTTAAAAAAAAAGTCATTTATACATAAATATATGTGTGAGGTGTGCACACTCACACACCAAACTTTCAGGTTCTGTCCTTATGCATTCATACTGTCTGATTTCAATACGTTCAAGGGTTTTGCTTCTTTGAAGTACTCTGTGGGTTAAGGGTGGGATTTGAATGCATCATATTAGTTTGTTTCAGTTATTACAGTAATAGAGTTGTAATTTATAGTCTTTTAATTTCTGGATTTAAGGGGTTTTTTTTTAGTTTTAATAAAGTGTGGCTGATGAATCTCCTGCGGTGTTACATAGGGATCAGATGTGATCCCTGCTAACAAATCCAGATTCATTAGCATAACTCAAAGCCATCCTCTAATATATCTCTCTAGGAAAGCCAGATGCATTTGGTCTTGGCTACAGTTGCATTGAGCTCTTGATTCATAAACATAACTTGGTTCTACCTGGGATACTCTTCCATGGGTAACGCAGATTCATGATTTGTGACACAGTAATTCAGAACTGGTACCCAGCACGGTTTTATTCCAAAACTAATGTTACCATGAAGAAAACATGTTAGTTATCTACCATGAAGTTTCATTAGGATTAGGTTTTGGCCATGCAAATGAGGCAGGATTCGTTAGCACGGCTTAATTCCAATCTACGGTAAGTCTATGTGAAATGCTTATTTGATAAGGTTCCTTCATTGTCTTCACCACAGTTTATCCCTTAATCTGTTAAAATGTTATGAAAATGCAGTTGCACTGCTTATACAGAGACCACTTTTAAATGTTAATTTTTAGGCTCACATTAGAATATTTTTAAATCACAAAATGCAACCATCCAGATTAAAAATGAAAAGCTTGCCAAATTTGGTATTATAAGATGCATCTATTTATTTTTCTAAAGGTGACTTAAATGGTTGCAGAAACCTCTGAAAACTATTTATTTGCTTGGTTCTTAAGGGAAAAAAATGTTAACCAATTTTTACAAGAAAAAATTCCTCCAGCTCTGAGAACATGCATACTAACTTTTATCCCATAGGGAAATACTTCTGTCAGAATTGTAAATCCCTTAAAATAGGGGCTCGTAATAAAAGTGTGTCTAAAGCCTTGCAGGACATCTCAGTACTGAATTTCTGACAAAGAGCCGTTCTGTGTGCTGGTGAAGAATTGATATAAATATCGGTGAAGCGTGTGGTGTTAATTACTCCAATGCAGTGGCACTGTAGGTGCTGTGAAAACCTTCACTTTTCATCAAGTGCTATTCATATTTGCCAGGGGCACTATAAAGCTCTCAAATCTATATTGATTTTTTACATTGTATGTCACATTGGAACCAAAACTCCAATAAATTTAACACGTAAATTATAGTCATGAGTAAATACATTTTAAGGTGGTAAGTTCACTTAAACACAGTTCTGTGCTCTGTTAAGTCACTGGTGTGTACACACTTGGCCAGAAGACTCGACACATTTCTCCACATTAACCAAATTTGGGAATACAGGCTTCAAAATTAAATAGCAGTTTGATCTCCTGGGGTACTTTGTTCTGCCAACACTGTTATCAGAAAATCTAGAAATTATGTGATTGTCATTTAACTCTTAACAAAACTTGGTTTAAGTAGAACATAGGAAATATCCGTGTGGTACATAAATGAACGAGAAGAAGTAGGGGGATAATAATCAGACAAGGGAATGTAGCAGACCAACGTGTAAACGTTAGCTGCGTGTTGATCTGAAATGAAGACATGTCAATGCTTTACACGATTTCTCCCATCGCTGTCCCATTTGCTTTCTAGTCTTCTGCATAAAAGAAGCCAGAATAGGGAGAGCACGTTGGCTCCATTCATTGCAATGTGCTGGGAACTGGGGCTTTTCATGCCCCAAGGAGAGCCCTAATGAAGTTTGTTAGTCCTCGTTCCATCTCACTCATGCCTACACAAGATATCTGTGGTCTGGAAGCATTTTGAATCATTTTTGGGTTGATGTGTAATACAACTTCTTTTTTTTTTTGTACTGTGGATGTGTGTATGTGTACACTTGTGTTCACATATATCCACACACACACACAAACCTAGAAATAGTAGATAAGAGGCATGTTCCATGTCTGCCATTTTAACAGTGTTATTTCAAGAACAACTGCGTTCAAATTTATATGCTAGGGCAGGGGTCCTCAGTTCCTCGGGACTGAAATATTCTCAGAATTTACAGAATCTGCACTAATATGCTAAAAAAATAATATATAAATCTTCTCTTTTAAAACTACTTTATAGTCTATAATTGAACTTTGAACTTTGTGTTTGAGCTTTGTCATGATTTAATATTGCCCAAAATGAATTGCCAACCTTCAACTTGATATTGGCCTGCTAACTTCCTGATTTCTGAGCTTTTCTAGTCCACAAAAAAGAAAAAAAAAAGCTTCTGTGAAACTATGATTTTATGATTTTAAAACTATGGTGCTTGTGTTGGTAATAGACTATCACAAAATACACTTCCAGTAAACGGTAAAAAAACATGAGTAACAACTTAACATAAATGACACTGTGGGAAATGAGGAAAATGCAGCTATGCAGCTGGCAAGAAATTAATCTAGTTTTTTGGGGGGTGGATTTTTTTTTTCTGGAAAGCTAGACACCAAAGTAACTTCACTGAATTTATTTCATAAGTTAAGGCAAAAACCAAAACAGCATAAAAATTGGAATGGTTACAACTGTTGCAAGATGAAAATAAAAGCCACTCAATTGCTAGTGAAAGGAACTAGCTGTGATTTGGCTTGATAGCCTATAGAGCAGGGCTCAGCATATGTTGGTGGTTGTGCAGATAGCAGCACAGAGATCACCAACCATTTTATTTCCAGACAAGGGAAAACATCTATATTGTCTCATGTGTCTCGATGGACCTTGGATTAGTTCAATGTAGTGAGTGTAATGCTCATGAGAAGTCCAAAAGAGTAGATTAAGACCTACCTTTGGTGTGTTCTGTAACTCTTCTGGGTTGTACAGGAATTTAGCAAGTGATCTCGTGTCCATAGTAACTTATGAAAAGTTAGAAAACTGTTCCTTTGACTTGCAGGGACAGTGGGTCACAAGAACATTTCTTTCTTTCTTTCTTTGACCACTACATGGACTTTTGGAAGTGGGTTTCCCAAAGCCTGTGGATGGCCAAACACTGGACAAAGTTATTTTTTTTTCCTTTGACATGATGGTCAGAAATAATTCAGATAATTTTAAAATATCTCTTTTTTGGAGATTTTTTTTGAGGAGTGCAGTAGACTAACTCTCTTTAAATTCAAATCAGCTCTTATCCCCAGTAAAACATCATCATTTCTTAAAAGAGACCAGTGTCTGCAGTACTCTCTATTTTCCCTTTTTCTGAGAACGTGAAACAAATCTGGTAGCTCATATGCCACTTAATAGTAACTGTTCACAAATGTAATTTTTTTTTAAATTGATGACCACCACAGATCAACGATATATAGTAAATCTCCAAGTTAAAAGGACTGGCAAGATTCCCAGCTAACATAAATCAGGGGAGCTCCGTTGACAACCTCGCTGACTTCAGTCAGCTGAGGACCTGGCCCACTTATTGTAAAAGTGTCGTGGCATTATTTGGAGCCCAGTCTGGGCTCAGCATCATTTTAAAGTCTGACTTAATATGTCTGACTCTACAGATGGAGAAGCCAGAAGAAGTCACCTTTTAGAATATGGCCCTTTCCAGCTACATCCCTTCCACCTCCAAAAAACTCACTGCTGTGGTGCCTACTGTTCTGTCCCTCTCTCTGTACAGTCCTCTTTTACTTTGCCTTTTTGTTCCCTTTCCCCCTTTTCCCTCCCAGCATTCAGACACAAAGAAAACAAACAACTTAGATGTTAATACAAAGCTCTGGTAGCCCAGCAGTTCAAATCCAGATGTAGCAGAGTTAACTCTGCTCCTGGAAGGCACTGAATCACATAGGTACAATTGTGTTTCTAAAACCTTGGGCATTACACTATTATACCTTCTCCTCTCGTATCAGAATTTGAGCTTCTCCCCGAGAAATGGGAATATTAGCCATGCCCTTCCCTGTTTTTTTAATAAAAAACACTGAAGCGCAAGTTCCTTCCAAGTGTGGCCACATCTCATCCATGTACACCAAAACCAGTTAAACAATGACATTCTCAGTGAGGATGTGGCTTTAGTGATTTTGTTTTAATTGTTTCTTTTCCAGAAGTATTGTCTCCCATAGACTAGATTTCTGCAGCTCAAAATTAGTGGCTTTGCTGCAGCCTGCAAGAGTTACTCAAAAAAAAAGAAAAAAAAAAAAGTAGCTCTGTCAGGCTTAGGGAAAACTTGAAGCTGCCCAGAACGAGCAATTCATTGCAGCTGTAATCATCATTTTATATTATACAACTTGTAAATGTCCATTCCCTCCTCTTCTGGTGTCTCGTTTTATATCCATGTGCAAAGCTGTCACACACCCCGCCATCTCAAATAGAAAGTTTAATGGGCAGATATCGGGGATGCGTAATGTAAACCATACCACCAAACATATTATGAATATATTGCTCTTCTTAAAAATGCTTGTTGGTTTTTCATACTACAGTATTGACTAACTGTCTGCGTTTGATGTATGGTTTACCAGCCTGATGTAGACTTATGGTTAGAGCTTAACTTGTTAGTTCTGCTTTTGCAGCCAATTCAGAATAACTACAGATGCCCCAAGATATTAAAATTGACTGCTCAAATGGACTCAGTGTGGGAGTTTCATTGGTTTTAAATTGATAACAGCTGAAAGAGTGAATGATTAAAGCTGTATATGGGCATAGTATGCAGCTCCTTTGTACAAGCTCTTGTGAACAGAATCCACTGTATGGGAATTGCCTTTGTTCTAATAAAAGATATTTCTGAACAATTGTTAGTTTAAATTTTTAAATGATGAAACAAGAGCATTTCAGGAGCCTGCAGAGGAAATAATTCCTGAGAAAATGGAATGACTCTGAGAAGATAAAGTGGATTTCTATTCAGAGGGGAGCATTTAAAGTTAAGTAGCATTCCATAAGGTGGTAATTGTGTCTATTTCCCAGGCATTTGAGTTAAATAAGCTGGATAGGAAACATAAACTGTCATAACAGGAGGTTAGGAGTGTTGTGTACATCTTTTTTTCTCCAAGTCATAAAAAATGAAGTTTTGAAGGGCCTTATCACAAATAAATCAAACAAAGGCTTTTTTCTTTTATCCTCCTGGGAGCAGTTCTTACTTTTTGAGAAAAATGTTCTGGATAGTTTCCCCTCAAATCAGTTTTAAAATATGTATACGCACCTTTTAAAGAATAAATGAATAATATTTAAATCTTAGTTAGACATAAATCTAGTTCACAAAAGTTAGTAATTTGCCATTCCTGTAATTCCTTGTTTTCAAAATCCTGCACAAACAAAGCTTAACTGAGTTTTCCTCGACTATCCCTGTGACCTCTAAGAGTGTAAATATGGCAGTGTAACTACTGCCATTCCCATGTTTATGTACAGAAACAGATCCAGCAAAAAATCAATTGACTAGAGGGAGTCACGGAGTTTGTGGTTCAGGCGTACCCAGAATTCAGAGTATTTGGATGACTCATGAGATCATGTACTTATAAATGCTCATGAATTTCTAGAAGGGGGGAAAAAAAATCCAAAGCTCTTGTGTGATGTTGTTTTACTGTAGTTTCTTTTGGTGCCCAGCAACTATTAACGCTGATTTGCTGCCCCTTCCACTCAAGACAAAACCCCTGAGTGCCTATTTTCTAAAGAAAAGGCATTTTAAAGCTTAACTACAGGATACAGAATGTGACTATATCCATATACTGAAAGGTATATAAAATGAGGTTAAACATTTTGCTGAAGAAAAAGAATCTGCACCCAGAAAAGAAGTAATGGATTAGGTAAGAACTGCAATTTCTTAATTTCCTCCCAGGAATACCATGTATTCTGCATTCATACTGGGGTTTGAAAGAGTAACTGCAAAATAATCCTGGAAGTTGGTTATAAAGTGTTTATAATAGAGAAGAGAAGCTGCTCGAACACCCATGCTTTAATTTTGTTTCAGTTCTTCACGTATTGCCATCTAAGCACACTGCAGTTCTTTGCCTCTTTTGCTTCTGAAATTGTTTACAAGTGTCTTTGTCCACCAAATAAGACACATTTTAACTTCTTTTTAACATAATTTACATTGGAGACCGTTCCATATTATGCAAAGAATTTGACAGGTCTTTGCTAAAATTTTAAAAAACAATTAAGATGTCAAAAGAGGAAGTGCTAGTACATTTTAATCATAAATCTCTGTATATATAATTACCACTGAAGGCAGCTATAAATGTTTTATGAAGAAAATGTAACCAGACTGTGCTTTGTCAGAAACATAACCCCAAAACATGTAACAGACTGTTCGCTAATGCTTAACGCCACACATGCACACAACCTTCTTCAGTGTAGTTCTGTGAACCCAGAACTCCATCCCTTCTGCAGCCGAAACTCCGACTCACTTAAATTCAGGCTTTGTTATACTCTACCAGAATGCAGATCACATGCGTTGGGAAGTGCTGGAATTAACTTCCTCAATTACCTATCAAGAAATCCAAGCTATCCTATGCACCCCACCGTGTTGTCCTGATTGTTCCCTACTCTGGGCTATAAGGAAACAAAAGGCAAATGAGTTGCTCTTGAAATCTAAGCTTAGTAAGAAATAGTAGTGATTAGAGATAGGAGAGAGAAACTCCTTGTAAAGTAGAAAATAAAGAAATGAGGTTTGCCTGTTAGTGAGAAAAAGCACTCAAACTGCTTACGGTGTAAGATAACTGGGCAACATCCCCCGCAGCGTGGCCAGCAGGTGAAGGGAGATGATTCTGCCCCTCTGCTCTGCTCTGGTGAGACCCCACCTCGAGTACCGCCTCCAGCTTTGGGCTGCTCTGGTGAGACCCCACCTCGAGTACTGCCTCCATCTCTGGGACCTCAGCACTGGAAAGACATGTACCTGTTGAGTCAAGCCCCTCAGCACAGGAAAGACATGTACCTGTTGAGTCGAGTCTAGAGGAAGGCCATGAAGATGCTCAGAGGGCTGGAGCATCTCTCCTAAGAAGACAAAGGGAGTTGGGGTTGTTCAGCCTGGAGAAGAGAATGCTCTGGCGAGGTCTTATAGCAGCCTTCCAGTACCTGAAGGGGGCCTACAGAAAAGATAGGGACAGTCACAGCCTTCCAGTACCTGAAGGGGGTCTACAGAAAAGATAGGGACAGTCGTTTTAGCAGGACCTCTTGTGGTAGGACAAGGGGTAATGGTTTTAAACTAAAAGGGGGTAGATTTAGACTAAATATAAGGAAGAAATTTTTTACAATGAGGGTGGTGAAACACTGGCCCAGGTTCCCCAGAGAGGTGGGACATGCCCCATCCCTGGAAACATTTCAGGTCAGGTTAAACGGGGCTCTGAGCAACCTGATCTCGTTGAAGATGTCCCTGCTCATGGCAGGGGGGGTTGGACTAGATGAGCTTTAAAGGTCCCTTCCAACCCAAACTGTTCTATGATTCTATTCTCTGATGGGACTGACTATGGAGGAAATATCCAGTGCTGTGGGAGCTGTAGAGGACAGCAGGAGCTCCTGCTATTCTGGAAGTGAACGTGCTTGTTGGGTTTGCTGTACAGAGACCAGGCTTGTGCTAGCACCGTTCAGCTATCTACACAAAAGGTTTTCAAAGCCTCTATGCCAATTTCCAAAATGTAATACTCTGTTGAAATGCTATATGGAGACTGTCTCTTCGGATAAATGATGGTAGTACACTCCTATTGTTTGAACATTTAACTGGCTCCTATTGAGTAGTTTCTCTCATCTGCTTGATTCATTTTGATTCTAGCTGACAACGTCCACATTACTGATTGCTCTTTTCATAATTTCTCAAACATATAGAGTGGAAATGAGGTGGAAGAAGCTAATTAGTAATCTGAGGAGTTTAATCTGCTTATACAAATAAGTTTAAGATCAACATTCAAAGTTAACTCAAGACTTTAAAATCATAAAAACTTAAAGGTAGCATTATCTACTTAAATGATTATTCATCAGAGAAACAAGACAAATCACAAGTTAAACTTGGTCTAAGATCCTCATCAAAAGACTTCTAGTACGTTCTATTTTTTTTAACAGGCAATTTGGTGACAAAACCCCTTTCTTGTAAAGATGAGATGAACTTGTACTAAGTCCTAATGATGCAAAGTAATGAAGCCTTTGTATCCCTATGGTACTCTATGAAATTCCATATGAACGGAAGAGACATGCTACCTGGTAATATGAGTTTCAAGACTGGACCATTACTTAAAGTCATTCAGGATTTTGGATTCAACAAGATATGGAACTCTAGGTCCAAGCAAAATCCAGACACCTTCAAGCCTTAGAAAGGTCAAGTTTAAGGTCTAAATAGCAACTAAAACTTTAACCTGGGGGAGGTATTTGGGTGCTACAGGCAGCAGGTATTGAGAAGTTTGGTTCTGTGGCAGAAGTTAACCACCACTAGGGCTCAGAAAAGCTTTGTTTCCAACTTGGTCTGTCCATGTTCAATAGCTGAGTTTTTAATTAATGTGCATGCTCAGAAGAAAGAAAAATATCACTACTAGTAATATGCCTTAATGTATTTTCCTCTTTTTTTTTCAAATGTAGATCAAATTTTTGGCTCTCCTTTGCATGTTGTTTGTGAACATGAAAAATCTACGGTTCCCCAGTTTGTAAGACTCTGTATAAAAGCTGTTGAAAGAAGAGGTGAGTACCTTAATATTAAACACTATTTATTTTTTTTATTTATTTATTTTGTAATCTATTACTAATCAAAACTTTAACCTTGTAACTGTGCTCGAATTGCCAGGGTGGGCAGACAGTTCAATTTATGATATAGTTATGAACTGAACTATATCCCATTCTGTATCTTCATTTTCTTTATATGATAAGACACTAATAGAACCCATTCGTGCTGATTATTCCTTATATTTTGTTTGACATGTTGGTTTAGTCTTTCTCTGGGTAAGCAAATGCTGGACATCAATAAAATGTCAGTAACTTTCACTCTGAAGTCTCTGGTGAGTGCAATGCCAATACTTCTTCCTAAGTCCTGAACTGTATTCAACCAAAGTAAATGTTATCCTAGTGTGATCATATTTTTTTTTTTTAATACTTGCAGGTGTCTAGTTTTTTACAGTTATTTTTAAAAGCCATAATACTGTAAGAATATTGGAATGAGTATTCATCCTCATTAAAAGTTTTGATTCATTTAATAAGAAGAATTTTTATGGTATAAAAAGATGTGTTTAACTCGATTGCCTGCCTTCCTTTCTTCAGAGTGTATCTTCTCTCATTGAAGGTCATTTTCTTTGGAAGGTACATGCGGTAGATGCAGAATCTTAAAATGTATTGTATAAAAATGTGAGGCTTCATCACCATCTGTTACAAGTTTACAACTTGTTCCAGGGATCTGGGGAAACATATATCTTGCAAAAGATAGAAAATTTATTTTCAGAATAAGGCTGGGTGAACCCATTGTCACTGCCATATACTGGAGTCTCAGAACAAGAGAACCAATGAAAAATAAAAAGATACTTAGACCGTTAACCACAAAGGAAAAAGCTATTTTAATTCCATCTTTGTTACCTGGTTTTATAGTGAAAGGTGCAATAAAACTACCCCAGAGTTTCAAACTCTGGGAAATTCATGCTTTAATTATATAGCAAAGAGAGCACTGGGATATTATTATTCCCAGAATGGTTGGCAGGAAGTCAGAGAGTAACAAACTGGAGATTGTTCGGTAGGGGGAGATAGTAGCATTGGTTTTTTGGAGGAAGGCTGGAGGCTGGATAAAAAAAAAGAGACAAAGAAAGGGGAGAAATGTGTGAAGTGACTATTAATAGAGGAGGAATTGTGAGGATAAATTCAGAACATGAAAAGGAAAGTCAGAGATTAGATTATAAAAGTGCCATGCCATGCAAAACATGTCTAATCAACTGTTTGGTTATGATCTTAGCACAGGTTCTCCAAAAGATGCACTAGATATTTCATAGATGTTTTGTGCTATCCTACCATTCTTTCAGGAGAAGTGAGGCCAGAGGTCTCTGCACTGCTGAACTATAATAGAAAAATCCAAGAAACCTAATTAGATGTTTATTGTCTGTGTGATTATCAGAGAAATGTTCACGGAAGAAAATGAAAATATCACTGTTTCTTCAAAGGAACTCATCCTTTGGAGTATTGCGTTATTGTTCTTGTGTTTCCTTCAAACTCACTGTGACTTAGAGAAGTCTACTGCTTTTAGTCAGCTTAGTATGTATATAAAAGCTAATCATACGGCATGAGATAAAAATTTCATTTTATCACTGTATTTATGAGTTTATATTTGATATACAGTTTTTTCTATTATTATTTTCTTGGATTAAGATGCTTGCATTTACTCACATTCTATTTACTCAAAGTGTTGTTTTTACTAAGTTCTGGCATAAACTATCTCAGGACAGCAGTAATTTATGTGAAGCTAAGTCCAATGTTTATGCAAGCTTCTGATGACATTTTATACCGGGGTTGGTATTAGGAAGCAGTATGTGGAGGTGCCAAGTCTCCCGGCATGGCTGAGACTCAACAGATCTGAAGCCCTCCTCTTAATGGCCAGATATGCCTCCAGCCAAGATACTCAACTGCAGAGTCATGGGAAATACTTATGTACCAATTATGGGAAAGGCACATTTAATGAAAACTGTATGTTTACTTTCATAGTCTTAGTAAGATGGCCTAGATACTCCGTACAGCTGGCATATTGGCTGTTGTAGAAAAGCTTTTTTTTCCTATTTAGAAAATATATCATCTACATACTGTAACTGTACCAAAAATGTTACTTGCGTGCTTCGTTTAAGATAAAGGATTATTAGGCAAAAAGACCTTAGGAGACTAATCCTAAATGTTACTTACAAAACATTCATACTTTGCTGATCGTTTGTGTTCTTATTTATCAGCCCATGGGTTTAATTATTATTTACCTATTGATTTTCTATTTGATTTTTTAAATTATTTTTAAAACATTTTCACTGTGCACAGAAAGAAAGTCTAGCAGTGATCTAAATAAACCATATTAATTAGTACATTTTCCTGTGTAGATGAGGTTACATACAGTAGTCATCTGTAGCAATATTCTCCCACAGATTAAAAATGTAGAGAGAGTCATTAACTGTTGGCAAGATTTCCTGTTCAGTTACACTATTTTTAAATTAATATCTGCACTTAAATCAAAGGAATTATTCTGAAATTATTTGCTGCAACTTAGATCAGATTTTGGTCATTTATCCCTGAGGCTACAGTTCGCTTATTCACCATTGCAGGACAGAGGTGCTTTATAAGGTTTAGTCTAAAAATTCTCACACCAGAATGCATATTTCTTTATCTGACAAGGATTCACTTGTTCAAGAGTGAATTCTATTTTTTCAGCCTCTTTCACTATTTGTAGTTACTGAAATAGGACCGGGAGGCAGGAGGTCTTTCTCCATTTACTCAGCCATCTTGCAGAGATGGTAGTGGCATTTAATAAAGGGAGTCAATAAAAATGTGCCCGGTCTTGTAAACTTGCAAGGCAATTGTCACGTTAATTCTTTTTTTAAAAAAAACCAACAACAAAACAAGCTCATTTTTTTTTCTTCATTCTTCCTGCATTATTTATTCATTCATAATTTTTGTTGAACTTCTTGTCCTGAGTTTTTAGTGATAGTGATACAGACCTGTGCAACTGAACTCAACAGTATCTAGGCAAAGAGTGTTGCACCCTTGGTATCTAATGCAATATCCTAAATTATAAAAAAAACCCTCCCAGTTATATAAGCTGGTGAGGCTAAGAGAGTTATTCTGTACCATGCAATGATCAGATTGAAGAAATAGAGTGGCTACTCAAAGATTTCTAGCATTTCTTCACTTTCTACTTTTTCAGGGACTCAGAGGGAAAGCTGTTCATGAAACCGTGTCGGGTTTTTCTGTGTAGTCTTTTAATTTGCCATCAACACCTTCCTTGGATGTACCTCAAGGTTTTCTGGGGCTATCTGATGAGCTGCCTTTTTCAGTCTGTATTCCGTGTTTTGAGTGTCCAATAGGTAGCCCCAGCCCTGGGCTGAGTGGTGCAGCAAGGAAAGCCTGGGACAATCCTCCCAGTGCGCTATAACTCTCACGCTCTGCGCTCCTGCCAAGGGTGGGGCCCATTGCAAGATTTTTCGGTGTTTCTAGGCCAGATATTATTTCAAGTCATTTCTTGAGTCTCCTATTTATTTTGTTATCCACGACCCTTTAAAAGTGCTGGCGGGGGGGTTTTTTTTTTTTTTTTTTCATTATTTTTTTTTTTTCAAATATGTGAAAGGCATGAGTAGAACGCATTAAAAAAATAAAAATATCAGTCTGCATTGTACCTAAACAAAATGCCATCCAATACTTCTCAAAGGAAGGTTTTATCGTGTGAAAATAGTCTTGATACTAAACTCTTTTCCAGGGATGATCATTTGTCTGTGTGTCTAATGACAGAGCAAATGACCACCCCAAGCAGTTAGTATCCTAAACCTATCAAGGGCATTCAGTGTAGTTTAGGTTTTGTAAAGGAATACAGTACTAATGCTCCAGGGAAATATAATTTAACTTTCATCTCTCTTTGGAAACGTCCTTCATTTTCTCCCTCCGTTCCCAAATCCAAGCTAGTGTTCTCCAATCAGCAAAAATGACTTGAAAAATGACACTGCAGGCAGCAAAGCTGATGATTACAGGTACCATTTCCATTCTAAACTGGACATTGCAGACATTGTTTTCTGTTGCTTTTCTTGGAGCACAGGATGCTCTGACAGGAATGATACACAAAATTACATATTTGATTCCATGCCTAAAAGCCACCCTGGGATCCATAACCTTGCTTAAAGATTTAAGAAAGACCTTTAGTCCACTTCTGAGAAGGTTCTTAGCTTAGAAAACTTTATCTTTCAACTTTACTTCTTAGCAGCTGTTATGTTTTTTTGCTGTCGTTTGTTTGACAGGATCCAGTTATAGGTTCCGATGTCTGTTTAAAGAAACAGGGAGGTTGTTGGCTTTAAAATTCCCTTACTGCTTGTGTGTTCAACATTTTCCCAGGCTTTTCTACATAGTTTGCCAAGTAAAGGGACTGACCTTTTGTAGCAAACACTTTTTCATTTCTAAATGCTCACTTTGATTTTTGTCCCATTTTATGCTCATTCCAAACTGTTTACAACCCACTAAAAATGACTGTGAATTATATGTTTGTGTAATGGATTCCTTTTGTGGTCGGAGTGGAATGTTTACTTTGAACAATTAGTTATCTTTGGGCAGATTATAGTGACCTGAAAAAAGAATGGCTAAAATTATTATAGTACCTTAACTATTTCCTTTTGTTATCTTCTCTGTTTGTTCAATGTATTATTTACTGGGTTTCCTTGCTCTGAGCCCCAGTGAACAAATCATGTTAAATACGAGCAGTAACAAAAAAGCCCGGAGCGTAGGGCTTTTGGTTTTGGTGGCTGATCTGCTGGGGTAGGACTTCAGAAGTCACCATCAGACACTTAAAGGCTTGGTTTACAATTTTAAGAAGACAAGGTTTTGGAAGAAGTTTTATGTGCTCGCTCTCTGAAAATCAAATTTCTCAAAGGTGGCCAAAGTTTGACACCCCAAAGCACCCTAAAAGCAAGACTTAGTTTGGCTTTAATTAGCTGTGATTTGGTTGTGCAGAATATCATTGCAGATACACACATACACAGAGTCTCATACTGCAGAATATTCAGTGTTTAAGGAAGAAAATGCCTTTATGGGCAAATATGAAGTTCCTTATGGGATGTAGTAAACCAATACAGTCATCTGCAAGAGAAATGAAGATAAAAATGGTATTTTAAACTACCTCACCTCCCAAATGCTATGCTGCCCTGTGACAGAAGGTTGTGTCCCTTTCATCGGTTTTATCTCTTAATCTAAAAGCTAAAGTGCAGCTAAAAGCACTTTAAAACCTATTTATAAAAAAAAAAAAAAAAGAAAGAAAGTGATATTTCATTACCTTCTAAATCATAGACCGCTTAAAAGGTAGTCAGTATTCTGGTAGGAAGTTTACATAGAGGAGAGTTCACTTATCTTAAGGAGTGAGTTAGGCAGAGAGGAAATGAGTTTTAAAAATATAAAATATTGTGAGTATATTTATATAGCTAAGAAAAAAATGAGTTTTTAAAACAGTTTAATGCTAGCTCATTTTCTAATGGAAGAAAACACCCCAAAAGAATTGAAAAAAAAAAAAGAATTCCTAAACACCTCCTAAAGCTGATGATTCCCATGCTGGGATCACTAATTTTGGTACCACATAATTAGTGGATTATAGGAGCACAGTGAGGATGGCAGAAGACACGAGGCCTGTGCAGTCAAGGTATGCACTAATAGCCACTATATATAACCTCTAGCAGCTTATATCCTTATATATATTGTAATACTCCATGTTATTGAATTGTGTTCAGCGACTTGCTTCTCCAGGGTGTATTTAGCTTAAGCACTATCTTCTATGTATTTGGTTCTCAAAAATACTTTAGTCTCATTCCTGAGGACCTGAGGAAGGCAGTGGGAAAATACAGGGTAGTTTTGCCAGAGTATGTTCACCACCATCTTTGAGCTTCTACCAAATGTACAGTGTTCCCGGGCTACTTCCCAGCACGATTAGACCAAACCCATCAGCCGGTGGCATAAAGGATTTGTTCTGGCAAGATTTCCTTGAGAAGAAGGGAAACCTCAGGAGACTGACCTATCCTGTGCAGTTTTATATTTCTGTCTGAGTGCAGGATTATTCCCAAACAGCCTCTTGGCCCCTGAATAACCACTGAAATGTATTTTATTTGTGTTTTCTCTCTATCATATCTTTTAGCATATTTCTATCCTCTGAGCAAGAAACTGTTCATGAATAGCAGTTTGTTTCCTACAAGTTCATTCACTGATTTTCAGTACTTATTCTCCTCTGGAAAGGTATTTTCCAAAGTTTTTTTTTTCCTCCTCCCAGGCCTACACATGCTTCCTTGCTTTCCCTGCTATAATTTTACATGCTGTTTCCAGTGGCTTTAGTATTCAGTACCCTGAAAGTACGGAGATCATATTGCTCCAGCAAATGATCTGAGCTCCCAGTTCTGCTAATTTTGTACTGTTCATTCTTTCCCACTTTGGGATAATCTATTATGCTTGGATCCAGGCACGCACTAAAAGCTAATACTTCCATGAAGAATGTGCAATTTGTACTGTTTAGCTTGTGATGAGATTCCTGAAGTCCTTTTATGATTCTATCTTGTTCCAAGGCGGCTTCTGCTCCCAACTTTTATATGCACTGAATTTAGGGGGGAGAAAAAAAAAAAGGAAGGAAAACAAACTGATAGGAAAAAAAATTACACACACACACAAATATCCAGCAGTTCAGCAGATAAAGCCTTTTTCCAGGGAATTCTAGTGGGCTGAAGAAAACTGTTTCTGAGGGCATTGAACTATGTTTATTTTAAAGTGGCCAACGAGCATAAAACTAAACATACAGATGAATGCAATACAAAGCAACAAAGTTCTGAGAAAAACCCTTGCAAGTTGGTGATTTAAAATGTTTTGCTACTTTTTTTTTTTCTTTAATAATTATTATTGTTATTCTTTTGAGTAGAAATTAAGAGCGATTGAATTTAGTGCAAAGATATTGGCAGGCTTTCCTCAACCATTTCTGTCTTCAGGCTCAGGCAATCCCGCTATAGCCACCTTTCTTAGAGCAGGAGCCAGTTAATAGCGTTGTGCAAGGTCCAAGTCAGAGTTGGCTCTGAAGGGTATTCACTCTGGGGCCTCTGTGTCTGCTAGAAAGCCACATTCTGAGTTAGAAAAAAAAATATCAAGAAGTGTCAACAGGAAACATCACGGAAGGGCATACAAGACAAATTAGAGAAAAGGAGACAACAGCAGAATGAAAAAAAAAAAGCCTTGCAATGACAATGCACAAAAGAGAATAAATATATATTTAAAACATTTGAAAGCAGAGACTGTAAGCTAGTTAGAAGAAGAAAAAGCCATTAAAAAAGGCAGGCATTTGAACCGGTTGCTGTCTTTGTCCTAGTTACCTGATACCTGGTTCATTGATTAATCTGTTCCAGAGAAATGCATCCATTTCTATGAAAAACGGGGGATTTGTATTTTAAGCCTTGCCAGTAACAACAAGCAGACACTCAGTGTGCACCAGAGTAACATTTACAATGCCTGGGCCAAATTCATGCCTTGTGTAATTTTATTGCTTTTACTGGAATTACACCAGAGATGAGTTTGGCCTTTTGCCTTTTTCTAGCATTGTATAATATATCTATTAGTGAACATGTAGAAGGAAACAGGGCATTTTGTCTTCAGAATTTTCCATAAAATCTTTTTCAATAGGCTTAATAAATAAAATAAACCACTTAACCTATGAAATAAAAAGAATCAAACAACGTTTTCTAGGTATTGAAATAATGTTAATATACTTTGTAAATCAAGTAGCTGACATTTGTACATGCTGAAACAAAAAGTCCAGAGAAATTTAAAGCCAGCTGACTGTCTCTGGTGCTCGCTGTGTGCCAATGAGAAAATGAAGGTCCTGACATACCCCCTGGTCAGAGTCAGATTCAGGGAAGCTCATGCATGAGGGTATCCACATCCTAGCCATACAAAAGACACAAAAATCCTCTCTTTTCCTCCTGTATAAACCAAGGATGGGAGGCACTATGCCCTAGTACAGTACACATGCCATCACAGACAAGGAGCTGGCAGTATCTCCACTGCAAACCCCATTTAGTCAGACTTTACAGTTCAGCCATTAATAGAACACTTTGGGCGAACACTTGACAAAATGAATCTTGGCCTAGAGGAGATGTTCGCACACACACGCACACACAAAAAAGTTAAGTCCATTAAGTTCCTTTAGAGAAAAAAAAAAAAGAGGTAGTTGTAGTTTCAGATTCTTTCAACATCCCAGTTGCTTAAAAATAAAGTTATGGTTTTAAAATAAAATTATGAAGGCATAATTCCACAACATAGACTAATTGCTTTTCCTGTGGAAAAAAAATAAAAAATTACTATAACTACAGTATATTTTTTTCAGAAAAGTTTTACAGCAATAAAAGAAAACACATAAAAAAAAGTTTTGCTGTCTGTAGGCAACACTATGGGGTCAGCTTAAAAAAACCCTGTCTCCTTTTTTCCTGCCTGCAATTCAAGTGAGCAAATAACTGCAGTTGTATTTTATTACTTCAATTATTTGCTGTAGCAGCTTGTGTTACATCAGTGTTTTAACCATATAATATAGCAGTCTAATGGGATTGATACCTAAGTGAGAGAAATCATACCAACAGAAAGCTTCAGGAGCAAGGCAGAGGGCGAAGCAGGAGGGCAGCGTTAAAAGGAGGCTTTATGTTAAGGTTTCAATTCTTTAAGAGAAGATTTTTCAGCTCTTTTTACTCCCCTGAATTTATGAAACCGATACTGTTAGCAATCTAGTAACTGAATTGTCCCTAAATTAGCTACTGCATGATAAACCCCCGAGGAATTAACAAGTCTTTTAAAGATCTCCAGTTGTATATTCATTTAGCAGATTGTTTTATTATAATCAGGATCCTCACAGATCATGGATGTAATTATATAGCAAACCAACTTCTTTTTGTCTTCGCGCATACAAACAATGCTCCCTGTTTGGGAGGAATGGCGTATATGCAAATGAGAGCAAAATGTGGCTGGTTTTGTTTCATAACACAACAGAACCGTATCGTTTGGATCCTCAGTAGCTCCAGCCAGCCTGATCCTGATCTCTCTTCATGATCTCTTCATGCACGGTTTTTTTTGGGGGGGTGTGTGTGTCAGAGATGATGCTTTTTAAATAATTGAAATTCCTGGAAAACAGATACTCTTATTAGAAACTGCTTTTTCATGTTTATTCTACTTTTTAATGGATATAGGTTGTTTCAGTCTATAATTCCCACTTTACTGATACCAGCCTCTGTCCACCAAACAAGTGGGGACTTCTCTTAAGGACCTGAATAGATCTGTTTTGCGATCAATGATTGTTCTTTACAGTTAAAGAAATGCTTCAATGTTTTGTTGGATCAGGGCCTTAAGCTTTATGCATTTGGATCAGAAATGTAAATATCCAGATTTTCTCTCAGGATTTAAAAACAAAGAACAAGTTGTTCAGTTGCCCAGATTATGGGCCATTTACAGGTAATCCTGAGGCTCTTCAAATCAGTGAGGAGCCCTCCAAATCAAGCCTAAGGTTGTGGGGTTTCTCTGAGATGCCTTCATTCAGATAATAAGGAAGTCTTGCTCAAAAGACAGAGGCTATTCCATGCTTCTATCCTATCTTCCCAGTAAAAATTCCCCCCAATATTTCGAACCATATGTTTAGATTTGTCAGTCCTGAACTGACATGGTGTTACGTGACATAACACACCAAAGTAGCTGCCACCAAACGGCTTTCCTGTGCCAGCAGTAACCACACAATGGTGTTGGAGGTACCACAACTTTTTGTTTGCTTAGAAATGAAATAATTTTGATGAGTGCATGGTATCAGTTAGGAAGTGTTGAGTTCTTTACGGTGATACTGCTCATGTTGACTTAAATGGAAAATGGATCAGCCCAGAAATCTTTAATAAGAAAAGTTTTTTAGTGTACTTGTAGTGATGCCCCGTGGAGCCACTAGAACTAAAAATCTGTCAGCATACTTGGTAGAAACTTTGTTTCATGGCTCTCTAACTCATATGATTGAGATTAAAGTGAACAAAATCTTGGCACATAGTTTGGCAGTCGAGAAGCATTCCAGTGTTTGTGTGTAGATGTGTGTGTGTGTGAGACAGAGAGGCAGAGAGAGGGGGAAATTTAGCAGCCACTCATTCGGTGTTAAATTATCAGGTGTTACATATTTTTAATAAACCTTAGCAGAAAGATAAGATACTTCCTCTTCTAATGAAAACTGCTTTCACTTAGCCTATAAACTTAACTTTGAGCAAGCTGAGCATCTACTCTGACCACTAAAAAAAAAAAATCACTGTGAGCCTGACTTGAACCCAAAAAAGAAGGTGAAAGATGCTGGAAGGGTGCTCTTTAGGCAGTCAGGTTTTCCCATGTTACTGCTAGAACAGAGGATTTATATAGAACAAACCAATTTATTTAGTGCCCCAATCTATGACCTGCAGGACTATCGCCACAACAGTGGTTACTCTCTGGTCATAAATAGCACTGATCCTGTGTTGGAGCTTTTGCCCAGGACCACTTCTACCATCTCTGAGCAAAACCACAATCTTTTTAGATACTTTGCAAACAGTTGTGATATATTAATGTTAAAAAAAAAAAATCACTGTGAGCCTGACTTGAACCCAAAAAAGAAGGTGAAAGATGCTGGAAGGGTGCTCTTTAGGCAGTCAGGTTTTCCCATGTTACTGCTAGAACAGAGGATTTATATAGAACAAACCAATTTATTTAGTGCCCCAATCTATGACCTGCAGGACTATCGCCACAACAGTGGTTACTCTCTGGTCATAAATAGCACTGATCCTGTGTTGGAGCTTTTGCCCAGGACCACTTCTACCATCTCTGAGCAAAACCACAATCTTTTTAGATACTTTGCAAACAGTCATGATATTTCAATGTTATTTAGTGCCCCAATCTATGACCTGCAGGACTATCGCCACAACAGTGGTTACTCTCTGGTCATAAATAGCACTGATCCTGTGTTGGAGCTTTTGCCCAGGACCACTTCTACCATCTCTGAGCAAAACCACAATCTTTTTAGATACTTTGCAAACAGTTGTGATATATTAATGTTTTGAAAACTATCTGAATTTGAACACTAGAAATCATTCACAAAAGTTTCTTGTATTATATCTATTTCAGCGGCATTTGTTGTATTCTGATATGTCATATGTTCAAAACACAAAGAGCACAGCTTACAGTAAGAGTTTGTGTCAGAAACTTTGCAAATGTCTTGGATGTCTCTATAGTAAATGTCATTAATAATCACTGGAATTTTCACCAAAGAAGGAAATTAGATATGGAAAGCAGTGTATGCCAACTTCTCCTTTCCAAGGCTTCAGAGATACCAGAGGGTCTGTGTGAACTCTAGTAAAAGGGATGAGATTGGATTTCCACCTTCCTTAAATCACTCCATGCCACAGTCAGCATTAAGATACAAAGACAACGATTCAAATCAGAATTCTTCCTGTAGCTTCAAGTTTTAAAATAATCATCTTGCATGAAAGTATCAAATGAAAATAGATTATATTTATGCATTTACTTTACCCAAAATTCATCTAACAGATACCTGCTTAATGTCACTGCTTCATAAGACTACATATGACTTTTGCAAAAAACAGGAACATTTTGCTCACTTTTTAGACTAGAGATTTATCACACAAAAGAAGGTGTGAGAGCATTCAGTGGAATCCCATTATTTTAATTATTTATTGTACCTTTAAATGTGTGCAATGTACACTGGGAAAGATACTATTCAATTCAAAGTTATCTATGTGTATACATATACACACACACCTTTGTCTTATCACATTTATATGTAAAACAGATATGCAATGCTAAGCATTCAGTAAGTTGGTGTTAGATAGCCACATGAATACTTATCTTCCAGGAGAGCCTTTGTGTTTTCCACACAGGCATGGTCTGTAACACCTAAAGGTGACTGATAGTGTGCCTCAGACTAAAGACTCTGATTTTTAAATGTTTTCTCCCACTTAAAGATAACAAGCAAATACAAAGATAGATGCCTACAATGCGATATGAATAAGCAAAGACCGTTACCAACTGCACATGGGAGCCCAAACTCCATTTATAGAGTAGGGTTCTGCACATTCCCTCTGCTAGAAACCTAGAACTGACCAAGTATAATTCCTAACCATAAGAAACAGATCCAGCCTTCTGTGTTATGCAGCGAAACAAGTCCTTTTTTTTAAAAGTGAAATTCCTTTAACCATTGTGGAACTACAGCAGTTAAATGCTGCATCCACATCCACTACCCAGTGATTCCCAACAGCTGTAGGAAATGCACACAGATGGTTGGGCAGGACCTGTTTCTGAAGACAAGGTAGATAACCTTGAGACATCTCAGCTTGAACAGAGCACAGCTTCAATCTGTCAAGTAAAAAATAGTCTTGTAACAGAGTTATATTGGGCCTATGAGGGCTCCTCGACTATCCTAAAGCCTAAATGATGGAAGAAGCAGTCCTGTGACTTTCAGTTTCTATCCTAAAGATCCCTATTCCATTCTAAATTTCCTATCCCAGTCACTATTATTAAAAATCTCTCTCTCTTTGCCAAGGAAAGGTACTACAGTCCAGAAAATACAAACCCCTTACCCATTTTGGCTGAAGATTATGTGTGCCCACATGTATAATTCTTCTGTTTCCAACCGTTAAAAGTCCAATAAGCGGCAGTTCTAGTCAGGATGGGGAGGTGACATTACTGAGGTCTAATTTAATCTCTCACTATTGTGAAAGATGGGAAAAAAGATTTGTCCCCACTGCGCACTAAATTCTCTTTAAAATCAGCGTTGGGAGTCAGGGTTGTTTGGAGAATTGTATCTGTCCCTTAGCTTTTAACCACAGTTCCTTCTGATGTCAGTGGACCTGACTGAAAGTCCTATATAGTCCTAAGAGGAGACTTAGACCCCCCAAAGTGCTATTTCCCTCAGTGTTCTGATGCCGTTCAAAAAAACACAGGCGTGATGCCGGTGATGATGGATCCCCAAATGAAGCACAGTTTAACCAAAGGGGGAAGGATTTAGCAAAATGCATAAATTTCTTGTATGCTACTGTCTGTAACAGGCAGATCTTCAGCCAGTTTAGTGAGCATAAGTTACAGCTGGCTTTTGCTGGAATAGTTTATGCTCTTGACCCTCCTCAGTTGTATAGCCAATAGGGAGTTGTCAGGCTACATGTGTTTTTAAACTTCTTTCAGCTAAATCAGAAATCCAAAAGCAAAATACAGCTCTCAGCAGTATCATGTGGAGTTGTGACAGTCCCTGGAGGGCTCGGGGTCCATAAACCAATGAATGGATTACAATGAGGCATAAATGTAGTATTTTCATCCATGACAGATATAATCTTGAGCCTGTATTTTTCATGTTACTTAACTCTTTCAGAACGTAATGTGTGACAGAAAATGTCTTATAATGCACATTGCAGTAAATATCAGTCAAGTATGCTTTATTGCTGAGCTTTACATGTTTCCAGAAGTTAACAGGCACAGCTGGGATATAAGAAATGGCAATGTTGTATACATTTCTTGAACATACAAAATACCTTGGCTCTCTTCTCCCCCACCCTCCACATTGCATCCCCAGCTGTTCTGATCATGTCACACAGTGGATGAGTTTTTCCATCGTCAGCTCCTCCTAAAATGATAACCTTTATTCAGGCTTTCATTCTCCTAAAAATAAACTCCATTATCCACATTGTCATCACATTCAAATTAGACTATCACGGCCGATATTGCACGGCACGGAATAATAGAAATGGTAACTGAGGGAAGGTGATAAACTGTCCATTGGTAGCTGGACCTAGCAGAAAATACTCAGTGCTAGTATTTAACATCTTGCCTACAAAATGACCCAAATCTGTCACCATAGTGTCGTACGGCCACAACTCCAGAGAGGTAAGGATGGGAAACTGCCCACCTCTGGGGATGTGAAGCTGCTTGTATCCCAGAAGAATTACTGATGAAGGACTTTCAAAGATTACTGATACTCCTGAAAGACCTTTATGCTCAAGCTGGGAAAAAAATATGCATGATATAGTAGCAGAGAACCATAGAAATCCTATTTTATTCCAAATAAATTAAGCATTGGTCAGAACGGACCTACTGACCCATATGTGAGAAGCGGTAACTGCAGTAAATGAGAGGGAATAGGAGTGGGGAAGGAGGTATTAAAAGGGAAAACAAACAAACAAAAAAGAAATAGGCATTCACAAAATTAAATACTAACATGTTACAGAGAATTCCTATTTCCAAACATTTGGTAATTTTGGATATTATACTGTGTTGCATAAAGTAAGACAATGTTATTTCCTTTTAAACTGCCAATCCATTCAAACCAGCGGGCTGATGTGTGTACTTGAGGACTGTATTTAGTAGGGATTTTTTCCTCTTTAACATAAACCTTGTTGATTTAAAAAGTGAACAAAGATGAATCAGGTGGTAAATGTATTCATGTAATCATTTTCATTAATAAGCCGTTATAAATAATAGAGGGAAGGTTTTAAGTGTATAATTTTCTGTAGCACAATTGAGATTTTTCCACATCTTCAGCAGTAAGTTAATTAGAATCACCTGCATTTTCTTGGGCGGACACCAAATGGATTGCAAACAAAAACAGATTAAAATAGCTGTAGCTCATGGCATACAGATGACAAGATTCACAAAGAGGACAATCAGGCAATGAAAACCTCCTCTTTTTCAAACATTTTTAAAGGAAATTCAGCTCTTCTGAGTTGCTGTAAAAAGACGTTTGTAAGTGTTTCGCTGAAAGACTAGAATGGCTTTGTTTCTGATCCCATGATGAGTGAAAGAAATGTTTAAGAAAGATCACTTTACAGAGAGATTCAGACTGAAATGTGATGACTGTGATTCAAGCCAAGCCAAAAATTACAGCTCAGAATTAAAGGGGATGGACGTGGCTTGGGAATCCATTTTCCCACATTCCTGAATCTCAATCATCCCAGCCAATGTTTAAAAGAAAATACAGTGGAAAGCAATGAGGTCACTTTGTTTAGCTGCAAGAAGTGGGACTATCGGAATGGCAAAAGTATATATTGGAGGTAACGGCAAAATTACAGTGAACACGCTGCGTGTTCGATGGTTTCATTCAAAACAAATAGCTTCAAAGCTGAGTTTTGTTTCTTGTTAGAGGGAGCCGTCTGAGTTAAGTATTGCTGTTCCTGGGGCTTTTAAACCATAAACTTCTTGAATGTCAAAGACAGTACAACACAATAGAGAAGGCAGCAAAGACACAGAGAGCTTGATTTAGGCATTAAACAGCGGCCCTGCATAGCAGTGAACTGTGTGCTACTTCAAATTGCACTTGCTGTGTACTGTCGCTACCCTTATTTATTTGTATGTAAATATCTAAGTGGAAATTCTACCATCAAGTGATATGAAACAGAATAAAGTATATCATCCATCATATTCACTTGTTACTTATTCTCAGTATGTAATGCTCATATTCAGGGTTGTAATTGCTTCCATTAAACAGTTTCTACAGGGTCTTGAAAACAATAAGATCTTAGTCAAGCTTTTCTCCTTTCATTGCGTCTTGAAGTTATTACTGCAAGAAAAAATGAGATTCTCTTTTTATGTAGGAATGCCCCTCATCTTCTTGATATTATTGCAGTCAAACACAGAATTATTTCTTGTTAGCTAATTTCCTAAAGAGATTCACCAAACCTCACGTCAGACACCTTCTATAGAGTAATTTTTTAGCTTGTTAATAACCAGTACAACTTCTCCTCTCCTTTCTTTTGCCCGCTATCTCTTCTTTTGCTAAATTCTGATGCAGTGTTAGATTTCTACTAATATTAGAGCAAAGAAAATCTTGTTCATGCTACCTTGAACTTGAGCTTGTCTGTCACAGGTTCCTCAGCTGGGAAGTGCTGGTCACGAGTCCAGTACCTGCAAACCATGTGAAAAGTAGCGATGGAGAGGACATCTCTCCATCCACTCTTTAATTTGAAGCAACGAAGCACATATCTTATGCTTCGTTATATTTGCTTCAATATCAAGTACAGTGCTTTACTGGAGATCCTATTTGTAGCACATGAAGAGGTGCAATCTCTTCCCTGCTTTTGTTTGATATTCTTCTTTCTATAATTCAAGGGATGACATTAGTCCTCTCTGTTACAGCACTGAAGTGAGAGATCACATTCAGCTAATTATCTAAAATAACCCTCAAGTCCTTTGTAACCTACATCCAGAGTGTTGGATGTACCCCGTGTTTATCTGTATGAAAACTTATTTAACCAGACTGTGATCATTTCAGGTGGCAGCTCAGATCTTCTGTAATTTTACCTGTCCTCATCATTATTTACTATCTCCCTTTGTGTCTTCTGCTTACTTTGCCAACACAGATTTTTTGTCTCCTTGTCCACATCTCTGATAAAGGTATTAGATGGCACTGGACTGAGAGCTCCACTCTTGAGAGCTCTGCCAGTTATGACCTTGTTAACTGATATCTCCCATTAACTACTACATTCTGAGGTCTGTCATTGAGCCAGTTTTTAATCCATGTAATATATGCCCTGCTAATTCCATAAAATGCAAGTGCTTTAATCAAAATGTCATGTGGTACTAACTCAAAAGCCTCATGGAAATCCAAACATACTATTTCAGCACCATTGTCTTTATCAACCAGACCTGTCAAAAATCCAATCGTATCAAAAAATGCAACAAGTTTGCTACACAAGGCCCTGATTTCCATGAAACCATGCTGGTTGGGATTAATTATATTTTGCTATGAATTATTTGTTTATTGAGTCCTGAATTAATTATTTAAGTAGGCTGTCTGGGACTGAGGTCAGTCTAGCCAGTCTCCAAGTGCATCCCTCTTACTGCTTTTACAATATCAGAATAACTCTCCTGCCACTGTTTCCAGCCTTAGACATCTCCAAGTATTTATCTATATTTCATTTGCAAATGAAAGACACATGTATAGCATGAGCACTGATAAGTGAAAACTGAATTATTTTTTTTACAACAGTGATTATCTCTTTGTCCTTAAGATTGATTTCCAATACCCCACCCGCTGTTTGGTCTTTCCTAGGTTTGTTTCTCCTTTTCTATCTGGTAGAACTATTTAACATGACATCTGCTTGGTGCCCACTTCTGTGGCAGCTCAGTACTTTCTTTGGACCAGGGATGGGACCTGTGTCAGGTTTATTCTTTGCTACTCTTCATGATTTTTCTTCTATGGGCATATAAACATTGATTCTTCTGTGGAACTCAATTTTTTCTTGCACACAGTTTTGTGGTGTTTTTCTCATCAGACGCTTTATCTTGCCATTGCTATATTTGCTGCATTCACCCATATTTGCTTCTTTAAATGACTTCATGCCTCACTTTTGTGCCCTTAGTAAACTTTTAAAAAATTGTTTATATATCAGATATTTATGGTAAGATGCATATGAAAACAGGAGGAAAGAATTATAGTTTTAGGGAGAACATACCCTGATAATGACCTCTTAAATATTTGTAAAGATAGCCCTGGGCATCTGAGCCCACAAAATAGTTTATAATACAACAGCTTGATTACATAATGATACTTTAGTTTTAAAACGTATGATCTTTCTGTTTATGGGAAGGCATAATAGGCTCCTTTGAAATACAATATTTTTGCCCTGAACATAACTGATTTTAAATGAAAGGACTAACTAAAGAATGCCTTTCTTCAAGTTTGTACTTCACTTTGTTGTTGAATCCAGCATGATGGTTTCTTTTACAAAACTCCTACCAGGCCTGGGGACCACACCTATTCCAGGATACATTAATTGGGAAAGTTCCATGGGTTTCTGTGTAAGAAGTTACCTAGTACCATTTAAAATGGCATGCTTCAAATACTAAATCTTGTTAAAAAACAGAGAGAGAAATTTCTATATACGACCCCTCCCTCCTGCATATAGCAAATATCCTTTTATATTCAATTTGAAGATATTGTCAAATTTAATTTGAAGATATTTTCAAATATAGATTAAGGTTAAGCAGAATGAAATGGGATTTGGGAGAGCGATTTGTTCTATGCAACAGAAAGAAATTAATGAAAATGTTTCATTCAAGGAATTTCATAAAGGATCAAAACTACCTCAACCAACAGTCTCATATTTTAAAAAGTATGTCTGGATAATTATATCGCCTAAGTTGTAATTATTTCCGGAATTTTCGATGTTTCTCTGCACTACCTTGTTCCAGCTCAAACTGCTACTGGAGCTGACACTGACCTGCATTCATGGTTATTCCCATTTTGGTTAGAAGCAGGAGTGCAAGAAATGTTCTTAAATAAGTGTTCTAATATCAGTTATGCAGAGTGTGTATAACATTTAGTGTTGTTCATTATTCTCAACCCAGCCTGAATTCAGTTGCCTTTTAACTTTCTCATCAGGGAGGATCTGTATTATTTTTTAATGAAAATAGTTAAAATTTGCCTAGCGTTTGGCAGCTAGACTGATGTATTATTGAATATGTCCTTTTCCTATATTTCCTATACCTTCACAAAATTTAGAGTGGAAATATTGAAGTCTTTATCATGATTTTGGCTGCCATGTCTAATTGTGGGTCCGTCCTGTTCTCAGGTTCCTCATTAAAACAAACAGAAACCAAGTTGGAGAAGGGGATATAAAGCAAGTAAAACACCAAAAAGTTCTCCTCTAGGGCAAAATCCAGTGATTCTTCCCTGATAAACCCCACTCCAAAACACATGAAGGTCACCCTATAGTGAACAACAGTTGGACTTTATTACAATGAATATTTTTTTCTGAAACGTTCTTTACCACTGTACTTAAATGCCAGCACCAGATAGGAAACTTTGCAAGGCTTTTGTTTCATCTTGTTCCCTAAGTATTTATAGCCTGACGTGAAGAAACACTGACAGCAGTGCAGTGATGTTTTTATTCTTGATAGAGGTGCCCTTAAATGTGAATTTGCTTTGAAAATTGTTCATAGAATCAGGATATTAGAACTATAAAGACATATTTCTCTCTCTATTTCTCTCTATTTCTCTTTTGCACCTAGTTGGATTTCCAAAATAAGTTGTTAACAATCCAGCTAAGATAATGTGGTCATGAAAAGGATGTCCAAATCCACCAATTTGCATTGGTTTGGTTTGGCTTAACTTTCAAAGTTCTTGGAGCAGAAAGTTGATGGCATGTGAATGCTATAATTGCCTTGATATTCTTGGATTTTTTTTATTGATTTTTTTTTCTCTCTGCCATATTGTATAATGTCCAAATGAAATGCTAATCAGACCTCGTTTCTGGACCAAAGTAAATTTATGACAATAGCAATGCACTTGTATACTCCAGATTGTTTTGCAAGATGTAATATCCTCCAATTTACAACATAGTTTGTCATTTTCATTCGATCTGGATAATTTATATAGGTTCCAAACGGATGCTATTAATGTGAGACATTGCTATTTCTTGCAAAGTGACATGTATTCCTTTCACTTCCATTTACCCAAAAGGTTAAGAACTAAATAGAGTTAGATCTGAACAAAAGTTAACATTCTGCTTTGGGCTTGTTTGTTTGATTGCTGTTTTGTTTGATTTTTCTTCTTTATTTCCTGGTTTAGACTTCAATTTACATGATGCAATTCTTAATCCCTTATCACAAGAGTCCCACATTCCTATGCTGGGAATTACTCTTGATTTCTCGGTCTCCTCTTACTAGAACAGAATGAGACTCCTCAGATTTAGGATAGAATTGCATTACTTAAACATTTTAGTAATTTCCATTTGCTCATATGTTATATATCCAGTAGATGGATAACTTCCAAGTGGTCTTGATTACCAAATCCTTTTTGATTTCTCTTAAATAAACTTTTTCTTTATCCCCCTGTAACCAAAGGGGATCTTCCTGAAATGAATCATCACTCTCAGTATTATGTTGCAGGACACCCACAGGTGCAGGGTAGAAAATTGTCTCATGAAAGTCATAGATAACCAACGTATAACATAGAATTATTATTCCTTTTTTAAAATAGATCCAAATCAGGACATTCTTAACAGGATGGACATAAAATAAGAACTTTATTTTGTGAGAGAGAAAGCAAACACACAAACAAATGAAAGACTTTATTTGGTTTCAGTCTGCATCAAAAGGAAAAGTAAATCTTTTAAAATGTTTCAAGATCAGTGAGGAATACCTTCAAGCAATTGAGTCCACTGGCTACGGCCCTCATCTGCCAAGGCACGATGCAAGTATCTTTGAAATAAGGACTTGAACCTCACCTCCTTCCAATTTAAGTCTAATTACAACCTGGTTTCTGGGTTTTTGCACTTGTTTTTCCTCTTTCCTCTAGTTTCAGTTTTTCCTTTCCCCCCACCCCAAATTGGAAAAAAGTTTCCCCCTAGATACATTGTAAGGAAATAATTCCTGAACATTTTTGGTTTCAACAAATTAACGATTTCCAAGAGAAAGGTTTTTCTCCAAAATTGCTTGCCAAAAGCTAATTAAAACTTATGTTGCAAGTGATGAGTAGCCTTAAAAAAAACCTGTTTTGTATAGAGTCTCTTTGCTTCTTATGTACTTGCAAGTTTTAAATGTGAAATGACAATGTACAGTTTAATGTTTTCCATTTTTAAGCATGCAGATTTGGTCGGTTTTTGCACAATAGCTAATTCTCCTGGGAAAGGAGAGTAGTTCCCATGTGTTTTGAAATGCTACAGCTATGCAACCGGGGCTGGAAGTGCTATTTTAAACAGTCATATCAGCAGAGCTTGCTGTAGGAGATAATATGTCACAAAAGGGAGTATGACATCTAGTTTCACCTAGAAGATAAACCTTGAGTAGATATGCAGGGAGAAACAAAACTGTCAGGTTGTCCTTGAAAAGAATGGCCTATATTAATGAAGAAATGTACTCCAGGGCATATGCTATTTGGGTTATTTAATTTCATCTTCAAACTTGTCTGATCCGCTATGAAGAATATAGTAGAGAAACGGTAGTGGTGTGTACTCTCGAGCACGTCATGATCTCAGGGTGGGCACCTCATCGCTTTATTTTCAGAAAGGTCACAGCCTCAGAAATTCACGTCTGAAAAGCCCCGGCCCCAGCCTGAGAAGTTTCTCCAGCACTATTAATATAAACTCCCCACGTTCAAGCAGGGCTTGCGAAGCATCGTGCGTATCCCAACCCGCCCTTCTCTATAACATGAGAGCTAATTCACTCTTCCTTTCCCTGTCACACTCGAATACCCTTGCAGAACCGCGCTCTGCTGACAGAATTACAAGATAATTATAGTCAGGTGTTTTGTTTTCACTTAAGTTAATCTACCACTTTTATTTTTCATTGTTGTTTTAATCAGGCAGGCGGCACTTCAGTTGTTGTCAGGTGGATTATTTTTCAGTCGTTCGCTACACGGCTCTTCTTCATACTTGTTAGGGCGCTTCTGGCTTCCTGACAGACGTACAAAGAAAAATACTTATATGATCTAAAATGAAATATGTGTTTCTCTTTCAGGTCTAGATGTTGATGGAATATACAGAGTTAGCGGCAATCTGGCAACAATACAGAAGTTACGATTTGTTGTCAATCAGGGTAAGTGATTCCTCCACCCTGGTAATGTTTTGTTTAGTACTTAACTGTCTCAGATGACAGTATTTCAGAATCTGCTATACATTAGTGGCATAGAATGATGAGCTGTGCTTTGGAAAAGAGAGGAAAGGGAAGGTAGAAAGATATTGCACAGAGGGAACTGTCAGCCAGGAGAGAGGAAAAACAGCAGAGTAAGCAGAGGAAAAGAGTAGTTAAACAGGAGATGAGAAACAAACAAACAAAACAAACAAAAAAACCCACAAAAAAAAAGAAAAAAGGAGGAAATGGATACATGAAATAAGATGGCAAAAAACAAAGCATATGTAGAAATCAAAGAATCAAAGTGAGGGAAAAAAAAAGATTAAAAGGAAAAATAGCAGATTGGGTGTTGAAAGTTAAACAAAGCCAAAGGTAGAACAGGGATCCAAAGGAAACCAGTGGAAGGAAAAAGGTGCTGAAAAGAGCTGAAAAAGAAATAGTAAAACGGGAGTACTGACTCCATCAAAGTCAGTGGAAGAGTTACCTCTGATTTTGACATTGCAAAGATTTGATCCCAGGAAATGAAAAGAGGAAAGATGAATATTTTGGGCACTTGAGAGCCAGAATTAGAACGAAACTGTAAAAATTTGCTGAACATATTTCTGCAGATTCCACACATAATTAACATATTTCCACAAATACAAAAGAACATTTTTCACAGATGTGGCCTAAATGAATCTAACATTGATCAATAGATACTGTTACAGGTGTAGAAGTCAATATTGGTAGCTAATTAGGGTACATGACAAATACATTCACCTCTCTGAACAGTTTATTACTCATGGCAAAGACTAAACATTCCCATATTTAATAGCTTATGAAATATTATCTATGACAGTGAATCTCCTGATACAACTTAAGGAGAAATAAAATTAAGCTTCTCAGAAATAAGGAAAAATCCCAAATCTTAAACTGAATTACAGACTTTTTACACTTTTGAATTAATTAAGTACAAATGTGAAGGTGCTGCAACATTTTCTCCTACTTTTCATTAACTCTTTTAAAAGTTACCTGGAGCCTATTACCAGGACTTCTAAATATTGTGTATTGTATGTTTTTTCTGGAGATGATAGCTGTTGGAGAACAACTTCCTCAATTAGTTTTGTACTATACATAAACTAAGAGTTTTGACTCAAAAATTCTCATGAAATAGAGAGACATGAGAGACATAAAAACATTCCCACCTTCAAGCCTCTATTTACATCTCTAGTGAAGATTTCAGGGGAGCAGTAGATGTTTGCCACCTCCTGAACTGCTCCACATCAGTCTTGTCTTCAGCTGAAACTGGAGGGTGAACAGTGGTTTACGAGGAATCAGTGTTTGTGCTGGTAAACTCGGTGAGACTGAATAAATCATCAGCCTCATGGTTTTGACTCATTACTTGGGTTGCCTTAGATTTATAGTTGTTGGGTATTTGTGTGTCTATAATACAGTCTGCCTTGGCTTTCAAATGACCGTATACTGTATTCTGTTTGGAGACAGAGAGGCAAAACCAGCATTTTATATCCTTCTTCACCACCTAGGATCTTTGCTGAGGAAAAAATGTGCCCTAAAAATAATGGTCATGTCTACCATGTCACGTGGCATCCAAAGGTTAACTTACTTGAGGTTAACATTACTGCTGAAGTTCTCACCTAAAACAGATGGGCTGATACTGTAAAGCTAGACAAAGTCTGGCTAGCTAGAAGTCTAAGCTGGCTTTTTGCAGCACAGAGGTACCAGGCACCTTTTTCTTCTGGTTTATACCACTGTGACAATTTAATATCTAAAAGGGGAGTTAATGGTACATTAGAACAACTCCGACACTGGCTACTTAGGACGCGTGCAAGAAATCTGCCAATTGAGTGACTAATGGAAAGTGCAGGGGGGGAACAGCCCATTGAGGCACGATGTACCTGCAAAAAAAACCTTGGGGAGATGGTTTAAACAGGATTTATTTAACACGTGCTTTGGAGGACAACAGCAGTCTCCACCTGATGTCCACAAGGGCCTGTTGTCCCCTGTCAGATGCTGAAGACGGCAACTGTTTCAGACTGTTTCATAAGTCACAAAAGTTACTTTGAAAACCAGTGTGTGCTCTCAACCTGCTTATTTACCAGTCCTCTAAAGCTCTGCCGTGGGATGATGTTTAATAACACACTTGCCACACATCACTTTTTCACTTGGTAATTATTGTGACCTTCTAGTTCCAGTCTCTATACCTTCATTTTTCTGTAGTTATCAGTGAAAAAGCATGATTTATATATATGATTTTCCCATAGAGATTTTTTTAATTATACTTAAACTTTAATTTAATTATAAATGCAAACAAATGTTCTGAAAAGGCCTATTGACATTGCAGAGATTGACTGTGCAATCAGTTCTTATACAGGTCAAATACTTAATGGGCTCTTTCTTCCTGCTTGCTTTGCCATTGTGTTACACCTACATTTATAGGATATAAATAATATGTATCGCATTGAAAATTAAAGATCATAGAAGAGACTCTAGGCTGGCTGCCATATCAAAGTATTTTTTATTAGAATAATAATTAATTAGAATATAGCAAAGCTTTATTTGGCTCCTTTTCCTATACTGTTAATGTCATCGCAGCATCAAAAATTAAATGAGAGAACTGGTGAATATGAAAAGAAAACAAACTAACAGTTGACAACTTCATTATTAAAGAAGAAATAAGAAGAGTGAAAATCTAAAAAGACCCTTTACATTCTAGATTTTTGGCGGTGAGGATGGTTTTACAATAAAAAAAAACCCACGCCTTGTATCTTTTTAAGTTCTCTGATTATACTTTGTGCTTCCTTCTCATTCCTTGAGGTAGGCAGCTTCTGAACAGGGCTTTGACCTTGCCAACATGAGCATCAGCAGAACAAACTACCTTATTTACTTTATTCCTTTCACAGAGTTTTCTTTTTCTATAAAAGTCTATTGATATCACACCTTTTTTGTTTCTGTGTAACAGGATTATCTTTTATCTATGATTTATTTTCCCATTAAGAGCTGAAAAGATCAGTTGATCATAAGAGGACCAGGCTATAACATCTCTCAGCACTTTCGAAACTCTAAGTCATCATTTTTCAAATCACTGAATCAAGGCAGTAGACGCTGTTTGGACCAAAGTGACATCAGGAAATTCATACTTCTCTTAGTCTACAAGCATTGAAAGAATTTTGGATTTAGAAACTAAGCTACCAATCATTCAATATTTCTGGCTGAGAACTTATAATAAGGGGTTCTATAATTGCCAGAGACATTAGCCAGAAACAGCCATTTCTCTTATGCTTTCCGTATTTTTGCTTAAGCATAATAGTTGCAAACTTTAAAAAAAAATAATAAAAAGATAAAAGAATTTTTTGGCACTTGACAATTCTTTAGGGGTTTTATGAAAAATCTGGAGAACTTTTCCTGATTTTAAGCAAGGTCCAGTAAGTTTGAGCCTTTACAGATATTTATAAGGATATGCTTTTAATTCACACCTGTAGGAAAAGGAATAAGGTCCTCTAAATGGGCCTGTTGAGCCATGTAAAGTGTGCTTGCAGTGCTAGGGTGTGTGAATGCTATTGAGAAGATCAGTTGTTTTGGCCAAAACCCCAAGGGTGGGGCTGACTTGGGTTTCGGAATCATGGGTAGGGCTGGTCACCTGGAGCTCCAGGTGATGTTAATCAGGATCATTAAGGGCACCACTATATCAAAGTGAGGACAGGTGGGAGGTGCTTTTTAAAAGCAAGCTTCTGGGCTGATTGAAAGTGCTGACAGTGGGGCCAAGAACACCTGAGAAAGGAAAAAACCAACAGAAAAGAAGGAGAGCTCTTCATCCATGAGGATGTTAGTCTGTAAGTAAGAGTATGAATTTCTGGTGTGTTCTCTGCTTTGGCTGAACCCCTTGTGTTGATGCCCACTGTGATATTATGGGGGTAAGATCTTCTTTGTTCCCTGTCCTGCTTACCCGTGCCTGTCCCAACAATCCTTAATTTCCCTCTGTGCTTGAAGTCCAGAGATACCTGTGTGAGTAGGTAGGAGCTTATTTCTTTATGTCTCCTGTGCTGATCTTCTGGGTAGCTGGAAAGGCATTCAATTTCTACAACTGTCAAACAAGAAATTTTCATGAGTACTAAATTAACTGAAAAAAATAGAGCTATAAAGGGTTCATAACACATTGCTGAAACACTAGGATTCTATCCTAATGCATATATGTTCAGGGAAACTAACCATAGAAATACAAATTTCAATACTTATTGGTTCATTCAGTAAGTGTTGGTTCATACATAATACAAGAGAGCTCCTAATTGTCTTTATATCCGACGCTTTGTTTGCAAAATGCTTGGTATTTGCTGTACAGATGACCTTTGCGTCCCGTTATTTCTTGTGGAATACCTTGTGCTTTAACTGCGAAACACCACGTACCATCCAAAGGTCAATTACAGTGTTTTTACAGCTTAGTTACTATACTTATGTACCAAAGGGGGGGAAAAATACAATTTTTTACAAAGGCTAAATATTTCAGAGGGGTACATTTCTTATGGAACGTGGAAAAGGACAGCTAAAGATATCCGAATTGGTAACTACATTGTGGAAAAAGGTGAATTTAATCTTACCCTGACATTACCTCCAGCTAACAGAAAAACACTTTAGTAAAAAGAATTAAAGTATTTCAGTTGTTTCTTCTATAAGAATATACTGGAATATAATTCAGTTTAAGAAAAATTAAAAGTAAAGTTTAAACCACAAATACGTGAACTGATTGTGAATATTTATTAACTAAATAATTTAATAATAAAGAAAATGCCTACTTGATTAATTGTTACAGAGTAAAAATTACAATAAAACTGTCTTGATCAGTGCTTTGCAGAAGCACCATTACTGTCTGTGCAGTTGTTTAACAAGGATTTAATTGGAAAGATAAGTGAATGCACATTTAAAAGTATTGTTAATTTGCTTTATAATCACCCCATCCTTCACAGTATTGACAGCACCAGGCACAAACCCCTTTCTCTCTTACAAGTATTATTTTCCATATGTGCACAATAAATTCTGAAGCAGTAATTGGAAATTTTATGGATTTCAACATACCTAGTGTTTTGAGTTTATAGGTGCCATATCCCCTCTCTAAAGGTAGCTTATAGGTGGCATTTTAAGTAAGATCAGTGCCTTTTTATTACCCATGGGCTGTTCTGGAGGTTGTGGTGTGCAATTTTGTTAGGTTTTTTGGTGTGGTTTTTTTTTTTTCTTTTTTTCTTTCCAAAGGAATATCTAATTCCTATTTACTTTTCCTTTCCATTTGAAATATCAACAAAATCCTCATTGCGACATTATTTTTGATTTAATAAACAACAGCCGTCAAAAACAGTAATCTTCAATATGTTTATATTCCATCTGTACTTATATTTATTGTTCTAAAATGGCTTGGATTAATCTAATTGACAAGTAAGAGCCCAGACCATATGAGCAGCTAAGGATGATACCTTTAACCAGCAGGATTCTTCAGCTGCACTGACATGTTCTTTATCAATGAACTATGAGAAAAGAGGAACAAATCTTGGGATTTTTTTATTATTATTTTTTTTTAATATTACTGATTATATGAGCTTGCTGGGACCATATGTCTGAGCCTTGGCTATCAGGAACCAGAGTAGATTCCCAGTTTGCTCTGCCTCGGTGAGCAGAGCCCATGGAGATGACACAAGCCCCAAGCTGCCTTTGAAATGGACCTGCCAGGTCAATGCAAATGGGCTGGGTCATTTAGGAGGAAATAAAAGGGGGAGGGAGGGGGTGCAGGGAGAAAGAAAGAAAAAAAAAAAAAAAAGAGAAAGAGAAGCAGCTCATTTTCACAGCTTTATTTCTTTAAAATAATAAAAAAAACCCAAACAAACCAACAAAACTTCCCATTCAAAAATACCCAAGTCTTTCCATTGAGCCAATATACCCGTTTTAAAGGCTCAGAAGAGTAGATTCCCAGTTTGCTCTGCCTCGGTGAGCAGAGCCCATGGAGATGACACAAGCCCCAAGCTGCCTTTGAAATGGACCTGCCAGGTCAATGCAAATGGGCTGGGTCATTTAGGAGGAAATAAAAGGGGGAGGGAGGGGGTGCAGGGAGAAAGAAAGAAAAAAAAAAAAAGAGAAAGAGAAGCAGCTCATTTTCACAGCTTTATTTCTTTAAAATAATAAAAAAACCCCAAACAAACCAACAAAACTTCCCATTCAAAAATACCCAAGTCTTTCAGTTGAGCCAATATACCCATTTCAAAGGCTCAGAGGGCAGAGGAAAGCAGGTCCTCTGTCAGCTTCCAACTTCCAGAGAGCAGCTACAAATATGAAGGTCTAATGGGACCTTTGCAGGTTTTATTTAAAATTGCGGCAAAGATCACTGGAAAAAGAGGAGAGAAAAGAAAAAGTGGGATTGGTTTTCTCTTGCGGTCACTTTCCTTTATGTTTGGCAGTCTTTAATTTATTTTGCATATGCATTAGTAAGATTTCCCGTTGTATCCCATCATCTCCTTTGTTTTTTTGAGTTTTAGGAGGTTATTGGTTGCATTTTCCAGGATACGTGAGTACATTTAGAGACACGTTGGGGTCTAACCTTAGAGCCACCTTCCAGCCTTGGTGATGTTCTCCTGGTGATCAAGCACAGCCCAGACAGTGAATCCTTCCTCACTTTTGCCAGCAGTTACTCGTGTAGCCAGTTTCCCTGAGAAACCAGTGAGAGTGGTCCAAAGTTCACATTGGAAATATCAGGCTCAAACTGGGTTACTTGCTAGCTGAGAACCAAAATGTCTTGAAAGCCTTGAGTCAAAAATAGTTTTTTCTTTCTTTTTCACACTTCCCAGGCAAGCACAGAAAATAAAATGGACTGAAGCAATTTTCAGAAATAATTATAAAACAGCTTGTTACTGGGTTAAGACCTGCATATGCCAAGCTGTAGCCAAGAATTTTTTTTTTTTAATTTTTTTCCAAGCTTTAAAACTCTGACAACAGAATACTTTAATTGAGCCCACAGTAGTTGGTGAATCAATTAATATGTGCATGTTACTGATGTGGGTTCTTCCCTTTTCTCTCTCTGTTTGAATGTCTATTTTAAGATACAGAACATTATTTTTTTGTACTCAAAAGAAGGTGTGGTTTCCACATCTTCTCTTTCCAGTGGGGATGGGAGGGAAGTGTAGTACCCCAAAGAGCAATTTGTAAGTGTAAGTCAGGTGAGAAAACCTGATGGAAATTCTTATTTTTGCAACCAATGCTTTGAATTATTTTGTAAATAATGTGCATTGTGTAAAAAAAAAAAAAAAAAAAAAAAAAAAAAA
>NW_015090831.1:2572991-2590692 GCF_001431845.1 Calidris pugnax | reverse complement strand
AAAAAAAAAAAAAAAAAAAAAAAAGACAATATTAGCTAAGATATTAGTTTTTCCATTATAATTTATTTTGTTCTCTGTGTGAAGGGAAAAAAACAGAAGATAAATATAATCAGAAGTCTTAGTTGCCCAATCTGTACCTCTAGACACTATATGATTTCTCTTACCAATGGTCTTGTCGTGTTTTTCTTTTCACCAGTGTGATGAATAAGTCAGTAGGTTGGGGCAGAAGAGGCAGTAAACTGGGTTAGTGTGGTCAGCCACAAACATACCATGGATTTTATGGCACGTATTGTATGATCAAGCATTTAAGACATGCCTTTTATTTCTTTTCTAACCACAGCAATCTTTGAGTTACAATAGCTTTTTGCTTAGTAACACTTTGAGAAGTTGAAGAGCTTCTTGATAACCCCTCAAGGAGTGTTATTTAGGCGCTGAGGAGGACTGTAGTTTTGCACACTGTAGCAAGGTATTGCCTTTTTTTTTTTTTTGGGTGCTCATCGTTGTCATGGATGACTTTTTGTTTGGGTTTGTTGTTCTGATAATAATGCTACAGGAAATACCATTCCACAGAGCTCCGAAATAACAAGGAAAGGAAATAATTTATCGAGACGTTTGTTAAAAGTATTAACAAGAAAACTTTCTAACAATGATTTTTAGGATGATGGAATAATCTCCAGAAGCTGGAGGTTGCCAGGCTTATTTATAGAGAAACTGAGCCAAGTGTCAAAGGTATTTTGCATGGGATGATCTTGTGCTGCAAGGAGGTGGATACTCTGGAGAGCTAAGCTGCATAGTTCCTACTTAAAGCTGGTCGTGCTCAATGTCTGACAGGATCATGGTGTGGCCTAATATTTGGGGTGTTTTTCACCCCTGTGGTCAATATCTGTAATTCTGTGGTTTGTGTGTAATACTAGCTGACAAATAGGAACTTGCAATAGGGTCTGCAACAAGAAGGGTGATGGTATGTGTGTATGTACATTACATAATGTTGTGCAGGGTGGCAAGGGATGAGAAGTTACCACACCGCAGAATTAGGCTTTATCATGGTATTTGTGGTCTTCTGTATACTGAAAAGTGGGAAAACCATAAATTCTATGGTAGATGCAACTGTTGTCAGTAGTGAGCGATTTTGGCTGGGGGAGACTTTGGTAACGTATTTGACTGTTGAACTTCAGTGGTTATTTTGGTGGGAGGTAAGAGTGTTGGGGGGCCAAACTGGGACATCATTACAGACCAAACTGGGAAACTTTCAAACAAAAAAATCTTGGAGGAAATTAAAAAAAAAATAAAGTACATCTTCTGTGATCATAGGAAACCTTTGGTTTTATGAGGAAATCTATATTCTTTTATTGACTGTCTTATTTGTTGATACAGTCTTTCTTAGAAATATATTCCTGCTAAAAATAAATTTATTTTCTTAACAAATTTTCAAGTCACTGATCCCATCGTTTTTTATGGATCTAGAATTGAATATTCTTGTCTCTTTGGTTTCTCTCTTTTTTTTCTCTTTTTTTTTTTTTTAAGTATTATTGCAAAATTCAGTGGAATTTTTTGCATGAGCAAACTATCCTGGTCCTGAAAAGCGTCATCCCTTAATACATTCTTTAGACATTCTGAACTTGATTCAGTTACCTAATAATTGTCATGAAGCGCCGCTTGAGAGGATGCTGAATACCAGCCTGACTCTCACAAGGCTGGTGGGTCTAGCAGAGCATATACAGTAGAGTTATGCCCTTGGAGACTTGGTGCTAGAAGCCAGGTGAGATGTCTGAGAACATTTAAGAAGCATTAGATGCCTATGTATAGGCAAATGAATATTTTTTTCTTGACTACACCATTGTCTTTTCCCTTTTAAAAAAATGCTATCATATACACAATATTTATTATACACCTATATAAATTTAGTGGGAAAAACAAGATTTTTTTTAAAAAGGAGCTTTCAGAAATCTGGATATAGAAAAGCTTTGTATCCCACTGTCTTAGGCAAATACATACAATATACACAAGATAAAGAAAGAGGCATTCTTTTTCCTTCTCTTGCAAGTCTTAATTTGCCTTTTTCACTTATTATTGTAGGGATTATTAAAGATATTAATTTAAACACTTAGAGAGGTAGGCACAATGTATTTTAATTTCTAAGTTATGCACGGTACCAGAGTCTTAAAAGTTAGAATGTAGCGTAGCTCTCACTTGAGTTTTCAGCTCTCCTGTTAATGTTAACACTATTCAGTCTGTAGCCTGCGTGTTGTCAGTAAAAGTAACGGGGATTGTTCAGATGTCTTGAGATCAAAGGTCCTGTTTCTCAACTCTTCTGTAATAATCTGAGCCTAATCAAAACCCTTCATGTGGACAAACACCTCGGGGGGAGTTGTGAGAATGACGCCTTTTGAAATCAACCTATGAATCCATGGTTCTAATTTCAGCACATTGTCTCTTCTTTATGTAATTACTTTCAGCACATTGTCTCTTCTTTATGTAATTGCTATTATTATTTATATGACATAAAATTTTGAAATAATCAGGATGTGGAGAACTGAATATAATGGAAAAAATATTTTATAATATTTTTTGCCTCCTGCTTCTCAAGCAAATCCAAGATGCAACTAGATCTGCTTGCTTATAATCCTTTTCTGTCTCCCTGTTGCACACTCTTTTTTCCCTATTACCAGCTGACATAATAACATAAAATTTTGAAATAATCAGGATGTGGACAACTGAATATAATGGAAAAAGTATTTTATAAAATTTTTTGCCTCCTACTTCTCAAGCAAATCCAAGATGCAGCTAGGTCTGCTTATTTACAATTTTTTTTCTGTCTCCCTGTTGCACACTTTTTTCCCTATTACCAGCTGACATAATGTGGGAGACTTGGCTTATCCATGAGTTACAACCTGGGCTGGCATTGGGACATATATGGGCAGGAGATATTTTGGGGTGACAGTAGCCTGAATACGCCAAAATCCTGGTATAAACCTCAGTGGACTCTCAGCAAGGCATTCCTCACCTCTCACAAGCTGAGTAAAGATCATAATAATAGGCATCTTTAACCTGAAACCAGGTTGTAAAGGATGTTACCAAACATTGGTCGCAACTGAGTTCATTACACTTTTAAATCCCATGAGCTGTAAAGCCTGCACTGGGTAGACTGTAGAAGGTGAAAAATATCTCTTGAAAGAGAATAAGATAGAGTGCTATTGCTGGATTTTTACTTATTGTAGTATACCAAAGAGAGAGATCTTTTTTCCGCCCCCCCCCTCTCACATAATCAGATAATTAAAAACCAAACAAACAGTGATTTCAAAACACAATTCCAACAACCAACATTATATGCTTATGATACAGAAGATTGAGAACGACTTAATAAAGTAGACAGGAACAGTGAAGATAAGATGGATGTGAGGAGGAGGAGGTTACTTGCTCTTGGTGGAACTTTTCTTTAGCTGTTGTCGGACGCCACTCTAGAGAAAGAACATCAATGCAAAAAGAAAAGGAAAATACAGGAGAAAAATGGCTGGAAGGTGCTAAAGCTATTTCTTACTGTAATAAGTTAGCTGCTTGGTTAGTGTTTTGTTTAAGGATATTATGGACAGCAGCTGAGGAGACAGGCTAACTAGTTTCAAAATACGAAGTGGTCAGAGCTCAGAAAAACAGTACTCTATAGCATCTGAATAACTTCAGGCAAAGCTGCATGATACCTGACTTGAGAACTGTATGGGTGGGAATTGGTCCTGTCTAGAAAAAAAGGCTCCATTAAGCAGGCAAAGTAGAGATGTGAGACTATATGAGGACATCTGGGGTAAAGAGGGATGTCAAAAAAACGCCCAAAACAGCTGAAAGGGCTTGTGGGATCATCGATGGTCCTGCTGAATCTGGGGAAAGAAACTTACTTTTGTTTTTTCCATGTTTAATGCTTTGCACAAATGAAGATGCTAAAGCAACTTAGAGATATGTATTTTTGAATCGGAGCCACATGATAAAGCATTCAAACATAATGCAAATAATTGCAAACTGATGTATCCAGCAGTTTTTAAAAAAAAAGAATAAATAATTTAGCTTTACACATGGGCAATCCTTGCTAAAAATTGCAAATCAGAACTCTTCTGTTTGAATGTATTTTATTTTGTTAATGGATTCACTAATATGAAAGGCATCTAATTGTATAATGTATTATTAGTCATTTTATTTGGCATCCTATTAACTTTAAATAATTCTAATATTTAACATTTTATAACATGCACAACAAAGTTCTTCTATCTCCAGCAGAGGAAAAAACATGCATTAATAATAAATTTTTCATAACTCTTTCTACTGTATATGTTGTGATACATATTTGAGCAGAAACATTGAAAAGTGAAGCGTAAAATAACAAAGCATGTTAGATGGCATTTTAAAAATATACATTGTAATATACTGTGGTGCTGTAAATACAAGAGCTAGAATATAATTCAGTACAAATAACTTGTTTTAAAATTGAGTCACATATAAAATGTGAGAAGATATAACTAAGTGCATCCACTAAACGTCTTTTCTTCAGTGATAGCTGAACTGGAGTGTATAAAATGGTGATTAATGCCTCCTAATGGAAGTGGTCTCCACCACAAGTTGCGAGCGCTGTGGTTGTGGCTGAGTGTAATAACCACACACAGAAACACTGATAATCTCCAGCAAATCCCCAAGTTTTGCTGGGCTAGAAATAAGATGACAGGTCACATTAGAAATTTTCTCCTTATGGCGTTTTTCCTTTTGTTTTAGTAGGTCAGATCTTGTTCCCGTGCGTTGTGGAAGTATTATGGGAATGAGCAATGTCTAAGCTGCTTAACAAATGCACACTTTCCCCACACCAATCTGTTTTCTGGGGACAGCCAGGCTAGTGCTATACAGCATCCTCTCGGTTGGGTGCTATTAATGTTAATAAAATGCACTTAGCACTTAACATCTCGAGATCTCAAAAGAGCTTGCAAAGCAGCATCATTATCTTTACATTATGGGTACGGAAAATGAAGGATAGGGAGAGTAAAAGATTTGCCCAAGTTTCCATGGTAAATCAGTGACAGAGCCAGGAGCAGAGCCAAAATCTGTTGATTTATAGTCAGCCTCCTATGTAGTGTGCCGTGCCATTTCACCAAACTCCATTTGCCAAGTCCCTACTGTGTACAGAGACTGCAGATAAGGCTGCAGTCGCCCCTCTGAAATGTGGATTTGGGGCTCAGAATAATGCGAAGCCAAATTAGATCTTCAAATGTGGGTCTCCCCTGTGATGCATCTCCAAGCGCAGGGCCACCTGTGCGATGGTCGGCAGCGCAAAGATCCTTGAATAAGCTGCTTTAAATTCCTCTGTGCTGGGGTTACTGAGTAAAGGGACCTAGTCCTTGAGGAGCTGCAAGTAGGTTTTACATGTGAATGAGGTCCTGGTTTTCATTCCCGTGGTCCTAGGGATGCATCACCACGCACCGTGTTTTGCATGACTAAGCCTCATGGAGCTATGTGCTTGCACTGAGTATTTTGTGGTTGCTTTTGGAAATGACTACATTGAGATAATATATGAGCAGATATGTATGTTGAAGGGCTTGTGCTAACATCTCTGCGAGATACCAAAATATTACTAGCTATATTTGGTAGAGTAGGAAAATGAGGAGCTGAGTAACATGCCGAAGGAAGTTTGTGATGATTCAGGAATACAAACCAAATCTCCTTGTTTCAGATCCTTTGCCCTAGCCCCAGGGTCATCCTCTTCTCAGCTCCCTTAGTGGAGGCACAATACAGACCAAAAACTAAAGAACTGTCCATCTTCTTGCCACAGTGGATGACAGGAACAAGCAGGCAGCCAAGGGATGGGTTTGGTCAATGTGCTCACCTACAAGAACTGAGCATCCTTCCTTACAGGAGTGAAACACCTTCAGATTCCTCCTTACAGTTTTATGCCTCTCTTTATAGTAATTGTATCAGTCATAATGATAGTGCTGGTGATTAATTTCTTCAGTGCGTTTGCACGTATGTGCCTGTGTTTCAAGAGATTGCCCTTGAAGAGCAATGTATGTAGTAAACAGGTCAACAAATAATTATTTATGTTAGACTAAGGGAAAAATGTAATGTCTCCCAGCCCTCCGATTGCTTTTCTGGGATTCCTGTAGGGCCTGTTGAGAAGCTCTGAGCTGGAGTCCTCTAGTTTTTAGATTAAACATACTCCAAGGCACTGAGCTGCCTACAAGGGGGTATTTCCCCTCTGTATGCCTGTATGCAAGCCTGCACTGGTCAGTCTTCTCCATGGTACAGGCAGAATCTCTCCTTAGCATTTGTTCTTCCTGCTGGCTAACCAGTTGAAGCCTGCACTGGTCAGTCTTCTCCATGGTAGAGGCAGAATCTCTCCTTAGCACTTGTTCTTCCTGCTGGCCAACCACTTTTATCCACCTCTGGTCCCATCTTGGCCAAGTCTGAACTTACTGAAGTGCCTCCTGCAGTTCACCTACTCCAGTTCCCTGCAAAGGTGCTGCAGTTCAGGCATCTGCTGACTTTCTTCCCGCTACAGGGATTAAGTGGCTGGGGTTCTGCCAGCAGAAGATAGGGCCACGTAATGCCATGATTTAGTATAAATGCAAGTCAATGGCTGTTTGTTCTCTAACAGACTTTCTGGCTGCAGTCTGGGTGAATAGGTGTGTGTGTCTGAACTCAGCTTGGCTCTTCACAGCTCCAAAAGTGTGTGTGTGTATCTGTGTACAGCTTGCTGGGTTTTTTTTCCCCGCTCTGTGTCTAAATAGGCCTTAAAAATCTGAGCTATTCTTCCTCTCTTTTCCTGGTAAGTGATATCAGAGAGCTTTGAAAGGCTCTAGGTCTGCAGTGGAGCTTGTACTGCTATGCAATTTTGTGTATCTCTGCTGTTGAAAATGAAGAATTTAGGTTGGGCTTTGTATCAAAAAAAAACTAATATAAGGTGGACAACTTTATTATACATCCCTATGCATTTAAAAGTCCCAGTTGGAAGAGAAAGCAAGATAGCAAGAAACACAAACATGTGTTGGATTATTTCTTGTTAAGCAAATGTAGTACTGTGAAAGATTGACAGCACGGGAAACTGGAGTCCTCCATTTATCCACACTTCATTTCTATCCATTTATCCACACTTCATTTCTAATATCTGGCTTCAACAGCAGATTGTAACCATAGAAAGGCTATAGACTCTGGGTGAAATGGCACTCCCTTTTGGATCCAGTTTTATAAAAGAAAACAATTATTCACAGAATGCATGTCTTTATTCTTTATTGCACATTTCAAAGTCTCCATGAATACTCATTTGCATGTGACAGCTAATGCTGCATCTTGTATTGGCCAGTAAGAGGCATGATTGCACTAAATTGGAAGCAGCAGGCACAGGTTTTCTTTTAAGAATGGGGGTGGGGGTAGCCATCCACTCGTACTGTTCTCAAGTCTTCAGTCTAACGATTTTAGAACAGTTGCAAGTCTAGTTACTGGGATAATAAATCCCAAATTAACTGAATATGCAGATTTTGCTTCCATTAGGTTACACTCTTTAAATTGACATACCCTTCACTTTATCTTTTGTTAACAACCCCAACTTTTAAAGCAATCGAGAAGTGGAGAATTGAAAATACTAAACTTGTACTTCAGGAGTGAAAAATGAGGACAGTAACATTCCCCAAACTGGTATTATTATTTCTTTTTCCCCCTCATTCCTTTTTGATAAACCTAAATAAATGCATTCACTCACCCTGCATAATTTTTCCAAATGATCTTGTTATCTGAATGACACACAGGATAGCAGAATCCCAGCAATGCAGAAAGGCTGCTGCCGGCGATGCTTACAATAAAAACCTATGTACACAGCAGCAACAGAAAATATTTATTTGGTAGCACATTCCTATTCCCTTTTGAAATGCATGCAGTTTCGACTCGGAAGCACTCGGAAGATATCGAGATAAATACTTCTATGGTTTCTGTGTAATTCCTTTGAAAATTATCTGGAATATAATGGGGACAAAAGCCGCTCCTTGAAAACTACCCGAAACTCACTCTTTTCTTAAATGTAATCTCCCAGCAAAATAAGAGAGCGTACAAACTCGCTGCTTATAAATGGAGATTAAGAAATTAAACACCTTGAGAAGGTTTACTATAGAAAACAGGGGATCCTGATCCTTCATTTCCAAAAAAGTTAAAATTGAAAGTTGCTTTTTTTTTTGCCCTTCTTTTTCCCGACAGCTACAAAGCTTTTCATACTTTTCATTAGAAAGCTCTAAAATGCCATCTGAATTGCAGCTAAAACATCAGAAAGTTTTTCATGCATGCAATTTAACAACGAGATTACCTGCAGTACGTTTTTCCCAGCAAGAAAACTATGTAAAACCATTGCATTCCAGTAACAGACAGGACTTACTTTGTAAGATGGATTTCAAAAGATCTGGAGGCTTCTGTTCCTTATAAAACTATGCCAAAGACTATTTAAGTGGCCAGTAATATAAACATTATGCTACTAACACTGAACAGTTTATCACATAAATATAATTGTCTTCTTTTAGAAGAATAATAAAAGCCGAATCCATATGTTACACATTATTTAAAATTGTTTTCTGCAAGATGTATTAATCCCAGCGAAGAAGCAATTCTTCTACTATAGGAGTGTAACAGCAGTTTTATTTTATTACATTGTCATTGTTTAATTTGTTTGTTCCCGGTAGTAGTTTCACAGATTTTTATGAACTGTTACTTTTATGGAAAGTCAAGTTACAAATGATGGACGCTGTTTGCTTGCAGGAAAAGAAAGGTCATGAAGGTAGATAATGTATTTATTTATTTACTTACTGTACTCAACTTTTAAAAAAATCCCTCAATTCTTAGCAGAAGCTAAAATAACTTGTGGTTTTCAGACCCAGGAGGCACATATTTTGATATTGCTCCTCAGCAACACTGCTAGCTCTGCAGTCTATTCAAATTTGGGAGTAGAATTTAAAGCTCGGATAAACAACGTTTGGTAGCAGTGGCTGCACGGAGCTTACAGTTTGTCTTTACAGAAATGTGATCTTGCAGCTAAATGTCATTCTGTGTATTTGTTTTTATGAATTTGAGCTGAACGTTAGAGCAATAACTTATTTGTTAAAAACCTCACAGTTCCGCTTTGGACAAAGTTATTTTCCATCGATTAAAAAAATAACTTTTACAGTTCCGCTTTGGACAAAGTTATTTTCCATCGATTAAAAAATAACTATTTTTTTTTTCCTAGGTAATGTAAGGCTTAATTTTGAATTATTCTGCTTTAGAATTTAAAATTATTAACTGTCATGTGCGAACCTGAACTCTAGATTACTCATAATGCAACTTAATGACAAGATGATACTTTAAATAACTTGGAGACAAAAAGCAGCTCTAAAAAAATTGACTGTTTAAACGTAACACGGAAAAAGGATTTAAGCTGCTGAAATATTTTGGGCATGCTCACATCTGTAAATGAGGCTGAAATATCTGGCCTATTTAAACACGAACAAACTGAAAAATATTTTCATTTAAAAAAAAATAATCATAGCAGCCCCACCAATAAGACAGACTTTGTAAGGCACCTAAAAAGTAAATGTAAGAGAAGGTAGATAATGCCAAGGATATGAAGTATTTAAATTATAATACAACTCAAAATCAGGGTATAAGAAAAATAAATAAAAAGTTAATATTCCTTTTTGTTTCATAGTTAATTTATTGTTAACTATGCAAAATACAAGAGAGGCTTTCTGAAATTGGATATGTGACGATTGCTTGTAAGAGCTGAAAGAAATTTCTGTGTGCTAGAAAATGCACATTGTCTGCCTCCTTTAAGCCAGAGTCTTCATCAGCTGGAATACCACCAAGTTTCTTATTTGCTGTCCGTATCCCAATAGGAAGTACATTGCCATTGCTTGTTGGAATCATGATCAGATCCTACATAGTTATTTTCTGAATTTTAATATTTTTTTTTAAATGGGTTGTGGTTTGAACATTGCTTTGACTGAAGTTAGTCACCAGCAAACCTCAATCTCATGTTGGCTCTTTGCTATATTGCTTCTGGTCTGTCCAGTTTTGATTAAGATATCTTCTACTTAAGGAAAACAAACCATCAAATCACAGGGGTTTTTTCTTTATTTTTTTTTTTTTTCCTTTTAATCCTGGTATACACTCTTCAGGCTGGATAATATGATATGCATTAATACATATACATTCGTATAGACAAACAAGGCTGTGTTTAAAGAGATGCTAACTCTGGATATTTGGAGCTTAATGTTGGCTCTCTCTGTGGCGTCCTGTGTCTGTTCATCTCTTTGTGCCTCTGTTTCTTGTTTCTCACTACACCTTTTGTCTGCCTTAATTGCTCAGATTATAAACTTTTTCTCACTCTCACTATGTGCTTTTATAATGCCTGACACAATGGGGCGTGGATCTTATTAGGTCTTGTCACTACTGTGGTTATAATAATCCAGATGGTGATACTACCACTATTATTATTATTAATAGTAATAATAATAATAGTATTAAACTACCACCACCAATAAAACCAGTAATAATTATCATTATGTTATCTTTCTTAAGAAGAATGTTCATAGCTCTGGCTGTGAAACTGCCTTATTTCAAACTCCACAGAAAGTCAGTAAAAGTTTTAATTAATGAAGTTTTAAGGATGTATTTATTTATTTAGATTTTGATATTTAAAAAAAAATATCAAATTTATGTGCTACAGTTTTAGAACTAACAAGATGAGTTTCAACATGGCCATGAAAAATCTAACTCATTGTTTCACATTATCATATATATTGGCCTAGACATATATGTGTGAGGTTTCTTGTTTGTTTTGGTTTTTTTGCTGTCAAGGAAATTACAGCAACGCATTTTTATTTCCTTTGTCTGTGTGACAGAGTGGGATATGCTCAGGTCAAATGTTGAACTTTTTTTTTTTTTAATAAATACATTTTAGATTAGGGCATACTTTTTGCATATGTAAGCAAGATTATTGGGAGGGACTCCAGTCGCTCTTCAGCCTGAGAATAGTTGTTGACACTTCATTAAAGAATATCTGGGATATTTTTAACCTAGATCAGTTCAGTGACCCAGTTTATAACGCAGCCTCAGTTGTGTAGGTGCAATTCAGGGGACAATGAAGCAACACCCGGCAAGTCAAAAGGAGCTGGTAGGGCTGGGCAAGAGTGTTTTTAACAGGCATTGAGCACTGAAGGCAGCTCTTGAGGATCCCTGGGCTGAAACCATCCAAACAACTGTCCGAGAGTGTTAAATGTAATTGTCTCCTGATTAACCATCCCCTTCCTGAGGAACAATAGAGCCTACATGGGAACTGGGAGGGCAACCAGAACACGTGGTGCTGGAGCACAGGCAGAAAATAATATGGGCTAGGTCTGGAAAGGGTGTCTCTGGAGGGATTTGCCATCGCTAGACGTAGGAAAATCATTTTTTGGGAGCAAGAAAGGAGGAAGCTGCTGCCCGGTTGGGTATACGATGAAGCCAGGGAGGAAGAGGAGCTGAGCCAGGGCATGGGTGAACCCAGGAGGTTTTGCAAATAATCCTGGCTCTGATGCTTCTGAAGAGTAAACCAGTTAGGACATCCCTGTTCTCAGCTTGTATTTCAGTCCCGCCAGCCAGGTCTCACTGGGAAAGCCATCACGGAGCCAGAGCTTGTGTCCAGGAGCACCCTGGGAGAGGTGGGGGAGGCAGGGCTGGGGAAGAGCCAAAAGCCAAGAGGAATGGTGGGAGAGGAGGAATGGGAGGTCATTGCAGAGATCACGATTTGGAAAATGAATAAACTTGGCCCAAATTCATTTGACTTGTAGCACCAGCCTCATATCTCCTCCCAACAGGCGGGTGCTAGAGCAGAAGAAGCTGGATCCAAGAGTACCCATTGGTAAAAAGGAGTGTACTATATTTGAAACTTCTTCTGCCTCTGCTTGGTCCAGTGGTGTGCTTTGCCTAGGAGGGGAAAAAAACATATTTCACATGCATACTGCTGATTTACTCTTGGAGGGCCAGAGTTCAAATTTTATTCAAGTCAGATACCAAAACATTGAATATTTCTCTCAATTTTCTGAACCCTTAATAACTTTCAAAACTGGACTAATATTTCCAAAGAACAGAGTTTCTCAGGATATTCTCTGTACCTTCTTAGCCTGGCAGGAGATACCGTGAGAACTATCATTCTTGTATTAATTTGGCATTTTTGCTTTAAAGCAGATTCTGTGAGTGGGAGAGGGAAGGTGGAATTTAGATACTTCAGAATTATTTGGCTCCGCATCTATTTATTCCACAAATAGATAATATTTCAGTGAAATCACTGAGATTTTACTTTTTTGAAACTCTTTTGCCTGTCTTTACCAACTCCCATTTAAAAATAACCTACTGGCTTTAGAACAGATGTGATCCTCTGTGCTTCTGAGTGCCACCTTTAAACTTCTGATCTTCTCAAATCATGTTAAGGTCCTAGTATATATGGAAGGAAATGGATGTCACCGAAGTTGTCCAACATCTGGCAAGATCAGCTCTTTGTTCTTGGGGCAAGAGCTAAAATCACAGTGATGGTGATGGACTCCCTCCCCTCCCAAACAGCCGTACACATGGAGGGAAGGGGTTGGGGTTGAGAGATGGGATGGGGTGAAGAAGGACCGGCCCATACACATCTCAAAGCTCTCACACACCTATCACATCTTCTGTCATACATGTCCTTACCCCTGTATGACAGTTAAGTGAGTGCTTTGCAGTCTGCCGTGTTCTGTGGGTTCAGACAAAATATGAAACCAATTCCCAAAGATAAGATCCCTGTTAAAATAAAAATGCAGGAAGCATTTAATATAAAGGAGAAGCATCAGCAGTGATAGAAATGTGGGGATTTGGGTGGTTTTTTTTGGTTTGGATATTTTTTTTGTGGCTTCATAAATATCTATTCCCAAGGAAAATAATTCCCAAAGGCAAAACAGTAAGGAAGAGGATTTGTTTTTTCATGGTGTCAAGTTTGTTCCTGAACTGAAGGATTTCCCATGTACTTAGCAAGTGAGAGAAGTCTGATTAAGGCTAAGAATCTCCTGTTTAATTAAGCTTCTCTATACCCCTTGAGGGCAAGCACTGTCTTCATTTTACATATAGGTAAACTACACCATAGAGAGGTAAAAGGCAATTCCTTTTCCCTGAGCAGATCACGCAAGCTAAGGAGAAGGCATCTGTGCAGCTTCTGGAGGAAATCCTCCCGTCCTTCAGCTTTGTGGCATCAATACCTCCTAATGCACGTGGTAGACCTGCAAACACTATATTCACCTTCAAACTTTGGGTGCACGGTTGCTGTACATGGTCATGTCTGGGACAGGACATGGGGCAGGCAGGGGATTTGGATCCCATCTGTATGTGTTTGGTATCCTGCTCCCGGCTGCTTCCAGAGCTCATCTCAATCCACTTTGGGTCACAAATGAGCAGCTGAGACCGCACAGACTATCAGCGGTGGAATGGGGATAAAATCCCCAAATCACCTTTGCCCTCCCCGGGAGAAATTTCTTCTAATGGAATTAACACTCCCAGTTGTAACTTCTAAGGGTGTCTTTGGGACCCTCACACTAAAGTTCTGCTGACACGTAGGTTGTGTGCTTACTTGCCAGGTACAAGCAGTATAAAAAGTGTGTTCACCACAACAGATTTATTTTTTTAAAGGTTATCAACCATGTACTATGTTTTTCCAGAAGAAAGGTAGGCACCCTCAATAACATTGCTTCCTGAAGCTGTAATCATAGAATCATAGAATAGTTTGGGTTAGAAGGGACCTTAAAGGTAATGCTGCCATTCAGCACGATGTTGTAAAGTAATGCTAGTGTGGTATATGTTAAGTTATTGCAGAATATATATTAATGAGTGTGAGCTCCTCAGGTGAAAGGTCCCACTAAATTCAGTGGAAATTGTCATGTTGTTATCTGCAAGGACACAGTTATATCTCCTTTTTCCTCTCATGCTTAGTGTAACTTTAGACACTACACAGAAACAAATTTTATTAGAAAACCTATGTAATACTGTATTGAAATTGTGATAAAATTACTGGAAGGATTTGACATTATTTTCTTCTTTTCTTTCTTTGTTACCAATATTTTTTGTAGATTTCTTATACAGATTGCACTAATTATTGTAGCATAGAATCCTATGCCATCAAAGAGACTAAAGCATCAGCTATTTCTCTCTATATAACTCTTCATGCTTTCTTTTTCTGTGAGTCACATCAGTGACAGCAGTTAAGTAAATCAAAGTTTCTAAGACTTGGGGAAAAATTGTCATATGCTACACACAAAACCAGCTACTGTATTTCAAAGTTTTGGTTGAAGTAACAGTATCAAAGGATCTCTGTCATATGGGAATATTTTCCTCTCACATTCCTGCACTATATACTATTAAAAGGCTTTAGTAAGTGAAGCGCAGTAAACCCAAAGTGCCAGTTTACTACTGGTAAAAAAAAAAAAAAGGCAAAATAGCAACAGAGACAAACCCAAATGAAATGAATCTTTCCTGTGGATACGCCTCGTGTGTGTCTGTGTGACAGTGTGGTTATGCTTTGCTTTTTCTTCTGCCTTTCCAACAGCAATGTTGAAAAAGCAAGAAGTATTAGAGCAGAAACGCTCTGATTATTTTAAAGTTCTGTGATCAGCTCCCTGTATCAGCAAAAGAAAACATTTCAGACCTCTCTTACCAGTTGATTCAGGTTGTTTCTTTTCTTAACGTTTGCAGGGTGCCCTTTAAAGAAAAGTGCAGTAAAACTCTGTTGCTGTTTATTTTTTTGCATAAGTTTCAGAGTAAGAAACTCTTTGGCTTTACTCTTCAGGGTCAGACATTTTAATTTGGGGGAGCAGAGGATGAGTAATTTAAATTACTTCTTTTTTTTTTTTTTTTTTTTTTCTTCCCCAGAAGAAAATGCTCCTTCACAAATGGCCTTTGCTTTTCTCTTAGTCAATAAATCATGGGAGGCCCCAACCTAGTAAACCTGCCTTGGACTGATGCTTTATAAGCACTTTAGAGTAGTAATTAATCAATGTGCCACTCTACAGCTCAGAACATAAGTAATATAGGGAGCGAGGCAGGTAATGTTTTCTATAACAAGATAATGGCAGAGCAGTGCCCACGCTGGAACCCGTCTTGCACAGGGACAGGCACCTTCCTGGGGTTTTCTTTTCCATCATGAAGCGCAACAGGACCGAAGCCTGGCCCTGGTGACTGCTCATCCTTCCATTCCCCATTGCCATGTGACAGGGTGTTTAATTTAACAAGGTCTTCTGCTGTGGCGTGGGTCCTCTTTGCTTCACTTTCACCACAGCAAGCTCTGAAGCAGTTTGCTCAGCTCCCCAAACCCCTCTGTTCTGCAGGGAGGTGTGAAAGTTTGCAGAATACCTGTATTGTTTTGTCCACATGCAAATACAAATTGCCTAGGCTTCATTGAAGTAATCTTCTTCCTTGGTAGTGAATTTCTACCTATATGAGGAAAGAACAGGAAAGTTTGAGAGTAGTTACTCCCCCAAAGTAAGTGAATTTAGCCTTTAATTATATCTCTTTCTTTTGTTTATTTGATATTTGTGCGTTTATTTTCTTGGCTGTAAACAGGCTACCTAAAGGGTGAACTGCAAAGGGAGAATGCAAATATTTATGGAATACTCTACTGGAAAAGGAGTGTATGTTTTATGCCAGCCGCTGGCCTCAGTCAATAGGAATATTATCACTTTTTGGTATGTCTCCAGTAAAATTGCACCTTTTACCAATATCTGGTTTGATTTAATACTGGAAAAGGAATGCAAAGCTTTTAGGTTTCAGCTATTCTTTATGGTATATTTTCTCATGAAACAATGCAGAGAAAGTAGCTCTTGACAAGTCACATTTTTCCACACAGTGATCTCTTGTTAGAGACCTGTGAGACTACTGTAATTTCCTTCCCATTACTTTCAATGAATTCCATGCACGTGAAAGAGAAAATGGATAGTGGAGCCTGAGTTCCTGTACTACCCACTGCGTAGGTACTGAAGGAGGATGGAGACTTACCGTGGGATTCCTTACGTTGCTCCTCTGCTATACATTAGCTTTAATCTTCCAGTGAGCAAAATATAGGCGTTTGTAACAAAAATAATGAGAGTTAGCCCTTTGGAGACTCGATGGCATGGGTCAGATTTACCTTTCAGTATCCTGATGTAAAACACTGAGATCAGAGAAGTTACACCAATGTAAACCAGGTGTGCACAGGCACATACATATATAGAGACAGACGTGTATTTCCTTTCATTTAACAAACATATATAATCCAGACCTTAACCTCTACCAAAATAAACCATTGTTACCTTTAAATTGCTGTTTCTATCACAGTTTTTACTAGCAGTGTCCCATCAACTGTAGATAAAGAAGATCACCAGATAATCAGCCTTAATGTCTACACAAAACAACTCCTAAGCCTGACCATGCAAACATCATGATATCCGAGCCCTGCAACCTCACAATAAACTTCTCTTCTGCTTGAAAAAAATGTGAGCAACCACAATACACGCATCCATTTCGTGCGAATCACATGCACGGCTTTAGCTCTGACCTAGGATGAATTAACTTCTATTCCCAAAGCTGTATGCGTGGTGTTAAGTTATCTGGGGTTAATCTGCTGGAAAAAGGATTAGAAACAAGTCGAGTTGGTGTGTCTCTGAGAAATAAGATTTCGTCTCGGTTGTTTATACGTAGGCATCGAGAGAAATCTGGAAGCAACAGGGTATGTGGAGGAAGAGGGAAAGGGTTACAGCCTCGAGTTTCCCCGAGAAGCACAGCTTGCAGTTCTGCTGCGGAGAAGGTTTCTCCATCTGGCAAGCCTCCTGGGATGCCAGACTGGAGCAACCAGTTTGCAGGAGCCGTACAGGGGGACACCTTCCCCGGCCGTCCATCACCGAAGCCTCTAGCACCATACTGGGGCTAGTGCTCTTGCTCCTACCCATCAGCTCCCCACCAGCGTGCTCTGGGAGGTGAACTGTCTGTGCAGAGGGGCATGTGTGGGGAGGTGGTGGTTGTGAAATCCCTTGAAAATGCAAGGATATAATATCGGTGTCCTCCAAGTAGCGTGGGTCAACGTGTGAATGAGAAAAAAGAGGGGAAAATCAAAGCAGCCGTCAGAGCAACAAAGGGAGTTTCTTGGGCTTCGTCTTGTAGGGGATAAATTAGGTTATGGGAAGTAAAGGACTGCACTTTTTGTGTTTTAGTGAAACGTTTCTAAACTGTGCAAAATGCGACAATGGCATTTACTGTGAATGTTTAGTTACAAGCCTTTCCCCCCCATTTTCACCCCGCTTCCCAAATAGTTTCCTGTGACATTAGCAATAAAAAGATGTGCTGAAAAACAGTTCTGCTTCAAGAAAGGGAACACTCTGGAAAACTCCGTTGCCTGTTGAGGAGCTGCATGTTATACCTGGAGGTGAAATCCTACCTCATGGTGTAAAATAGCCCTTCTTTATGCCCAAACAGCAAAGGAGTCTTAACTATAGCATTTCTGATAATGCTTCCATAATGTGTGTGTGTGTGTTCTCTGAGGCATTCATTTGGCTGGCACATTGGAAAATGGTTAACACAGTGAATGTGGGGTGTCATTTTTGTAGTGGAGAATGTGTGCCAGAAGAATTCAACTGTAACCACTAAATATTTGCTTAAAAATAATTTTAACCATCTGGACTCTTTTTTTTTTTTTTTT
>NW_015090831.1:2520377-2570774 GCF_001431845.1 Calidris pugnax | reverse complement strand
TATTTTGGGGGAGCAGGGGATGAATAATTTAAATTATTTTTTTTTTTTTTTTTTTTTTTTCCTTCCCCAGAAGAAAATGCTCCTTCACAAATGGCCTTTGCTTTTCTCTTAGTCAATAAATCATGGGAGGCCCCAACCTAGTAAACCTGCCTTGGACTGATGCTTTATAAGCACTTTAGAGTAGTAATTAATCAATGTGCCACTCTACAGCTCAGAACATAAGTAATATAGGGAGCGAGGCAGGTAATGTTTTCTATAACAAGATAATGGCAGAGCAGTGCCCACGCTGGAACCCGTCTTGCACAGGGACAGGCACCTTCCTGGGGTTTTCTTTTCCATCATGAAGCGCAACAGGACCGAAGCCTGGCCCTGGTGACTGCTCATCCTTCCATTCCCCATTGCCATGTGACAGGGTGTTTAATTTAACAAGGTCTTCTGCTGTGGCGTGGGTCCTCTTTGCTTCACTTTCACCACAGCAAGCTCTGAAGCAGTTTGCTCAGCTCCCCAAACCCCTCTGTTCTGCAGGGAGGTGTGAAAGTTTGCAGAATACCTGTATTGTTTTGTCCACATGCAAATACAAATTGCCTAGGCTTCATTGAAGTAATGGAGGTGTGAAAGTTTGCAGAATACCTGTATTGTTTTGTCCACGTGCAAATACAAATTGCTCAGGCTTTATTGAGATAGCTTCTTCCTTGGTAGTGAATTTCTACCTATATGAGGAAAGAACAGGAAAGTTTGAGAGTAGTTACTCCCCCAAAGTAAGTGAATTTAGCCTTTAATTATATCTCTTTCTTTTGTTTATTTGATATTTGTGCGTTTATTTTCTTGGCCATAAACAGGCTACCTAAAGGGTGAACTGCAAAGGGAGAATGCAAATATTTATGGAATACTCTACTGGAAAAGGAGTGTATGTTTTATGCCAGCCGCTGGCCTCAGTCAATAGGAATATTATCACTTTTTGGTATGTCTCCAGTAAAATTGCACCTTTTACCAATATCTGGTTTGATTTAATACTGGAAGAGGAATGCAAAGCTTTTAGGTTTCAGCTATTCTTTATGGTATATTTTCTCATGAAACAATGCAGAGAAAGTAGCTCTTGACAAGTCACATTTTTCCACACAGTGATCTCTTGTTAGAGACCTGTGAGACTACTGTAATTTCCTTCCCATTACTTTCAATGAATTCCATGCACGTGAAAGAGAAAATGGATAGTGGAGCCTGAGTTCCTGTACTACCCACTGCGTAGGTACTGAAGGAGGATGGAGACTTACCGTGGGATTCCTTACGTTGCTCCTCTGCTATACATTAGCTTTAATCTTCCAGTGAGCAAAATATAGGCGTTTGTAACAAAAATAATGAGAGTTAGCCCTTTGGAGACTCGATGGCATGGGTCAGATTTACCTTTCAGTATCCTGATGTAAAACACTGAGATCAGAGAAGTTACACCAATGTAAACCAGGTGTGCACAGGCACATACATATATAGAGACAGACGTGTATTTCCTTTCATTTAACAAACATATATAATCCAGACCTTAACCTCTACCAAAATAAACCATTGTTACCTTTAAATTGCTGTTTCTATCACAGTTTTTACTAGCAGTGTCCCATCAACTGTAGATAAAGAAGATCACCAGATAATCAGCCTTAATGTCTACACAAAACAACTCCTAAGCCTGACCATGCAAACATCATGATATCCGAGCCCTGCAACCTCACAATAAACTTCTCTTCTGCTTGAAAAAAATGTGAGCAACCACAATACACGCATCCATTTCGTGCGAATCACATGCACGGCTTTAGCTCTGACCTAGGATGAATTAACTTCTATTCCCAAAGCTGTATGCGTGGTGTTAAGTTATCTGGGGTTAATCTGCTGGAAAAAGGATTAGAAACAAGTCGAGTTGGTGTGTCTCTGAGAAATAAGATTTCGTCTCGGTTGTTTATACGTAGGCATCGAGAGAAATCTGGAAGCAACAGGGTATGTGGAGGAAGAGGGAAAGGGTTACAGCCTCGAGTTTCCCCGAGAAGCACAGCTTGCAGTTCTGCTGCGGAGAAGGTTTCTCCATCTGGCAAGCCTCCTGGGATGCCAGACTGGAGCAACCAGTTTGCAGGAGCCGTACAGGGGGACACCTTCCCCGGCCGTCCATCACCGAAGCCTCTAGCACCATACTGGGGCTAGTGCTCTTGCTCCTACCCATCAGCTCCCCACCAGCGTGCTCTGGGAGGTGAACTGTCTGTGCAGAGGGGCATGTGTGGGGAGGTGGTGGTTGTGAAATCCCTTGAAAATGCAAGGATATAATATCGGTGTCCTCCAAGTAGCGTGGGTCAACGTGTGAATGAGAAAAAAGAGGGGAAAATCAAAGCAGCCGTCAGAGCAACAAAGGGAGTTTCTTGGGCTTCGTCTTGTAGGGGATAAATTAGGTTATGGGAAGTAAAGGACTGCACTTTTTGTGTTTTAGTGAAACGTTTCTAAACTGTGCAAAATGCGACAATGGCATTTACTGTGAATGTTTAGTTACAAGCCTTTCCCCCCCATTTTCACCCCGCTTCCCAAATAGTTTCCTGTGACATTAGCAATAAAAAGATGTGCTGAAAAACAGTTCTGCTTCAAGAAAGGGAACACTCTGGAAAACTCCGTTGCCTGTTGAGGAGCTGCATGTTATACCTGGAGGTGAAATCCTACCTCATGGTGTAAAATAGCCCTTCTTTATGCCCAAACAGCAAAGGAGTCTTAACTATAGCATTTCTGATAATGCTTCCATAATGTGTGTGTGTGTGTTCTCTGAGGCATTCATTTGGCTGGCACATTGGAAAATGGTTAACACAGTGAATGTGGGGTGTCATTTTTGTAGTGGAGAATGTGTGCCAGAAGAATTCAACTGTAACCACTAAATATTTGCTTAAAAATAATTTTAACCATCTGGACTCTTTTTTTTTTTTTTTTTCTTATTATTCTTATTCTTCTTTTGAGGTGGGGTGAGAAGGGAGTATTTTAATAGGAATGATTTGTGGTTACAAAATGAATTTGGTTAATTTGGTTACCACCCCCATTTATATGATGACTACAAATAGTCCCTAACATCTGAAGTTTTAAAGAACCAGCAGATTTTTCTCTCTTGAGCTTCAGAAGCTGGAAACGAACTTACAAAAGACAATAAATTGTTCTTGATGGAATAAATAGTTTGTGGGGTTGCTATTGTTCCTCTCGACAATACACTAACATGTGCTAATAGAGGAAGAATTGAAGGGCTTGCGTAGTACAGGCTCTTGTGCCAGGGGAAATTTTTCCACTTTGGAGCAGGGAATCAGGTTCCCCTCTCACAGGGCAGGGAAAAGGCGGCACTGGGATTCCTGGGAGCCAGCACCTGCTGCCAGTCCCGGCACTGGGAGAGCTTTGGGGCTCCTTCTGCTCGGCAGAAAGAGTGTCTGCTTTGGAGGAAACCCCAGCTCACCTGCAAACCTCCATCTAGGAGAGTCTTGCCAGAGTTTACAGGCTGCCCGAGATTGTTTCCCTTGGCCACAATAAGGATGCTTGCTAAAAGCAGGGTCGGAATAAGAGTTTTCATGTCTCTGATACTTAAAAGGATTTTTATTTCTTTTTTCCTGTGCCTTATTCAAGAACATACACCTTGTTTTTAAATATTCAGAGTTCAGTGACAGATTTTTTGGTTCTGAATCCAGTTAAATATAGTTAAATATAGTTGGTAGATGTACATGTTTCTATGTTCTCTGTGTCTTGCCTTAGCAGATTAAATGAATGTTTTATGGAGCCTGCTATAAATACATCTGTTGAAAGATTTTTATCATACTTTGAAATGCCTGAGTCTTAACAGCTACCTTTGTACACTAACGATGAACTAGTAAATGTGTACAGGAGATAAAAAACTACCAGAAATTAGGTAAACTTACATGTAGTGTTGTTGCTTTAGTAGCTCTCGGAGATACTTTTCCTCTTTTTTCTCGTACACTGCAGCACCAGTTTCATCCAACTCATTGTACATTAGGAACAATTTAGTATCATTTCATTTAAAATATGCAAGCTTTATATTGAGAGTAAATGTGTAGCCACAAGGTAAAATTAAAAAAATATATTAGTCTCATCATTAAAAAAAGCCTTTAAAGTTTCCATTATCCATTATGTCAGGTAGCAAATATCTTCTCAATGTAACTCCAGACATTAAATCTGCCAAGAGGCATGCAGTAAAATAAATGTCTGGGATACCTTCATAAACAAAAATCTTATTTCCATAATTCATACAGCTGGCTGGCATTTATTGGCACGTCAGGTGCAATGGGGACATTTCAGGAACATTAACATGTACAGCATCATTTGTCAACAAAGCAACAATGTAAGCAAATCGTTCAGAACTCATACAGATTTACAGCTTTCTCTGCCAGCTGCTAATTACGGTGTGCTCTGCCTATTTGGTATGGTCTTTTTTTATTGGAAAATGACAAAGGGGTTATGGTATCCCAGTTTGGAATATAGATGCGCTTTTAGTAATAATATGAGTGGTAATATGACTACACAGCCTGGAGTTTTGATCTAGTTGCACTAGTCTTATAATTGACCGGGTTTGATTGATGAAGGACAAAGAGAAATTCACGGTGATATTTACTTACTGATAGAAGTAACCTCTGCAAACAAAGAAATAATAAAATATCAGAGAGCAAAAAGAAGTATCCTTGCTCTAATATTGTTGTGTTTTTTTTCCCTACTGAACATGACAGGGAAAATTCAATCCTCACTGAAAACCTGATTTGTTTATTGAGCAATGTTTAGCGAGCCCTATATGTTACAAACAGCAAATACCCTTTGAACACGGCAGAATCCACTTTGATAAAAAAGACTTAAACTTTCACCATTTTAAACAATGCAAAGGTTAAATAAAAGCCGACAATACCATCTGTAAGGGCCAAAATATGTGCTAATTATCTGCTTTCAACATCCTCTGTGTCTGTCTGTCTGTATTTCTCTCCCTTTATTTGTTTGAGCGTGTGTGTTTATGAATGTATGTGTTTTTGCAAGTTAACGACAGCAAGTCAGTTTTACTTTTTATTTCCAAGCTTTGGCCAGTCTGCATTTTAATCTCATAAAAATATAATTAGTAGAGCTTTATGCTTCAGATGTATAAATTAAATATGCTTTTATAATTATTATACCTGTTATTCAGCCAAAGGTAAGAGGATTCTATTAGCTAAATACATATTTAGACACCTAATAAAATTCCTTATTCAGTTCTATTTCTTAGTTTCAGTTCATGAACAGTAACCACTATTCTGAGTTAAGATCTTGACCATTTAATTTTTAAGAAAAAAAGTAATTAGACCATATTATGGATTAATCCCTTGCCAATTTTCATTTTTTAAATCAAAGTAATTTTAGACTTGGGAACTACATAATTTTATGCAAAGAAAGTATGTTTTGCCAACCTTATTAAAATCTTTAAAGACCATATTTTCTATAGGCTTCCAAAAATTATCCCAGAAAAATGTGTGGGTGCACCCATCTGTACACATGAATGGGCAGCTCGGAGCATAATTATCCAGTTTTGCACGTGCAAATGTAGGTGTTTAAGTGCAAATTAGCTGACCCCCAGATTCTGCTGGTGCCTTTTTGCGAGCTGATTAATAATATTTCTTTGAATTCCATAATATAGGTTAAAATCCCCAAAGATTTTTAGAGAGAATAATAACTTTGCTGTAAAGTATCTGAGGTTACTAAAGTAATTTAAAATGTTACTGATGCAACAGTAAAATGAGGTGTAGCTTAGTGCCAGTATTTTGGGTGTTATTTTGGTTATAACAACTATATGATTCTTTCAATATAACAAGCTCTATCGGCTTTGGCTCCGGAGAGATTACTGTCTGCCACTGCTTCTCCAGAAGCAAAATGCACATGTTCCAAAAGGAAAAACTAGGATTATAAAAAATTGACCATCAATCTAAGTTTGTATGAGCAATCACAGCCGCTTCCGAATAGAGGTTATTTTGTATTAGGAACAATTTACCCATCTGGGAGAACAAAGATCTTTGCAAATGCTGAAGTGATTGACTTCCAGCAGATGCTTACAGAAAGTTAAAAACCTCAACTACTTCTGAGGTGCACAGCAGTTTTCTAGGAAAGGGGAGCAGTTGCAAAGCTTCTTGAACGAGACGTGGAAATTAGTGGCTGCGTCGCATCCGTATTAATTGCATGACTATTGTGGGAGAGCAGGCTGTCTGGGAAGAGGTGAGCTATGGGTATGAACCTCAATAGGGGCTTTGTGGGGTGAAGGGAGAAGTCAGAAGTGAGAAGGGATGAGACGTAGGGCATTTGAGGGGATATGAGTTTCTTGGATGTGGGGTTAAATTGTGTCTTCGTGCTGCTACAGGGGCTTAGGGATAATGAGGAAATAAATATTTAACACAGGGCTTAAAATATAAGGTTGATGACCTCTGGAATTCACAATTACCCCCAATACAGTACTCAAATACAACAAAACGACTGAAAGTCCAGACAGAGCAAGATCAGTTAACAGAAAACCAACTTTATACTATAATTCAAGATTGTTTGAATTTACTTTATTTGTGAAATTTTTCCATTTGTGTTCATGTCTCTGTACAGTTGAAGAGGAAGTTTAGTCATTCCTTGATCCATAAAGATTGCTTTTCTTCCTGCTTCTTTTGATTCCCCTTGCCTAATAATAATGGGCATTATCTTATATCCATATTTAATTTTATTATGTCACTAGCATTGCAAGAAAAGGATGTTCTTTTCAAACATTGTAATGCATTTAGTATTTCACTAGTCATCAGTTAAATCAATTTTTCCCTTTATTGGATCTGAATTATAAATCAACTAGTCATTGTATGGGATACTGTATATGAATGTACAGTATATCATTATGATGTATCCTATAATAATGTCTCTTAGACATGAAAACTAAAGATGGTGGTTTAAAGTGCTGAGAGAGAAAAAATTGGAAACATCTGTTAGTAGGAAGTAGAGAAGACTTTTCATTAAAGTTTGTCAAGTGTATTTGATAGGAAGAACACACTGGGCCGTATTCTGCCACCCCTTACATACATCCACCCCAGTATCCAGCATCTTATTTCTATATCTCGTGTAGAAAAGCCAATATTATCGGAGACACTAAAAAGCCAGCTCTCTCCTTTGAATAAGGCAGAGTACAGCAGCTCAAGAAATCCAAGTGAGGATTCACAAGTTTTATGGAAAAAGAGATAGAGCATATTACAATGGAGTTGGTGTTTCGGTCTTCGTCTGCGCAGGAGTAATGGCAGCTGCCTGCTCTTAACACTGAGTGTGTTGGCAAACTTGTGCAGAATAAGTGGTGTGGGACAGTTTTGGGTAAAAAAACTCATTTATTTACACTTCGGTGCTATTTTCAAGAAGAGGAAGTTTTCAAAATGAAAAAAAAAAATAAAATTAAAAAATGTGAGGAGATCATAGGTAAGGTCTTTAGAGGCATCCAGTTAGTAGATTTCACCACTCAATGTGCTATGGACAAACTGGTCAAAATAGAGAAAAAATGGCTAAAAATTTTTGGGGTGGCGCCTGCTCTTAACACTGAGTGTGTTGGCAAATGTGTGGAAGAAGTGGTGTGGGACAGTTTTGGGTAAAAAAACTCATTTATTTACACTTCGGTGCTATTTTCAAGAAGAGGAAGTTTTCAAAATGAAAAAAAAAAATTAAAAAAAATGTGAGGAGATCATAGGTAAGGTCTTTAGAGGCATCCAGTTAGTGGATTTCACCACTCACTGTGCTATGGACAAACTGGTCAAAAGAGAGAAAAAATGGCTAAAAATTTTTGGGGTGGGGTGTTTTAGCTTAATTGCACTGGAATCCTTTTAAGCAGAGGCAACCGTCTACTTAAGGAACCTCAACAAAGGCCATTTTACATGTACACGGGGACTGTGTACTGATGGGCTACTGCTGCAGCTGTGCAAACCCCACTCCGGTGTGGGTCCTGCCAGCACCACCTCACAGCCTTGTCCTGGGGCTACAGGAGCTCCCGTGGGCGCTGGGAGGAAAACACAATATTTACATGCTCTTCTCATTCATGTATCATTTTTATGTGCTACCAAAGGTTAGGATGAATGTGTGCCTGTACGTGCTTTTGGCTTCATGACTGCTTGGGAGCAACGGGAAATCCCTTCTGCATCCCTTGGAGGAGCACAGTGAGCATGGCACGCAGCCTTAGAAGCTGCAGCAAAGACCACTCGTACCTCCTCCTCCTGCAGGTGTAACAGCTTAAAAGCCAGTATCTTGCCTTGGCTTTGCAAGCTTTTCCCATTTCTTCCCGCACTAAGCGGCCTCTGGGCCCCGTCGTTTCCATTATGACATTCAGGACTATAAAATCAGGCAGAGCAGTGGTGGGGCCCAGTGCGAATTACCCCCTGTGTCAATAGAAAACAGAATATTGCTTATTGATTTGGTCTGGCCTGTTGCGTAGTCGATGGAGAACAAACTAATACAAATAAAATGAATCAATTGGAAGCTGGCTGTGGGCCTCAATGAGTCATATGAAGTAGGTTTCTGATATCCTTTATCATCACGCACAGCCAGTGAAACAAGAGTGCTACTGTCTTCTGCTGGCGCAGAGAGTTACCTCAGGCTATTCTGAAAAAAATGCTTTTTTCTTATTTTTAGACCTGAATCAGCCCATGCTAGTAAATGTATTCTTGAGAATACAGATCCCACTTTGTTGTAATGCCCATGGGAAGGCGGTAGTGTAACCTGTTTGGATGCAGCTGCAGACCACCTGTAGAGAAAGTCAAATTAGGGAGAGACCCCACTGTTCTTTGCATTAATGCTTTTTGTGTTGAGGCTTGACTCCCCCCTCCCTCCCCCTTCCATGTATCTTTCTCAACTGGGGAGATAGAGAGCACATTTTAAGACCTTCTGTCCCTTTAAGGCATCTTGTGATTGAAAGAAGATTTGAAAGACTGTAAAAACTCCCCAGTCACCAATGAGTGATGGTGTGCAAGGAGTCTTAATGCTTTTAGGATGACTTTTCTTCCTGGTCTTCTTGCAGGTTTGGGGGATGTTGGGTTTGCTTGGTTTTTTGTGGTTTTTTTTCATTCTGTGCTTAAAAGGCACATTTATATCTCCCTCAAGGAATCTGTGCAGTTAGGGGAATCTTCTAAGTTTTCAATGAAAAAGGTGGGCGTTGAGAATTAAAACCCTAACTCGCTGCACTTTTTTATTCCATTGTTTCTAAATAAAAGACTCAGCAAACAAAAGAATATGGGACAACTCTTAAGTGCGGTGCCTGCTTACAGCGTGGATCTCACTGGTCCTGCTTCATGACACTGGGATTCCCTTGTCATACAGATTTGTCTGAGTTCAGGCCAGAGGGAGAGTTAGGCACATGAACCAACTGGTTTGAGGAGATTATGTGTCCTTGGTATGTGAGGCAGTTTTAGTTAGGTCTCCTGTTATCTCAGTAGCAACTGCTTAATGCTCCTGGTATCTGTAGCTTCTCGGTAGATTAGGCTTTTATTCATTTACCAGGTGGTATTTTCTTGCATAATGATGCAATATCCTACCTTATGTCGCACAAAAACTGCTTGTAATGAAAATTTCATGTCATTACTTCGTTTCACCCGGTTTCTTCACAGATGAATACCACTGTTTTACCAATCGTTGACGTACTAGTTAACACAGGCAGAGTTTGTAGATGGAGGTAATGTCATCAAGCGTTGCCTCATTTTAAATTCCTTCCTCTTGCTGGTGGTATCAATGTTCACTGCAAAGACACTGATGATACTGAATTTAATTGGTATTTATGTGTAAGGTCATGTGTACTCTCCAAGAAGTTTCTGTGTAACTTTTCCCTAATTGAAATTAGATTGAAGTGTTGCTGTGTACACTGCGACTTAATGGTGACAACGTTGAGCCAGCTTCGAAGCTCAGATGCATGGCACGCATCCCAAGAAATCTGCTATGATGCTCCCACATACATCTATGCATATTTTTATGGTACAAGAGACATAAGGTGTGGAAAAGGAGCAGTCTCTTTAAGGGGGATGTGGCAACCCTATCTGCCAGTCATCTTGCCTCTGCTGTTCTATTCCTTTTACAGCCATTCTGCCTTTCTGGTATCTATAACATCTTTACATACGTGTTTATCCTCTGCACAGCTGTTAGAATCCACGGGAAGGTGAGATGCCATCAGGGTAATGGACCAGTAGCACTGGTCCTTTGTAGAAACGCTTTTTGGCTGATTTGGGGATGGCTTGCTCACTGATGAATGGCCATCTTATATTCCAGATAACATAATATATGACCGACACGGTCTGCAAACCATTTTGGGAAGCAGTCTGAAGCTCACAGCTGCTGTGTGATGCCAGGGCCCAGTGCCGCCGTTGTCTAAAATGGGATCTCACCATGAAATACCTGCAGCGCAGTATCCTGACTTCATCCAAGGGCAGACCAGGGCACCCTCTCCTCCATAACACATAGATAAAGTATGGAAAAGTAACTTGTCACTGGTAAAAGTATTTTGACTGGGAGCCTAATTTATAGCAGCTCAGGGCATAGCAATGTGTAACAAGCAATGTCCTTGAACATTTTTCATGCGCTTCTAAGTAACTCTTTGAAAAGCATTGGTTTTCCTTGTAAAAGTCATTAAAGTTTTTAAAGAAGTACTAGTAGTCTAGGTTAGTAATCGTCACAGTGCTTTAAATACTAGTGGATAGTTAGCGACGTGAATAAATTAAATACATTTCAGGTATAATAGCAAAATTAGGGGAAAATCGCTAAATATTAGCAAAGCTCCAAAATCTAGCTGCTTTTTGTTGCATGCTGTTTTAATGACTGCGATTTAAAAATGTGCATAATTCCAAAGAGATCACATGTTTCACATAATAAAAATTACTATGACATAAAATATATATTTTCTTAAAAAGTACTTGTAATATCAAAAGGACTGTGAAGTATTAGCCATTTAATACAAATTTATCTTTTCTTGCAGATGATTACATTTTCATTTTAATTGCTCACATTTCCCGTTCTGATCTTAATGTTTTATAGTAGGCAAGACATGCCACAAAGGAAAAAAAAAAAAGAAGATTTTATTTGTTAGTTAACAGTCTTCAGAAGTCCTAATTTGGCCAATGTGTTCTGCTGCAAAGTCTTGGAATGCTGTCTTGCAGTTTCAAAAGTGATCTTATTTGGCTTCCCAGAAACTATTATGCCTGGAGGATGCCATGAGAACAAGGGCTGCCTTGTTAACAAGTAGAAAACTCTCAAAAACAAGATAGGATCCTGATATAAATCATAATTTAGATGCACAGAGCTATGTTCACAACCACAGTAATGTAATTCATTTACATCTAGTTATTACTTATCTCCACCCGAACTACTAAGTTCAGGAATGCAGCTGCCTTGTGCCTTGTGACTCGTGGGGGTTAGGGAAGAATGACATCACCAAATTTAAGCACATTACCATGCTGACATAGTGGCACCTTGTTTTCCCTTCCGCGGATAGAGCGAGGATTGTGTGCTACCCCCCATTCTTCCAAAGAATACCTTTTTTCCCCTTTCAAGCAGCTGCTATATGAAGGGTTGCAAATGTCACTTCAACTAATGATGAATGATGCTTGACCCTTGGACCTGTTACTATGAATTTTATGCAATGCTAAATTAATATGAAAGATCTCTGCTAGAAGACTTCAGCTATTATACATGCAGCATAAATGATATGTTAAACAATCCAAATTTTTTTCTCATAACCATGGTAAAATGCAGAGCTGCTCTAACGTTTTGATGTGTATTTCCACTTAAGATTAGTATCTTTTAGTTCTAAAAATATTTTTGGTAAGCAAATCAGTTTGCGAAAAACATTGTCAAAAGGGCAACTGGCCCACATGTCTTTGTTGTTCGCGTTTGAATATAATTAATTATGTAAAGCAATAGTTAGTGGGAGCTTAACAATTAGTAGAATCTGTCAAATAGTCACACGGAAATTACTAACTAATTGAACTACTGGTCTTTTATTGTTTCAGGAAGCAGTACAGAGTGTCATTCTTTTATCTCATGAGTTCGTTATTATCACATATCACATTTTTCGAGCAGTATATGCTTCCTCGTAGACTAATACATAAATAACCCTCCTGGTAATGTCACAGTGTGCCAGAGTGTTTGAAATAAAAACACCTGTTTTAATTAGTATTCAGATTTCTGCCGTTAAAAAATGATAATCCTCTTGCAGTTATATGACATTTTTAAAGCTTTGAATTTCCATCTGTATCTTATATTATGATGTTTCAGGATTGTCGTGAGTTAATTATGTTAACTTCGGAAACATTGCTTGCATTTAGAATGAAAAACTTCAGCTTGAATAGCCAGGAAAGCAGATGCTATCTTTCTTGTCAACTGCTTTGTTGTGCGTTGCCTTGAAACTTTTTATAAGATTCTGTATCCAAAAGGAAGTATAAATCTCCATTTATTTGAAATGTTACCCTAATCTAATCAATATTTTAATATATTTCTTGTGGGAGGGACCTGAATGTATCTCAAGGAACCAAAGACAGGAAAATCTCTTATTTTATGTTGAAATCCTCCTGTTATTGCAAGTCCATTCACAAGATTAATTTGAAGAACAGGAAAAATGCATGCATTATAAAGTTTAAAAATTGTTTCAAAGGATACCTTTTCTCTCCTGAAATATACGCCTGTGAGTTTAGGTGGAATAAGAGGAATTGGAAATATTATAATTAGAACACGCATGGAGATAAACCCTGCAGAAGGGAAAGGTGGGCACAAATATACCGCTGATGTGGCAAATCTGCATCACGTCCTGTCGCAGATGAAGTGAAAATGCAAAATGTTGGATGTGTGCATGAGTTGGAGGAGAAGGTGAGGTGTTAGAAACGATTTGGTGTCTCCTTCTTCCACTTAAGACTGTGAGGCATGTGTGGGAAATGGGACAGCATCAAGCCACTGAGTCACCTGTGCTTCATTACACCCCTTCTCTGCCAAGGAGGAACCATAAATGTTGCCCAGGGTGTTTACACATACCCGGGGAGGGGGGGAGTATTCATCTTCTGAGGCTTATTAAGAGAAGGTATAGCTGTGCTCATGGGACTGCACTTGGCAGGGTGGATGGAGTTCTGTTTTCAAGCCCACAGTGGTCTTGAAATGTCAACCTTTTGGTTAAAAAAGACCTAGGCAAGGTCTCACATGTTCTTGTGTACACAGAATTGACTCCACTGGTCATGCAAATCCATGCGTTTCGTGAACACAGGTTGGATCACAAACTTCAGGCTTCTATATTTTTAAAAGTATCATGTTCCTGAAACAAAAGCTACTTTCATTGCCGTAAAAAATTCGATGTTTGTAAGCAGGTGCTGTACAAGAGAAGCTAAAATGCTCAGAGTGACCCATGCTTGGATCAGGACTTACTTTAGTATCTGATTCTCAGCTGGCATGGCTTCAGAGCGGACGTAGCACTGAAGTTGATGAATTTGTGTGAAAAAAAGTGCATTTACTGAGAATCTTTCCTATTCAGGATAACATGCGATTCTCAAAATGCATAAAAATATTTGAAAATTCATGTTATTATTAGCACTATTATTATCAAAGGACATTTCCTTAACATTTGAAAGTCCTTCAGTGCACTTGAAGATATATTTGTTTTAGCAACTTATATAATCCCCTCCTGTTTAAAGTTTTGTTTTAAATACATACAATTATCATCTCATATGCCCTGATTCAGTAAGCACTTAGAAGCATTCCTATCTTTAACAGCATAGCTAGTCCCGCTAATATCCAGGGAATGGAATTAGAGCTTCAGATATTAGCAAAAAGTAATGCAAATGTGAATTAAGCAACATGGTTTTGAAGTAAGTTGACTGAAGACTTTTTATTTCTTAGACTGAATGTGAAAGTTTGGCACACAAAAAAAAATCAAAGCAAGCTTTACTGATATTAATAATTATTAAAAAAGTATATAAAGTTGAGTATTTTCAGCTGGTAACTAGAAGGAATTAGGCACTGAAATAACCTTCCAGTAAGGTTAGTGAAGAAAAATACTAAGAGCTCTTAGGTAGAACCATCAGCAGAAATATAATATAGGTAGATATATGTATGGACATTTAAAATAGGAATAATATTGTTGTTGTTAAACATCTACGTAACATTAACTAAAACACACGAATTTAAGTGCAGTGAAGAATATAACCATTTCCAAGCTTATGAGTAATTTGCATGCATCAAATTTATATAGTAAACTTTTCCATAACAGTTAACCCTACATCTAACGTGGGACTTTGCTACTGAAAGCTCTTACTGCCTGTGGGGGAACCTACATGACATGAAGTGACAGTCTCTGTCCTATACAGTGTTGATAACAACATATATAGAGGTACATATGCAAGCCTGATATAGAGTTGATAACAAATTGGCACATTAGGTCCCAATTTCAGCCAAAATTTCGTGAACTGAACTAGGACATATGAAGCATGAATTATTCTTACCACCTAAATGCAGACTTGGGTTCTCTGTCTTACATTTTTTGAGATAACTCACTTTATTGCTAATAGAGAAAACAAGTAATGCCTAAAGGCAAGGTGCAAGTATTAAAGTGCTAGTTTGAAAGTATTTAACAAAATTGTCCTTTCGTTTTGAATAACTTGAATAAAGTGTTTAAATGACCTCTTCCTAACCAGAAGAGAATATAGAGAAGAAATTAAGCTTTATTGGTAAATTAAAGCCCAAATCCCATGGTTGATGAGAGATATGGTCTGTTTGAAATAGTTACACTTTCAGACTTTCTCTTCTACAATCAGCGGGTGGAGACCAACATAATCCAATTAATTGTAATTCCCTTTTGTGGCACTGGTACAGTGGTGAATGATATAGTAAGTCCATTGAAGTCTTATCTTTGGTCAGATAATCCAAATGGATTCATATTATGAAACAGTCCTTTATAAAAGTTCTGATGAACAGAAGTGTTTTGACTTTAGTGAACCAAAAGATAAGTTCTGTACAAAATAAAATGTTTTGTCCTTGACATTTATAGAGCTTGTATATACCTGATTTCATGTAAAAGTACTTCTTTCAGCTGGCTTATATTCAAAGAGGCCTTTCATTAAAAAAAAAAAAGGAAAAATATTAAAAAATCCAGAATTTGTTCTCTGGACATCCTACAAACTGGTGTGTGAGAACAGAGATTTACATGTATGGGTAATCTTTATTCTCATAAATAGTCCCATTAAAATAAATGTGGTTACAGATGTAAGGAATATAGGTATAACATTTTGAGAATTGTTTCAATTTCTATTTTTCTAATAAAAGAAGAACGTAATATTTCAATAATATTCCCTATAACTGTAAACAAATCATATATGTATGTTCCTTCTCAGTATTTCAAGTGGACTAGGGGAATTGCTTAATTTTAGCTCAAGCTTTGATCTATTTACATTTGGAAGTCATTTACATAAGGGAAGTCATAATGATCTTTATTGTTTTGTTAATTATTTCCTTTGATTATTGAAACTCACTCACTGAGGCACAAGCTTATTGTTATTGGGGTCAGTCCCAATAATATATTTGGCTATGTGCAATAAGTAAGGATTGGGTTGATATTCTTGTTTTTTGAGTTGTTTTTGTATAGACCCTTTCAGTTTAACAATCACTGGAGACAAGATTGATTTAATGCATCAGTGGCCTGATCCAGTGCTACATATTTTGGATTTCTCCTTTCCTTTTTCTCCTTGTCCATACCAAGCCCACGTTATGGCAGGAGTGTGTTCACTTGTAGTGTGTTGAAATCTCTTATTTACTAAAGGATACTGAAACGTCATTTGTGGGAGACAACATACTAAACCATATATTGAGGTCAGATCTTTTCAGAGTGTCTCAAAAATACTTTTTTTTTTTTTTTTTAACCTCCCCCCTCTCCCCCTTAAACTGTCTGGTTGAAATGCAATACAAAGAATTTTTTACCCTTTGGGGTACATTACATATGAAATAATTTATGACCCATGAATCACAAGAAGGCGGTGAATTGGGTTTCAGATAAGTCTGCCAAATATTACAAAACATTGTGTACAGATTTTTGGACTATGAAAAGGCTTTTGACAAGAATGGAAATAGAAGCAGTGTTAGAAACAGCAAGAAGGGGAAGAACAGAAGAGCTATATGACAGGATCCTAAAGCGCTCTGAGTTAGAAGTACAATTAAAAAGATAGGAATATGAACATATTTTTGAAGTATAAAAATGGGACAGAGAGTCATTGTCCAATTCTTTTCTCTATTAGATCTTCAGAGCCTTCAATTTATTTAAAATGTAGATTTGTAGACACCGATACACACAATTCTGATAAAAGACCTGACTGTAAATGGGGGAAAAAAAGAAAGAGACCTCTACAATTCAGTTGCAGAAAAGCTTACTGGAGAGCAATTCCACAATAAAAAATGTTAATAACAAATTTGAAGTTGTAAGGGAAATATTTACCTTGACTTAGTCGTATGTATAGACAACACATGACTAAGTGAGGAAGATCAAGCTGAAAGCAGAATTCAGAATGGACTTTTGCCTTTGAATAGTAAAATGTATCATGAAAAGTAAGTTCCTGATCTAGGCCAGTATTTGATATTTGTGTTCTGCAGTCTAGGCTATAAGAAAGAGAAATACTAGCATCCACCTAGAAAATGGAATAAAGTCCATTAGCTGGCATGGAGAAATGAGAAAGTTCAGAATAAAGAGAGAAGAATAATCAGAAAGAAAAAAAAAACCATAAAGTGTGCTTTAACTACTAGGAAGAAGCTGAAGTTACACTCAGCAACTAAGTAGAGAGAATTAGACAGAGGGTAAAATCTTACCACTGTAAGACAAAGGTAATTTTTTTCCCAGTATAGCAATTTAATTACTACGAGTTGCAGAAAGTCTGTCAAGATCCATCCTTGTGCTTGGGCAACCTTGATGCTCTGAAGCTGAGAAGCTTCCACACCGTGGGAGTGTATGAGCTGGGTGGGAATTCCTCTATGCTCTTTCCTTGTCCCCTTCTTAAAACCCTTGGGGGTTTCTCAGTACTTCTTTGACCACGAAGGAAGGAATAATTTGGCCCTGCAGGTTTCAGTTGCTTAGGCTGGGAATGCCTGGTCCTACTCGTTAACAAGTCACCTCCAAGAGAGTCTCTCAGAAGTATGTTGATCTCTAGGCCGGTGGATGCTTTATTCTTAGGGAGTTTTCAGCTGCATGTTGAGGGGAAATATTCTATATTTAAAATCACCCTTTTTCCCATACGGAGTAGTTGATTCAGCTAAATTCAATCAATTTTAAAAGTACTTGTAATTATAATCCTATTACAGTAATTATTGCTTCACATCACAATGATAGAACATGCTAAGTCAAACCTAATATTGCTGCCATCTAACCCTGTAGCAGGTATTGGCAGTGAATGATGTATGAGTGTCTGAGTGGAGATACCTGTTTGTGTTGACCAAAAGGATTCTCTTTTCAGTCCTACTGTGTATTTTTTATGCTTCCAGTTTCAAACAGCAACTGATTGCCTAGAAATTTCCCTGATGCTTTGGTGTCGCTAACTGACCACTTTTCCAAACCTTTGAACTACTCTGCCTGCTCTCGGGATGTGTCATTTCTGAACTTCTCGAATGTGCTGGATCTTTTCCGCAGAAACAATGGGATAGTTCATCCCCCTCTTACTCTGCGGACTTCTCTGGAATTATGCGAGGATGAATATGACCCAGTGTGCCCAAGTACAGAAATCTTTTCTTTTTCCTGGCGCAGATTGAGATTTAAGTTAGCAGTACTTGGTTGTTCCAGCATGCCCCCAGGTCAGAGAGCTGTCATTTCAGAGAACTGGCATAAACAGCACAGAGATGTTCTGCTTTTTAGCTTAAGTTGCTTGGTAATTTTGTGCCTGGGCTCCATGGAAATGGGTACTCCAATAATTAACAAATTCTCAAGCATTATAACTTTGTGCCTTAAATTTTCTGTTAAAAGGTCATGCCACGTTCCTGTAGCAGAGAAGGAGTAGCTCATACAAGCATTGTCTTGCTCACTGTATCTTTGATAATTCATCAACGGTAGCATTGGATGGATTCAAGGGAAGACGCTTAGAAATATACTGTATACAAAATTTAGTTATTTTCTTAGTTGCCATTTTCTTTGATTTGTTTAAACACTCCTGGAAGTGAAGGACCATACCCTGAGTGCAGGCAGGACACAAGACTAGCAAGAGAGAGAGAAGAATACTTTAACTGGGAGAAAACTCACAAAAATCTGGCTGATTGAGGAGAGCTTTGCATGAGTTGAGGGTTCTGCTGTAGTATTTCATCAAAGTTCAAGGGGTTGTATGCACTTTGGAGCGTGTATATGAAATGCAATGTCAGGACAGGACCGGTGGAGCGGGAGGAAGCGAAGCATCATGTGCCACATCGCCAAGGGGTGAGCTCCTCGTCATATGATGAGCAAGAGCCTTCACCACCTCACAGCATCCCATTGCTGTGTTGTCTCCAGACTCTATTACTGCTCTAAATTGAGTGAAATCACTTCGAAAGAAGCTGTTTGTCCCGAATAGCAACACTTTGCAGTAATTTTTGAGCTCCTATTGTCCCTTGGTGGGTTAAGAAGGTTGCTGTGTCTCTGCACTAGTAATCAGAGAAGCTGTGGCTTGAGAAATGCAGGTACGGCTATGGAACACACATACCTTCGGTGTATAGAATTATAGAATCATAGAATTGTTGAGTTTGGAATGGATATAAATTAATATTTGTGCTGTCAGCCCTGAAAATAGCTCTCACAAAGGGATTTAGCCATGGAGTGTGTTGATGCAAGTGAAGAACTCCTGCTTGAGTCTGTTTTTTCCTCTTTTTTCCTATTGAAGACCTTAAATAACAAGCAAATTATTTTTGAAGAATATAATAACTTTTTAAAAAAGGAGGAGAAAAAGGGGAAAAAAAATAAAAAGACAAAAAGCAAATTATTTTTGAAGAATATAATAACTTTTAAAAAAAGGAGGAGAAAAAGGGGGAAAAAAGAAATAAAAAGAAAAAGAAAAAAGAGGTGTCTTCAAGTTTGAGAAAGAAAGAAGAGGAATGACACTGGGCAGTTTTTCTTTTCCAAGAATGTAAGAGGACTTTTCTTCTCCTCCTTCAACCACAGGCCTCTGTTTCGGATCTCTCACTAGTAAACCGTCTATTGGGATGAGTCAGTCCAGCAAGTTTCCCAAGTTTTCAGTCAACTGGGAATGCATTGTGCACACCCAGCTCTTCTGCAAGGACTTCGATGTGAGGGAAATGGTATGCATTAGCTAACAGTGCCGAGCAGGGCTTTCTCCAGGGGACATCTCCTTTGGCACATGTGCTGGCCTCTGGGATGGAGACTCCAGTGCTCTGTGATTTCTCACCCTGGAGCTGAGGGTCGATCAGTCCCCAAATGCCAAAGGTTTGTAGGGGACTACAGAGCTGTCATGTCCAAGTGCCTTCCATGCGGCCAGCAGCCTGGAAATGATGAAAAAGGGAGTGACGTGAGCAAACAGATTTCAGTCTGAGACTCAATCAGACACATCTCACCAAAGGCTTCAGAAAGTTTTTTGAGGCATAACCTCCATAGCAAACCAGGCACAGATAGTTAGGTTTGCAGGAACTGCTTTCCACGCTATTGAGGTCATCCATGAGACCACCTGGAGGAAGACATGCTAACCTAGGTGATGGGTTGCCCAGAGAGGTGGTAGGTGTCCCATCCCTGGAAACATTCAGGGTCAGGTTGGACGGGGCTCTGAGCAACCTGATCTAGTTGAAGAAGTCCATGCCCGTGGCAGGAGAGGTTGGACTAAGTGACCCTTAAAGGTCCCTTCTAATCCAAACTGATCTATGATTCTGTGATTCTAAGTAGAACCTCTGAACATAGTGCTCAGGATTTAATGGCAGCATGGGCAAAAAACAGTATGTAGCTGGCAAAATACTCGTATAAAATATCTTAAAAGAAAAATGGATGAGCAGTGATTTCAGATGAGTGCATTTTGCTCCCAGAGACTAGTTTAGATCCCAGGCAGGGCATGTGGTTAGAGGAACCACATCCATTTTCTTTCAAAACTGGGCTTTCTGTACTGCTTTGGTTGATTTGCTGCCCTTTTTTTTTTTTTCTTTTTTTTTTGTTTTTCGTCTTTAGCTGATCTTTCCATAGATTACTTTCTTCCTTTTTGAGCAAGGATAACCTTATGAGGATATGTTGGGTATGTTTGAACCAAAGCTGAACTCCTCTTTGCTTCTACCACAGACATTGCTAGTGCCATTAAAAATGTGTATTGGTGAAAAGGCTGATTTACTAAGAATAATAGCGCAGCAAAACACACATTCCCTTTGCAAATGTATTGTATGTTGACTTTTTTTAACTAATAACCTTGACAGGTGCCCGCACTGTTTTTTTTTTTTACTTAATGTGGTCTTTATATTTTCAGCCTGAGTATTAGCATAAATTTTATGGGATTTTCTGGGCATATTTGTGTCTGTATCTAAGATATATGATATCAACTGGCAGTGATGGTTGAACTAATCAAATACTACTGACAAGTTAAAGCAAATTTTTAGGACTGTGAGATTTTGAGCATCTTCCCAGATACAGCATCTCCTGACTGAAAGCAGTCCTTGACTGTCAAGTTTAAATACCAGATTTGGGACTTAATCTTTATATAAGCAAAACACCCCAGTAAGAAATATGTCTGATTAAAGCCAAAAAGTCAGGTCCACCCCCTAAACCTAGCCTGAAATGCGTGTGTGTGTTTGTTTATGGCCCTATTGCCATGGTATGTGAGCGATTCCAACCAGTGGGAACCAAACGAGAGTCTTACACTGAATGGACTTCTATTTTCTTTTTAATTTTTTTTTTCTTGACTTGGCATTTGTTCCTTCTAGCAAACATTTTTAAAAACTCTCTTATTGCTAGAGGGAAAATTGACACCCTTTGCTTTCACGATGATACATTCCTAACACGTTTCCTTGAAGAGCTGGAAATGGTGCAAAAATCTGGTAAGATAAGTCTCTATAAAGCCTTAGAAGTCAAGCATTCCACTTTAGACATTTAAGACAAATGCATGGCAAAAACAAGTTGTTTTTTTTTTTAAGGTTTCTACTTAAAGTTCTGTGCCAAAGCTACAGTACTTATACATTTTCTAAATGTGTTTTAAGCAATAAGTTGTACAACATTTTTAGAACATGTGTTAAGCTATTTCTCTAAGAATGAAGCTCTTAACAAAACATAAGCACTCTGCATGAGATCTTAGCAGCAAAGTGCTTAAAAGATAAAGTAAGAATTGGTACCATGGGAAGAACACCAGCTGTAGAGCACACAGGTCCATTATGAGAAGTATGGTAGTGGGTAGGGAGAAAATGATTTAATCAGGAGTAAAACCAATTTTATTATAAGGGCACGCAGGGGGTGTGGCACCATAGTGAGAGGGACATTTCAAAATATCTGACAGATTTCAACAATGTGAAAACCCACCCTGTTCTTTAAAGTGACAGTAAACCCCATCAGGTCTCCCTTTTTGATGCTATTGTTAACAGTTGACTGTTTAAAGCTGGCCTGCTAAGATGCTGTCGATCTAGTTCAATAGTGTGTGGCAAAATAAAAGGCTAATTGTTGAAATACGATCAATCAAATATGATCTCAGAGTCTAAAGAAGATCCCCTCTGGTAACTCATTTGAGATCAAATCATTACTTTTATGATTGAGGTAATTCAATGGGAAGAAAGGAAAAAAAAAAAAAAAAAGGGGTCTTGAAACCAAAGAAACAAGCAAGACAACTGAATGAAATGCACAAGTCTGCCTTTGTTCCAGCTTTGTCTCACATTACTCCAAGTCAAGGAATTTGGTCCAGTCCTTTATTTGTATACATTTCCTGAATCCAGAAATTTAAAGGACATTTAATAATATTTATTAAATAAAAGTTGAAAGACAACTCTATTTCGAATAAGATTTTCTGTCCAAAAGTAAACTCTATAGTGAGAAAACTATTACGTTAAAGCACCAGGGATCTGGAGTTGTGGGTGTCCATGTGTCTCCAATAATTTTACCATTTTGTTTAACAACAGTTCAACAAAGAGACTGCTCTTGAAGCCAGCTGAATTGCTAAACATGAAATTTCAGTGACATTTAGTAAAACATTTCAGGATTATGTTGCTTCAAATTAAATTTGTTCAGTAGTTTTCATGGTTGGCCCCCGATTTGCATTCAGACTGAAATTTTCTAAAAAGGAGAATCATAGCACATGTGAAAAAAAGCAAACTCCATTTTTGGAGTAACAGAACTTGGAGAAAGTGTGTGTCATTTTAATTTGGACTAATAAGGATTTGCACTTTCCTAGAGTTTTATATGGATTATGATCTCACTGTTTAATATGTTCTAACAGTATCACACTACTAGAATTAAAAAGAAAAAACAAAACCAAAGAAAACCAGCATAATCGTCCAATCTTGTTTTATTTTTATTAGAAACTCTATTTTAGCATTTAGTTTCTTTTATATTTAAATTCCTCAGCTCAGTCAAGCTTCAAAAGAAAACATTTTTTTTGTTTGCAAAACAGTTTTGTAAGCACTTGTGGTTTGTCTTTAGCGTGTTATCATTTTTGACAGCTTTGCATAGCCTAGGTAGGCCAACAGGGGTCTGTCTAATATTGTTGCTGGGCAAATCTTCCTCCCAGAGATGAAAACCAAACAAAATATTTTTGAAGCAGTAAGAAGGAATTAATATCCTTTCTCTCACAGTACTCTATTCCTTGCTGACATTACATTCAGGCAAAAAAAAGGAGAAAAGCGTTCCCCATTATTCCCTTGTACATAGCAAGGCTAACACATGTAAAGCAATAACTCATTTTCTATTGCCATGTTTAGCATATGTCTCCTGTTGGCTCAGCAAGGCCTTTAGGCCGGTCCCTTGAGCCGGCCATCGTTGGCAACTCTTAGCCCCTCGGCCTCAAAACCAAATAGCTTTGAATCATGTTGAGCTGTGATGCTAATTTTCATACTGATGCATTATGGGAATAAATGTATCTGACATACTGTGTCAATGGTACTGTCTCTTTGTGTCTCTTGTTTTTTGTTAGCTGCATTCCTACAGATGGTATTCCATTGAAAATGTTCTCTTCCTACAAAAAAAAAAAAAAAAAAAAAAAAGAAAAAAAAAAAACCATGCACAGCACCAAACCTCTAGGTGCAGAAGGCTGTTAACGGTTGCTGATGATAGTAGGCAAACATTAACATAATAATTAGTGTCTTGTAATTGTTTCATTAAAACCAGTTGTTCCATTTCTCCTCGTGTTTTCCCAGAAGAGAAGCTGAATTTGGACGACAGCCAGTGGGAGGACATCCACGTTGTCACCGGAGCACTCAAGATGTTTTTCAGAGAGCTGCCTGAGCCGCTGTTCCCATACTGCTTCTTTGAACAGTTTGTGGAGGCGATAAGTAAGTACATCAGATACAGTAGAAGCTACTGAAATAGTCTGTTATATAAAAATAATAATAAACTTAAAAATAGAAGAACAGAGGCATCTCAAATCTGACTTACCTTCCATTATCCGTGATCCTGTTTTTTTTTTTATTGTTTTTGACTGCCTTTTACCTCCTACAGCATTTAGTTATTTAACTGGAGAAAAAATACTGAATTATTGATCTATAAATTTTGTATATGCGATTTAACTGTAGTGCCGAAAATGGTTTAGGAAAGGAATTAAAATGTGTATGTATTCAAAATATGCTAGGCTGATAATCCATATATCCCCAAACACAAGAGAGAGACTAATAATTGTGAATCATGTTAGAATGGGCTGTCTTTATGTTAATCAGAATGAAATGCGTGTGTTTTGTTCCACAAGGTTGCAGACTCTTGCCTTGCAGGGATCACAAAAAAGAATGCAAAAACATTCGTGTTCTCATTTTCGTATCTACCTTTGTTTTATTTTTATTTTGTTTAAAGTTGGCAGGCAACAAAAGCGTTTTCAAAGTCCGAGGCATTTAGTCTGTTACACGTCTCTGTGGTTTGTGTGCTGCAAACCCTCTCTGTGTTTAATATATGCAGGTGCATTTTGTAAAACTGGCTTGGAAAAACTTGACTTTAAAAACAGTGATTTGGGGGTTTACTCCCATTGGAAAGTAAGGGAGGGGAGAGGGATAGCTTAAAGGGGAAAAGCCTAGTAGGAGATTAATTAAAGGTCCAATAGAGAAAAGTCTCTAGGAAAAAAACAAACCCAGTAAAGTACTTAGAGATCTGTTTTCTGAATGATGGGCATGCAGATTTGCCATTACTGGTAATGAGAGCTCTGTGTGCACATGCGCAGCTGCCAGAGAATATGAAACCCTTAATGTACGGCTCACTTTGATTTTATATTCATAAGAGTCTTTAGTTCAGCTAAAGCTTTTCAAGACCCAGCATCAGATATAATGAGGTTAAATACATCTCACAAGATCCTTCCCTTCTCGGTTGTTTAGAGGTGCAGTGCAGTTAAATACACAACCTAAAGAAATGCGGTACCTGAAAGTTTACTCTTGGCAGCTCACTTTCTGCTCCTTTCAAAGCACGTGGAAACTAGATGGAGAACATCATCTCTCCAGCTTAAGCTCTTGTTGCACAGTCTTTGCAGTGTTAGGAGGGGAAAAACAATAAAGAATTTCTTACTGTTCAGCTTCGGTTTCTGCGATGCACTGGGACAAGATGTTCATTGAAGCACCAGTGCTGACTGTGCCCTTCAGGTGGTTCTCCATCCACCTGCTATGTCCTCTTGGAAAGGAGGAGATATGGTGCCTTAAGTGATGAAGTCAGTTCACAGGGTGCAGCCTGGCATGCCATTTGCATCTCTTCTTATGCACCTTATTCTGCAGTCGAACATTTAACACCGATACTCTCCCATTACCACTTTCTCTTCCTGATAATCCACCATCATAGTGGTCTTCTGGGGCTAAATAGAATCTTTCTCCCCTTTATCGCTACTTTTCTCCGCCCTTTGGTGTAGATTTGGCTGAGCAAAGACTATTGTATTCTGAAGAACATTATCAGGACACCATGATCTCATCCTTCACGCTGTCTTCTTCTCACATCCTCTCCGCTAGTGCCCAAATCAAGGTGATTTGAAATCTTTTGGTGGCTGGGTGGGGAGGTTTTTGATAGCAAAAATAACAGGTAACCGGTAATAGACTTGAGAATTAAGAGTTTGAAAGCATGTCGGGGAAGAGACTGTCTACTAAAGCATTAATATTCATGAGTGCGAAATTAATGTCCCTTTCTGCTATTTGAACTATTATTAATTCTTATTATGATTTTGAGAGCCATTATACACATTGATAGGCTAATGAACAGTCATTTATAGAGGGATTTTAAGACAGTTTATTCCTAGGAAGAAAATGCTAGCACTCTGAGACATGTTTCGCACTATTTCAAACCCCTAATTCTTGTTGCTTGCTTTACTGCACATCAGGGTGATTTCTACCTAATCCAACTGTCTAAAGTAATCTACGATTTCCAATCAATCTTCTCTTTATTTGGCCTTTACTGCCATAGTATCTACAAATCTGTATTCTTACCAACTCTACTTAAAAAACGTCCATAAACAACAATTAGGTGGTTTCCGTGTTTTTGGAGCTCTTCTGTATGCTAATAGTCCTGAGGCAAAGTAAAAAAAATCTCTTTTCTCTGATTTCTCAGCTACTTTGTGCTAATTACTCTGCCTGGTCAGTACTGAGCTGCTAGAAAATTTCCCTCCTTCTTCATATTATTGTGAAAAAGAGGCTCTTGTATCTCTGTCTTCTCTGTTAGTTCTTCAAAAATGGGAATTATTAGCTTGCAGGGCATGGGTGTGCAGTACAGTTAGGAGGAGTGCTTAATAAGGGTAGAAATAAACCAATCCGATGATGGCTAGGAAAAAGGTAATTAGGACACATTCCCACACTGCCATGTTGATTATATTCTTGGTCTGGAACTGAACACCCCTTAGTCAGAGCCATGCATTTGGTAAGTTAAATGAAGTTGGTCTAAAAACCTACCTGTAGAAGGTAGTAACAAGTTACCAATAATATTTCTTGGGGATTTAGTCGCTTAACTAGAAGTTTCAGGAGAAATGAGTACCCAAGAGGTGCTATGGACTCCTTATGCTGATGCTATTTTAAAGATTATGTGAAAAAAAGTCCGTAGCGAGCTTAGCGTTACTTTTCCTGGATGCCGCTATTTTAATTAACATCTCTATTATGTGGAGGGGAACAAAATTTTACAGTACGGTGTATTAGGGAAAGTGCTTGCTCTCCACCTTCAATTTCCCCTATAAATAACTTTAGAACAATTTAGATATGGCCACAATATTAGAAGATAATTCAGGGCATTATAGAATCTCAGAATTCTGCTTGCCAGGCTGAAGCTGGGTAATTACTGTCCATATAGCTTATATCGGAGAATTTATAAATGATAAATGGAAGGCCACAAGACCTCTGACCTAATACTAATTTTGCTTCTTAGGATTTGGAAAGCGTTTTTTTTTCAAGGACTTTGTCTAGTATATTACTGGCAAGTCATTTTGTGGTATTTTGGATGAAATATGCACTTCTAAAGTGTGCCCAAATGCTGCTATGAAGTCAGGTTCAGCCACACTTAAATTACTTAGCACCGCAAATAGTTCTATTGATTTTCTGGAAGATCAACAGACGTGGTTCAACAGATTGTCTGCAAGTAAAATTGTGCTTCATGTGAATAAGGTGGTAAAAGTGCCAATAACCGAAACACTTAGTCACCTTATTTACAGAATTCAACCCGCATGGCCATACAAACTTATGCCAGGACTTCAGCCATTGAAACAAACAAAAAAAATATCTACCCCCAAAAATCTGTGATAGAACTATTAGCAGGTAAATGTGTTAGTTGATTATACATCGTAATTTTAATTGCACTAGTTTTCTTGAAAAGTTTCAGGCAGAAGGTATGGGAAAAAAAAATAAATCTGTGTACTGCAGTCTTCTGTGCAATGATGGTTGATATCAACAGCGTAGGAAAGATTCAAATACCAACTAGTCCTTCCAGATCTTTTCTGCTGGAGAAAACTGTATAGACTGCGCATCTGTATAGACAGTGCATCTGTCCAACTGCAGTTACAAAAAAACCCAACTGATATTCCACAAAGGAAAATTCCACCCAGTTCCCAAAGCTGCAACATCTGTCTCTGGTTTGGAAGGCTTGAGTTCAGGTCTTTGATTTTCTCTGCAACAGGTTGGAAAGATTACTACATTGGAAAGATTTTTTTCAATGAGGTCTAGTGATTATGCCTTCATTTCAGTTCCTTATCTCTAATATGAATTTAATAGGTGTCACATAAGTGCTGTAGATAAATAGGTGATTTATTTAAAGTGCACACACAGAGACAGATGTGTATTTTTATGTATGTATTCTAAATAGAACTCCTTTTGCCAGAATTATGACTCTTCTGCAGACAGTTTTCTGAATGAAGGTGTCTGTTACTGCTGTGGGTTTCTCACTTCAGGCAGATGAGCACAGGAATGAGATTAATAAAAGTGTAGAGTTGCAAAATCTGACTTGCAGGTTTTCAGGTGGAAGCCACAGCCCGATTTGAGAGATCTCAGGCCTCAGCATGAGGAAGAGAAAACTTGGGCATCAGCCACCAAGCCCCTGGAGAAAGGACAGCATTTGTGGGGCACCAGATCTAGTTAGTGGCTTAGGTCCTGGTGATCCCCCCCAGGATGAAGCCTCCCCAGACACTTAGGCAAAGTAATCCCCCATCTCTGGAGCTCAAGCTTTTCAACCCTGGCAGAAAAGGAAGCCTTTCTCTGTATGGGGAGAAGTAGAGCCATAGGCACCTAAAGGACTTTGAAGGTCACAATTGCAGCATCTCTCATTGCAGCTCATGCATGTTCAGGGATAGATGGTGGTTGAATCAGGTTTTTCAGAATTATAAAGGTGAATTTAAGTGCCTAGACACTACCTAAGGTCCACATTAGGTATTCATATCATTTTTGGTTTTTCAAGATCTGGATTTCTTTTTTTTCTTTTTCTTTTTTTTTTTTTCTTTTTTGATTGCTCTGATAGACCATTAACACTTTTTTCAACTGATTTCACACATATCCTTTCGATATATCAATTAGGGTCTCCTGGTGCATGCTAAGCAGAATTCACAATGTCATTCCTATCAATCCTCTAATCTTATGTGTTACCCTACTGTATGGAAACTGAAGATGGTTATTTAGCATTTTACACTTGATAAAGTTTTGTAACTTTTTTGGTTATTGAAAGACATTAGATAAAAAATTTATTGCAATTTTTCTGTTGTGAGGTACTGGTCTTTACTGGTCTTGTCTGACAAAATCTACAATGATAACACAGCAAGGCTATAAACTCTTTTTTTCATGAGAATGGAAGAAACCCACAAAGGTAGCAGTGCTATCATTAGTTGTCAGTCTTCCCCATGTTGGTCAGTTGTCTTCATCTCCAGGATGAAGCTGGCACCAGTAAAAAGGTTTTCTCTGAGTTTGGGCTCTAGTTCTGCTTCAGAAAGATCCCCCAAGAACCCTCTGCCCACGTGGCTCGAGACAACATGATGCAGTAACTCGCATCTGTCTGGGCAATGATCATGCTTTGGTCTTCAGCAGGCCATACCAAATTTTGCACTGAATAATGTAACTTTTGAGGAGTTTGCAGGAAAGCTGTCTGCACCAAAATCAGGCAAAAAACCGTGTCAGGAGGCAATAAGCAAATCTAGTCATCAATACATAATCATGATCGAAGAGCAGAGCTACATTGGTTGAAAACATCGTGTAGCAAGGACCTGCTCTGAACTACTATGCAGTGTTATGAAAATAGTAGCTGGGAAACAGAAAGGAAGTAAATACATTCATTTATTCTGACAGTCATAACATCCTTGTATCATCTTGGTGGAAAGTTATAAAAGATGTCTAAAGAGATTTTCAAAAGACATCTAAAGAAACCTCACTCGAGGCTTACAAAGAACAAGGCTCAAGGCCAACTCGTCTTGGAAAGACAAGTCAGCATATTGCACTGTAAGAAATCCATGACAGTCTCTTAACATCATCACGTAATAGGTTCCTGAGAAACCAAATCTTATCAGTCTCTGGCATTATGCAAATTTCTGTCATAATCTCAATCTGTGGGCTTCGAGTCCTAATCAAACTGCCTTCAGATTCACAGTTGGCGAGCCTCCTATTGAAATCGTTTTCCTATCCTCCATTTACTTGTCCAAGGAAGTTTTGGGGCTTGGCATGGCATCAGAAAGCCTCAATTTCATGTGAACATGGTGATTTATAAACAAATCCAAGGTCACTACAATATATTTCGCATAAAAAAATGATAATTAATACCTTTTTGGCCAAATTTAAGTATCAGAAGGCAGTAGAAACCCATAAACTAAACATGAACAAAAAAAAAAAATGTAGAAACAAGAAGAATTCAAAAGTTGAGGTGAAATTCTTTAAGAAATTTCTTAAAGAAAGGAATTATTTTTGTGAGTAGTGTAATCTTAGGGATATCCATCCGTGTAAATATGATGAATATGTGTATGGTATATCTGTAGACGTATGTATCCCCCAAGCACAATAAGACTAACAATAATAGTAACAGCTAATTCAGAAAGTGGCACCAGATATTTTCAGTGGAGATTGAGAAAAATTAAATCAATTTTGGAAAGCTTTTTGACGCCTTATCTGGAAAGTTGGGTGAAATTCTGAATCCGGAATGATTAATTGATATTGAAATGGAAAGAAAACCCCCTCATGTTTTAGAAGAGATGTTAAGATGATATAGGACACAGAGAGACTATAAGGGAAGGTTTCTAATAGTTAACAAAATACAGACAACAAGTGTATATTATCATCCTGAGTGAAACCAGTAAGTAAAAAAAAATAGATGAGAAAGTGCAGTTTAAACTAAAGAACTATATTAGTTTATAAAAATTATTCAAAATTATTCAAGATATAACATTCTTAACCATTAAAGTGACCATATTCTAGTGCAGTCTCCACTCAAATTCGAGGCAGTAAGGAAGAATATCACCAAAACTGTAAATGGAGGTTGTCATATTTGTAATAGCAGCAAACTGGTAACTAAAGAGGTTCTTTCCAGGCTTTTTTTTTCCCTGGAGGTGTCAAGGAACAATATGCCCCAGTAACCTCCTAGTTCTCTTTCAATGACCTTCCCTTCACAGTTGCGAACAGTTTCTCTTCATCAGCATTTTTATATAGATCTTTCCGGGTCTGGAAGCAACTGTTTTAGGAAAAAAAAAAAATTAAATTGGAGGGCATGTCTATGAATAGATTTTTTTTTCTTTTCAGGTGGAAAAGAGCCCAACATAATCAGAAATAAAGGGCATTGAAAAGAAAATTTGTGGATAAACCATTTCCTCCTTTTTTTCTCTATTTTTTTTTTTTCCTTAGAAAGTTTTAACTTAATAGTTGGAAGGGAAATTAAAAGAAAATCTACACATGAAGGTTTAGCTCTTCTTCAGGGCTTTACTCTCTGAAGAAAGCCCAGGTAACACCTGTCCCTAAGAAGACTGATTCTAGATTGACTTTGCTTTTTTTTTTTTTCTTCCTAAACATGAGCATCTGCTTTTAAAACAAGATAGGTTGTGATATTTATTAATCCTTTTCTTCTGTTAGCACACAATTGTGTTGGGCTACAAAGATATCTTCATAAAACCCTTACATGTGGACTGAAATTATATTTTAACTACCTTTTTCCCCATATGAACTCTACCTAACACAGTGTTCCACTGATACCATCAAATTAGTTAATTTACCTTTCGATGAAAAGAGGACAATCTGAGGAACCTCATTGAAAGGGTTGCACCAGTGATAAAAATGGTCTTAATATTAAAGGAACAGAAAAGGTGTATAATTTGATCTTATAAATATGATGGAGGCCTTCCAATTATCATCAAAGGAAATGAAAAAGTTAAAAAACAATTTGTACTTGATTTTTGCCATCATGCAAAAGTTTGCACAAGAGGGATATATTCTCTTCCAGCTTAGTCTTATTTGTTATTATAGTTATAATTTTTTTAGCATAGTAGAAATTTTATTGCGGATGCCTGGCCTGTCTCTTAACTCATGCTAATTATATTCATAATTAAATGTTAAACAAGAATTGACTAGGCCAACTGGCTTGCACAGGTGTTTGTGATATGAATGGTTTAATGCTTACACAATAAATTATTGGATACAAATCTGCAGTAATCTGCTCAGCGAGAACCTGTTTCAAGAACTTTGCTATACACGGTAGGTCCGGCACTTTGAAACCAGGACTTGCAAATACCACTCACTAGGCAAGATTATGGGAAAACTGGGATTTGTCCTCAATGGCATAAGCACTAGGAAGGCTAAAAGGGGTTTTTTTCTGGGCTTTTAACTGCCATGGGACACAGGTGCTCAGAGCATTGTTTATGAGGAGCTAGCGGAGCCATTGGATGCTTGGTGGATACGTTACCTGGGGAGTAGTGTGCCTCACTTCAGTTTACAAAAGAAGTTGTTTATATTTGTAACTGTTAACCAGATTAATCACTGAGGCTCTGGTAACTCTCTGTTAGCTTTACACCGACTGCCGGCTGACAGAGTGTGGAACCAACAACTTGCAAATGGAAAAAGGCATGGCTTTCGGTTTGCTCCTCTTCTACTTACTTTTTGGGGCACAGAAAATAATGTATTTGTGTAATTGAAATTTCATCTGTGGTAAGGCATTCTTTTTGTAGGGGAAAGAAAGGGCAGAAGTAAGAAGCAAGCCAACTTGAGAGTTCATATGTGGGTTAGCGTAAGAGAATGGTGAAAGAGAAGACAAAGAGAAAGTGAGAAATCCAAGCAACAACACTGGGCAAAGAAAAAAAAAAAAAAGAGGAGCAAAAAAAAGAGAGAGAGAAGGAGCTATTTAGTGACTGTGACAAGATCTCTGTAACCTGGAGTGTTTGCGGGAGGCAGGGGGAGAGGAACTTCTCATGAAGGTTATCTGGAGCTCTTGACAAAGTGAGAATTGGCACTCTGGGTTTGAGGGGAAAAACGTTTCATCAGGCTTGTGAGTGAGGCTTCCACTCAGGGAAAGTAATAACAGGAGGAGAAGCAGCTTATAATGCCCCAGTTACACAATTTCAGAGGTGCAAAAATGGAAGAGATGAGGGGAGGGGGAAAGTGGGAAGAGGAAAAAGGAGAACCTCCAAGAAGGGGATGCTAAAAGTCACCACCTCCAGCTTCGGGCTGTCTTCCTCTCTCCTTATCTCCCTACACCTTCTTACTATCTAAAAGTTGCTACCTTCCCCAGTTAAGAGGTAATACCACACATGTCTCTGTGGTAGCATGTTGGACCTGAACCAAGAAAGAGTAGGCCTGATAATGTGTTGGTGGCAAAATATGACAACCGAGTTGTTCTCTGATCCTTGTCATGTAGATATTTGAAGACCTGGACTACTACTTAATTTTATGGAGTACTTTTATGCATCCTAAGTACTTCATGTAGCGTTGGCCCCTGGTAAATTTAATCTATGTTCACTTATACCAGTCCTTCAAGGGACTATTACCTCCTCCTAGGACTCTCCAGCACCAGCGTTTTCCAACCATACTGCCCAAGCCCTTCCTGACATCAGACTCTTCATTTGGAAATTTCTCTACCAGACTGTGCAACTTTGTGAGCCCTCAAGTTCTGGCAAGTAAAATCAGTCATAAAATGCGTCTTACAGTGGACCATTATCGTGCAATTTTATAAAATATTCTTTTATAATGATAAAAAGTGTACATAGCATTAGGGAAGGCTCTTTCTAACTTTAGACAAGATTCTTGATAATAATGCATCAAATGAGCTAGAAAAAAATGCATAACTTTCACCTTTATACTTAGGACCATGAAAAACATTTTGGGTGAGAATCTGGTAGAACTAAAACTAAGTGATGTAGACTGTGCTTTATCTGTACCTTTACTACCTGAGAGCAGTAATCAGTCGAAGGAGTTACAACAGCTCATTTTTTTCTGGTAATGTTCTAGAAATGGTCTGAAAATGGCATGGGGGAGGGAACAAGAAATTAAATGTTCTAAAAATTCCACAAAGTAGGCAGGCACAGAACCAAGTCATGAACGGTCAAAACAATATCCTCACGGTTTACCATAATAGCACACATAGGGGGTTGGAAAAGGAAAACGCCACGTTGCTAACGGGCATGACAAAAAATAATAGTATGACTGGAATAATAACAATAGCACTATCCACAGAATACTCATTGAGTTTCATAGAATTTCAGGGAAAAGTTAAGTCAGGGGTTCAAATCAGGCATAGGTCTGCCAGGGTGGGAAGTCGAAGGTCTCCTTCCCTGAAGGCATCGCCTCGTGGCATCACTTGACACGGGCCTGGCTTCCCGACATCACCCATTTGAGCAGATCTGGGTCTGCCACGGGAAGTGCTATTGCAAACTGAAATACTTTGGGAAAGTAATGCTGTCTAAATGTGAGGGTAGGCTTGCGTTCCTACCAAGGCTGGGCCAGAGTTCAAAGTTAATAGGATTTATAATGTCTCTTGAGGGACACAAATTGTGAAAAAGTAGGGCTGCAAAACTGGGTAATGTGGCTGCGGAAAAGCGTCTTTAGCAGCTGTACTACACCAGCTGGGCCAGATAACAGCTAAAAAGAAAAGTCAAGTAAAGTAAGAAATAGTGTGGGAATGGAAGCAAGGAGTGGTGCTGCACATCCTCCTCCTGAAAGGGAGTCAGGGAGGACGCAGCCCTGAGGCACAGGAAACTCAGTGAACAAAACTTTTTCTGCTTCTTTGGATGCAGAAATACTTCTGCGATCCGCTGTCTTTGTCTTGTAGTACAGGTATTGAATTTGAAATGGCCCCAATTTTAAAATAAAGTGTGATTTGTCTTGCTTCCCAGAGAGTCAAACTGTTCCCTTTGACTCCCTTCTATATAAAATTCATTAGCCTGTTAACCTGTTTGGCTATTGTTACATTTTGGCCAAAGCACTAATGCTTTAATTGCCTGGGAAGGTAGTATATCACACAGTTAATCTTGATAAGATCAGGAGCACAATCTAATTCACCGGCAGCTCATGGTCTGACTCATTCACTGTTAAACATTTTGGAGTGATAGCATTGCACTGGGAAAAAAAAAATAGAATTGCAGGCCAGGCACAAAATCCTAGGTTTGCTTAGACGCTAGGAAAATCAAACTATGTATTAATTAATCATGCAAAACGTAAGCTCTAAAGCAACCAGGAAGGTGGGACTCTGAAAGATTATAGAAACCTACAATGTACCTGAGAACTGGATCTGCTTTAGCTGGTATGAAATAACTGGTTATCAGGAGAGACCTAGTGAACAAGGGAAATATTTTCCAAGCTGGCACACCAATAGTGTCACACAAAGGGCAATAGCTGCACAGAGAGAGAAAGTATGAGGTGAGCAGGGACTGGGACTAAAACCCAACCTAAATTCCACTGTACATCTTCTCTCCACACTCCTACAGGTGACATGGAAAGTAAAAAGGGGCAGGGAGGAAATTGCCCTGGTACCTACACAGGGTGCTTACATGTAAGGAGGGCAAATAAATTGAGTGTGCAAGCTGCAACAACTTCTTTCTTTTTCTCTATTTTCTTTTTCGTCTTCTTTTCTTTCTTTCTTTTCTTCTTTTTTCTTCTTCATTCTTCTTTCTCTTCTTTTTTCTTTTTCCCATTTCCTTTTCCCTTTCTTCTTCCTCGTTTTCTTCTTTTTTCTTTTTTTCCTTTCTTTTCTTCTTTTTCATTTCACTTTCCATTTCATTTTCCCTTTCCTTCTCTTCTTGCTTTTTCTTCTTTTCCTTTTTCTTTTCAAAACAAAAACAAGCTGGAAGAAACAGGCAGGGTTGCCTGGCAGGCAGGTTTATATACGCTTCTGCAGCTCCAGCCTTGGGCTATCAAGTGCCACTTCCAGAATAGCCTTTTCCTTGGCTCATGTTTTATTTGCATCTGTATGTTCACATGCAGCCAGAACCAACCTACGCCGTCTGCAGCTGAGGTCCTCGCTTGTTTTTCTTTACACCACAGATCAGGGCACCTGATGAGGCTACAGTTCTGCTTGCAAGCATAAGTGTATTAGGATTTTTTAAAAAAATTAGCCTGCTGTGGGGATATAAAGCCTTCCCGGAGAAGTATCAAAACTGTGATGAGAGTAACCACTTTAGGAGATGTTAGTCGAATTTGATCCAAGATATGTGTTTTTTTGCTTTGAAGCGGTAGCTGTCCTTTAGTTCAGATGGTATTTGTGAATCACTGCCTCAAAAAAGGGGTCTTTTGGCACATGCTTTAGGCTGATGACAGGCAAAATGAAGTAGATTCTGTCTCAGAAATCTCCAAAAATAATCTTAGGTTTGACATAACACACCATGTCATGAAGTGATATAAGCCACACAAGCACAAAGCAGGCTTTAAATTTAAAGAAGAATAATCCTATTTTCAGATAGGATACTTTCCATCAATTTGGATAACAAATATCTGATGCAGAATATAGGCAGTAGGCTGTGTAAATGCTGAGATCCCCTAAAACCTGCAATTCTTGGTAGTTAGTGACTGTAGCAGCCTGCTCAGAGTATCCACACACACAGACTAAGCGTGCACGCATCCACTAAAGATTTCTATCTGGAAATTAAGATCTGGGTTGTGTTTTTTTTCACTGCCTTTAACCCCTCAGCCCCAGTGATCTAGAGTTCCCGATGCTAAAGAGTGATGCAAAATGCATTAATGCTTAGCACTGGGAAATCCCAACTCCTGGTGCCAAGAGGTTCATAAATATAGTAATGAAACCTCTTGACTCAAAGTGAGCGCTATTTAACAGAACAAGCATGAGCAGCCTTTAGGAGATTTTGCAGCTGGATTTGTTCCACTGTGTCAGAACTCCATGATAGTAGTTTTAAAAACTGTGCATGGCTGAAAAAGAGAGTTTAAGGAAACCAGGCAGCCAAAAATTTTTAAAAAAATAATAATCTGTGGAAAGGAAAAGTAAATACACCACTGTTTCACATACCAAAAAAATAAGCACCAAGAATCCCAAAGTATGAATCCAGTGACAGATGTCGAGGTCTTTGGGAAGTGTCCACCAAGCTTTATTTTGCACATGTTCCTGAACAACTAAAATGAGTACTTTGTGTAATAATTTACTAGCAAATCAGTATCAATAAATCAGAATCATGTAAGCAGTCATGTTTATTATATCCTTGTTGCTTAATATTCATGATAGTAATTTATTTTTATAGTACAGTTTCACTGTTATCTCCTCCATTGCTGTAACTTTGAGTCAAGCAAGCTGCGAAAGTAGAAGGTCAGGTAACCCTTTGAAGGCTGTAAAAGTTCATTCCCTTGGAATTTGCTTGGTTAGGTTTTTTTTTTTTTTAAATGCTTTAGTGGCTCCTTAAAATATTTATACTATAATTCCTAACCTAACATTATTTATTTAACAAATATCACCACAAAATGAGAGTTGCAAAGCAGTATCTGGATACCAAGTCCATAAATGAAGAATCAAAAATTGTGCACAATTGAAAATAGTCATGAAATCTGATGTTGAGGTCTGTGCTTTAACTGAAACATGCTTTTCTTTAAAAAAAATTAAGGCACACACTTATTTAAGACTTTATAATATTTTGCAATGAAATGAATGAAATTAAAATCAAGATTATTTTTTTTTAATGTTAAAAACAGAAAGAAATTTGATCCTTGATTCACCAAGGAGTTTTGCTGTTCTTTCTCAGTTGAAATGGAAGCAAATAAAATTCCCACTTCAGGCTACTTTCCACTTCAAGCGAAACACAGAGGATAATCTAAGTAGAAGTCAGGACCTAACATATAGGACTTGTTAACCACATTGGCAAGGGTAGAAACAGGAGTTTTTATCCGTGGGATATGCAGAGAACAAACAACTACAACTTCTACCTGGCATTCCTACTGAAACACCTCATTACCGACTTTGTGAGTCCTTCGTAACTTAACATCTAGTCTTTAATTTAATTTAATATTGTTCAACAGATTTAACAGATTAATCTTTTTGTCCTCTTTTCATACACTTTTTAGTAGAAAACTGGATTTTAGCTAAGCCAGATGAGATACAAGGACCCATACCTTTCTTTTAGTGCAATAATAAAACATGATGAGATTTAATGAGAAACTGCACAAATTCAAAGATGATATAGATGTAAAGATCTCTTGCATTACCTATAAATAAGAAATCAGCAGAAGAATTCTTAATTTTCTTTGGATTGTTTTCTTTAATATTTTTCTGTGCTGCTGCTCTGCTTTACCATTTTACTTCAGACTGAGTTTATGTGGTGGAAGAAGCATTCAATATGTAAAACTCTTCTGTTTAAGGGCAGTCTATAACTATACAATAGCCTTATTGATATGTCCCCATGTCTTTCATTTAAGCATGAGCTGAATTGGTTACTGCTCATAATCAATTGTTTCTCATCTAGGAACATATTTTTCATTAGACAGGAGGTGGAGGCCACAAAAAAATATTGCTGATCAAATGAATGAGGTATAAACCTACCTCATCACAAAGATAACATGTGAAAATGCTTCAGGTTTATTTATGGCAAAGAAAAAATATGACTAGGCTTCAAGAAATGACAAAGATAAGCAGACATAAAAGACATTTTTATTCTAAGTGTAAACTATCATTAAATGTATTTAGATTTACACCCTATAATTATTATGATTGTAGCAATTAATCAATCAACTGATTAACATGTAGGGTCAGCAGGACACAGTGATCTTATCTTGAAGCTTGAATTAATTAATTATTCCTTACTCTACATTATTATTTTCTACTTGTGTGTGTTGTCTCAGTGTCCCTATTGACAAAATATATCTTTTTCTTTTTTGTTCCATGATGTATTGAGTCAAGCACAGGAAGTTACTGACGTGCATTTAGTAATTTGCCATCAGAATTTCAAATTAATTAAAAGATTTTTAAAGCATTGCATAATTTTTAACTACTTGTTATATTCTAATTAGCCAGGTTCAATTAAATTGTTTTCAATGTGGCAACTTAAGAGCTCTCATCTCTTCAAGTGGAGTCAAATTCAGCGAGTGTATATTGTTGCAATGATATAATTCTGTGTTCATTACAGCACGAGCCAGCAAGGTCTTTCTGAGCAGTGTATTTGTTTACTCTCTGCGGCAGAGTGAGGGTTTTCCAGCAATCTTGCTGTCTGGAAGTCTTCCTGAGATTCAGCTATATTTTAATTTGCTTTATGTAAAAGCATTACTTCCAATAGCCTCTTCCTTGTGCTGAACATTTCCTCTGTCCCCTTGAAGTAGAATTTGGGTGACAATGAAATCACTCACAAAACTCTTGCTGGTTCCAAGAGGAGACTCTGTCTTATCCTTGGTGTTTGCTTCCTTCAGGTGTTAGCAGTTCATTGCCACTCCTCTGGCATCCTCAATCATGATTTAACTAAGCTCCTTGTCTTCTCACCACATAACGTTGTTGCTTCTAACACAGTATTCAAGGTTGGATTTGTTGTGGTTTTTTAGCTTAGATTTAGGGGTTTGGGTTCTGTGAGTATCCTGACCATTTTCAGTGTCTTTCTCCTAATAATGGGTTCCAGAACTGGACAGGACCCATCTGTCATGGAGAGGTGACCCTGCTTCCCTCCCCACCACACTCAGGGATGCAATTAGAAATATCATGTCAGATTTTACTGTCCTGGACACACTATTGCACCATCGCTTTGTCTGGTTTCCTCCTGGTTATCAGTCCCATGTTTGTTTGAAATTCCTAGTTTTTAAGAACTCGGGTTGGGGATTTTAGTTGTTTCTTATCTTTTTCTTTCATTCCATAGTTGCTGGTTTAAAGCAAACCTAGTAAGCCTTGATGGTGTTGAAGAAAGACATCAGTGCCTTGTCAGACAGCACCTAATTCAGTGGCTTGTCCCAAAGAACATTCAGATGGTCTGTGCCTGTAAACCCACATTTCTGTGGGTTTTTAATTTTCCATTATCACCCACTGACCTGTACTTTGCTTGTGCTTCGATAACAAATATTCAATAGATTTTATATGCGTTTGCCTCTTCGCATGTGCTGCCCTGGGGACCATGAAGGGGCAGTGAGGCTGCGGCACGATGTGTCTGGGGCTGTTTTGCCCACTCAAACTTCTTCCTCTTACTGTGGGTACAAAAGTTTACAAGCCTGTCCTTGTTCTTCCTTCTAACCATCAGTCCCATACATGCCTTAGATGCCCTAAACCATCTTTTTCTTTTGCTTTGTTTTCTCATAACACAGGACTGAAATTCTCCCCAACATTATAGTCCTCCTTGGTTCCCATATTGACACTTCCATCTCAGCAGCCAAAAAGAACACCTAGTCTAAGTTTAGAAGAAATGCCATAGCCCTCCAGACACCCCACTTTGAGGCAGGAAAGGGACAGGGACCTCTTTTTGTACCTCCCAAGAAGTATCAGTGTCCTTTGGGAAAGCCTTCCCAAAGTGCCTGTCTCACTCTTGTGTCCCACTGCACCCTTCCTCCTCCTTCTCCTCCTCCTCCTCACCTTCCTCCTTCTCTTTCTCCTCTTCCTGCCACACTCCCCATGCAATCACACACAATGCAGTTCTATTCTCCATCTGTGCTTTCCCCTCCCCTTTTTTTCAGTCTTTAACACCCTACTGCAGTAAGGCCATGTCCTGTTCAGGGGTTGCTGGGCTCCACTATTATCTATATAATCAAAAATAAAAGAGATGCTAAAAATCCAGCTGCTCGCTCTCTCACTGAGCTCTCAGAGAAGTTCATATCCCAGCTCTGAGCTTTTTTTTTTTTTTTTTTAAATGCTAGTGTATGAAATAGCAGTAATAGTAGTAGGTTTGGGGGCCCTAAATAGAAAGGGTAGGAGAAGCAGTTATCATCAAGCTTTTGCTTTGAAATGTAAACTTAGCAAAGACTTCCCTGATGAAGTATACATATGGAACTACAAAATGCCACTTTTTATCCATTTGTTTTCCTGACCATAACCACGTTTTCACACTGTCAGCATTTTCATTAGAAGCTCTTTTTGTCAGAGGTTTATAACGAGAATGTAAAGATTTGCTATGGGCTAAATCTCAATCCAAGAGCAAATGTTTATACCAATTCTGAAAACAATCAGCTTGCCCATTTGTAGTTATGCATGTGTTCATCATCTGTTACTGCTTGTCCAATGCTCTGCAACTTCTGGAAGGAAAAAGAGACATCTGGAGGAAAAAAAAATGCTATCCTGCAGATAGCATACTGTATGTTCTCCTGAGTTATTGAATAAGGTACTACATAAATGCAGGCTTTTCACTTGATACAAATATTTTTTGCTTAAGCTTGTCAAAATTTACTGCAGAGAATATTTTAATGGCTGCTTTAGACCAGTCTCCCTTTGTGCACAACTTACATGGAAGTGGCGTTAAAAATTCACTGGAAATTATTCACCTAATGAACTGAGCCCCTTTTATGATGCCAGGCACGATGAATTCTTTGAAAATGTTTTAGCTTATCTTCTGGACCTGAGGGTTAACAGGGTTTTCCCGTCTGTCACTTCCACTGTGTATCAGTCATTAAGTCCCACGACGTTCTGGGGATAAGTAAAATTTAAGGGATGATTTACAGTCTTTATCTCTCTCTAGTTACTTTGGTTTGCACAAAAAGGTACAGACCTATCGTGTGGCCATGTATAGTGACATAAAGATAAATTTCCACACAAAATAAGCAGGACCAGCCTCACAAAATTAATTGTATCTGTAAGTCTTACCTGTCCCAAGCGTGCCTCAATATAAAGTTTACTCTATATTTACTTTACATATTACTTTATATTTACTTTACTGGAAACTGTACTTCAGAAATAGATAAAGATTAGACAGGTGTTGATTCTAATGTTTGCTCAATTTTAACACTGAAGGTACCCAAGGTTGTAGAGCACATCAGGAAGGTTTGTAATACTTAATATTTACATACAATACTCAGTGTTGTAAGTATTTACTTTATAATAGTATTAAATTGATACTTGTAGCTCAAGTCTCTTTATGGACAAGATTATACATTAGGGCTGCAGTGAATGAGCACGTTCCTTACCAGAAAGCAGAGGAGGGTTGAGGTGTTGGTGCTTATGTGTCCCGCAGAAAAGGACATGGCCACCAGGAGAGATAAAGGCTGGGGAGAAAGCCCCAAGAGAGAAGTTTACTTCTCCAGCAGAATCTGGGAGAGCATTTTCTTCGTGGTTTCTCTGCTGATGGTGTGTATTTACAGTCTCGTGTCAGCTCAGGCTGCTGGCCACACTTATCCTGAAGCTGCTGAATCTCTTTCAGTGTGTGGCCCAGGGTCTCTGAGCATCATTTTAAAGGTTGAGGGTCCCATCATGGTTGTGGGGAACACACAAACTAAGCGCCATGACACTCACCATGTAAATAGTGCAAAATCTATTTTGGTCTATTCAAGCCAGGTGATGCCTGTAAGTTTATGCAATAAACTTCAGGAAAAAATTTAAAAAATTTGCCTCCGTCATTAGAGATTCTCAGTAGACCACAGTAAAAATTAATTGAGTGGCCCCATCCTGGATAGGGGTACATGTCTGACTGTAGTGTCACACCAAAGTGGCTACACTCGTTTCTTAACAGCTCGAGTTAAAGCAGTTGGAAAAGTGTGTATAGACCAGCCTGTAGAGCCGTTAGGGAATTTATTTTTTTCCTTTGGCAAATAATTCATGAACAGTTATAACTTGTTGACAAATCATTGTGCAAACAATGAAAAGAGTTTTTCAGGATGGTCATGAGCACACATCTGGTATGAATGTTCTCAGAAATACTTCTCCACGCTGGCATGCACAGCCCCTTTGTCTTTGGCAGATTCCCGAGCAAATAAAAATGCTCACCTGAATATTTGTGAACATGCAGGCACATCAGCAGATCTTCTTTAGGAAAAAAAAAATAAGAAAAAAAATAATCACAATATTCTTTCTTTTTTTTGGCTTTATTCACCCAGCTCTGCTTTCATCCAGGAAGCTTTAAGAACCTAATTACTTATGAGCTAATTAACTAAGCTTTGCAAAGTCATCATGAGATCGCTAGCATTAGTATAAATATTTCACAGTGAGTAAACTGAGGCATGGAGATTAACTTGTGTAAATCAGGTACCAAAGCAAGCAGCGACAGCAGCATCCTCTCGTTGCCATTCCCTCTGCTCTACAAACCTTTTTGCTCTGCTTTTGTGCTCTTTCCAAGCTTCACATCTATCTACTAAGGGTTAAAACCAGACTTAAAAGCCTATATGAAATCTGTGCAAATATGTGTTCTGCATAAATCTGGGCCACAAAATTAATACACTTGTATACATTTTCCCCATCTGCTATATTGCTGACACATCCAGCTTGTGGCCCAGAACGTTTTAGGGAAGAAAGGGCCATTTCTGTGTTTAGTGCAACAGTTCAAGTGGAGTTAGAGACTTACTGGTGCACTTGGGCTTTGCTGCTAAACATAAAAAACAGCTTGGGATACTTAGGAAGTTTTCTTCAAAAATGCCAAACCGCTGGGTCTTGGTGGGGAAAGGAGGAGTGGTGTTTTAATTTAGGTTTAGGGTGTTTTAATATATGAGGAATTAAATTGCATATTTAGTGAAGAAATAAGTTTGCCTTTGCACTCTTTTATTCATGTCAGCTATTATGATACATATGTCTCTGTGTGTCTGTGTATACATAACACTTATAAATTTTCCATTTAAAAAAAAAGCACAGAAAACCCCTTCGGATCAGGCTAAGGCCATCTCAAACCTCTAAATAGTGTAGGAGTAATTTTAGGAACTGTGACCTGGAAGAGGCAGCTCTTTTCTAGTTTGTGACCGCAGACTCCCTTACCCCGGCCGACGGCCTGTAATATATTTCCCTGCATCAGGAGTAAGGGAGGTGTTCACTGGAAGACAACATGCTGAAATAAGGTAGGAATAAGGTAGGAATTGAGAAGCTTAGAGGTTTTACTGAGAGCTGTATGTCATGTTAGGAGACTGTGTCCGGGGTGAGTCTGTTTTCCAGAAGGTTGGTTACCTGTATGTCATGTTAGGAGACTGTGTCCGGGATGAGTCTGTTTTCCAGAAGGTTGGTTATCCTTGGGAGGAATATTGGCCTTTTTTATTTTTTAATTTATTCACCATACCAGACCTTTTACTTTTTTCGCATTGTTTGGCCATAGATGCCCATACTGTGCAATTTTAATTTCCTGGAATTCCCTTTTCCAAAAAAAAAAAAAAAAAAAGCAGTATGCTTGTGTTTTTTATGGCTTTTATTAACACTCTACTGGATGTTTGTGCCTAATTAGACCTTGGATATTGTGGCACGTCTGTCTTGTGAGTTTATGGACAAAAAGCTGAGGTCTAGCTGAGCTGGCTCCAAGTCATAACTTCGTAGAATCAGTGTGGCAGCTTTAAGTCACCAAAGGACTCCTCTATGCATGGGGATTCTCCTGTGGCTTTAAGGTCATTTCTTAGTTGTGGGGCCATGTAGTTTCCCTGTGACTTCTGGGAACAGGCAAAAGATCAGAAAATCTATGTATGCATCCTATTTCTTGATCTGTTTGTGCACTGTGAGCTATGTAGTTAGTTCTTTTTCATAAAAAATGGTGGATTTACTTGTGTATAAAATGCTGTTCTTTATATACTGCTCTTTCCTTTGTAAATACATTTACCATACTGGTGATGCATTTGTGATGGAGACAGCAGGGTTAGCTGTATCACATGGAAAAAAACATGGCAAGCTTACCTGACAATTCTTTTTTGTTATTGCTGATTGTGGTGCAATAATTAGGGATAATTAGGGAATCATGTAGCAGCATGGAGGTGGAAATAAGAGGCTGTATCAGAAAGACTAGATGCTGTTATGAAGAATAATTTAGCCATAGAAATACAAGTAATATTTTGTATTCAAGTACTTTTGGGACTGGGGTTCCGGAATTATAGACAGAGGTGGATTTCAATAATATCAAAGACAACTAAAATCAACTTTATTTTTCAGAATAGACTTGCCTAGGTGCATAGACAGTCTCGTATTTTCTGCAACTGTCTGATCTTAAGCTTTTATCATAAGTCAGGTAGAAACTGAAACACTTGAAAAGAATACATGGAAGTTATAAGAATTGTCTTTTTTTTCATGTATAAACAAATAACACCAGCATTATAATAGGGTGGCTACCGGGGCTGGATTTGGCTTCCATATTTTTAAGTTGACCATTTAATTTCCATCTTCAGTATGTCAGAAACTACCAAAATTACCCCATGAAGTCCACCATGCAATGGCACAACTGGGTGAGGTCCTGTGTTCTCGGTTCCTCATAGCCAGTCACACGGTCATCACAGCAATACTGCCTTCCACCAGGCAGAGACCTCAATATTTGTCTTCTCCATACACAAGGCCTCCCCACATAGAGGCAGCGCGTCATGCATTTATTTGACATCTTTGGGTTTTGCTGTGACTCATGCTGACTGCATGATGGTGCTTCTGCAGGCAGCAGAAGAATTATTTTATCACTTGGCGTAGTAACTCCCATGTCCAGTAAAATGCAAAAAGAAAAGGATTCTTCACCTTAGCTGTATGCCAGATGATAGAGTTATTGATACTGAATAAATCCTCCACTGTTAATTTTTTTTTTAAGCAGAAGAATTATTTTATCACTTGGCGTAGTGACTCCCATGTCCGGTAAAATGCAAAAAGAAAAAGATTCTTCACCTTAGCCATATGCCATATGATAGAGTTATTGCTACTGAATAAATCCTCCACTGTGAAATTTTTTATTATTATTTTTACTACTTTTGTTTTGCTTTGGAGCATGAGATGTATTTGAGGGAAAGAGAAAGACTGGCAAGCAAAAAGGAAAGTGAGACAAGAAAGATGGGTGTAATGGGAATTGGGAGGATTAGAGAGAGATTTATGCAAGGACAATCAAGAGATTTGGGTGCAAATGAGTGATTTGCCCACTTTTGCATTTTGAGACTTAGATGAATTCTAGGTGTATTTTTTTCAGGACTCTTTGCTACAGCAACACAGGCAGGTCAGAAAGTGTCCCTGTCACAGAGGACAGTGCCCAGCCCCATGAAGTCCAGGAGGTGATTTATTATTGCTCATCACCAGGTTTTCACAATGAATGACCATCTCAAACTGCATTTCCAATAGACGCCATCCTGGCCAGGAGGAAACTTAGAAGCACACACCAAAACATTTAAGGGAAACCTCCCAGCTGTACTGTCAGGGAGCCAGGGAGGTTCCACAGCTCGCTGTCATCCCTCCTCTTCCCATTGATGCTAATTAGTTAATTTCTTTCCATGTAAGCAGGAGATCTCTGGGTCTCCAGTCCCTTTGACCGACAGGGAGCCTTTATAGATATTCATAGGGTCCATGCTGCTCTTACATCTCCACTGCAGGTGTCCACAAGTTTGAAACTGTTGGATATTTTATTGCCAAAATAGTATTTTCTCTTTCTTTTTCTCCCTTGCCATGCCTTAATCAATGTGCAGTAAAAGGCACTGAATTGAAATGAGAAAGATCTAGATAGAGCTCAGCTGCTGTTGTTCCACTTGTGCAGGAATCAGCAGAGGATGTTGTTTTCCACCTTTGCATACTTCTTTCCACAGCCTACAGCAAGGTCAGCTCAGCTCTGCTTCATCTTCTCTTCTCTTTGGTTCAGTCGTATTTCCAGCTGTCCAACCTTTATCCCCTTTAAAACGCAAAAAATATTACTATTTTGAAACCTTTAAGTTGCTTTTACTCCTTTTAAAAGGAGGAGCGTATGGAGCAGCTGCTTCACTACCCCTAGGCATGGCTCCAGGTGTACCTCCGTCATTTCTTTAATCACTTCTCATATATTTATTGTGAAGATCAAGGAGGAAACGGGCATTTATACACATGCTTCATCCTTCCTGGTGTCCCTTTTGTATGCCTCTTCCTCACACTGCTTACAGAGGCGATGCCACAGAAATAGAGGCAACGTCGTAACTGGGATTGCACTTCATGCATTGTTCCAAGGAGAAGAGCAGAACGAGCATTTCCAATGAGGACACAACACATCTTTTGCTGTGCTCTCATTTATAGCACACACAGTGCAAAAGCAGGGCATCCAGTGATCTGGCTTTATGCTTTTTCCATTTGCCCTTTACACTTGCAGGTTGTAATCGGGGAGGGGTGAAGAGGATACACCAAAAATAGAGAGAGAGAGCCAGGTGCACAAGTTCACGTGCCATCTCAAAGAGGGAGGGAGCTTTAAAATTGCAGCCAACTGGTAAATTTAGGTGCACAAACTTAAAACTAATAGTAAACTAGCCACATACAAATTTTTGGCAAAGCCAAGACCCCCTCCATTTGTCCAGAGTCGTACAGTGTGTGAATGGTTTTGCACGGGAAATGATTCTGAACTTTGCAAATAGCTTTTATTATAGCTCCTCTGTGACACTGCTAGAAAACAGATTAGATCATAGCTCATTTCTCTTTTATTATTCTGACAGTGATTTCATTTGTTCAGAACTTCCATTTTGCCTTTAATATCTCATATGCGGTCACATTTGGGGAGCTTTAGGATGTGTTGGTTCTGCATTCAGTGCTACATGTCTCTCACCTTCGCCAACTCATTACAGAGAAGCATCCTCCCTAAATAACAAATATTAACAAACATGTATGAACTTCAGATGATACAATTCCCAGTTCATTTCCCGGGCTATATCACTGCCAGGGGAGGATCAAATAAGGAGCCTGCCTTATCCCCAAAATAAAGCAGGCTAGGATGGGAAAAGTCCTTTGTTTTACACCTAGAAGAGGGAAAATATATTAAACCCTGACCATGCAAAGAATAGAGCCCAGAGTTCTCAGCTAGAACTGCAAAAATAAAAGCATTTGATAGCCCAAAATGAGCCCTTTAGCCAGGCATTCTCTTCTGCAATACATTACACGTCTGCCCTTTAAAGTCAACTGCATCAGAGCATTTGTACCGGGCTGTTAACGATCTCTCAAAATGAACATGGCTGGCCCCAGTTGAGTCCATTTGAAGACTTGTTTGGGGTTTTTTTGCTGGTCACTGTCCCATGGTTCTTTTCCTCCCACCTACATGGTGCTGCCAGAGAGGTCTGACCCGGGATTAGGTCCTTCCCACTGGTCTCCAAACATTACAGTGACCCCTTTGTACCGCCGGTCATTGGGATTGCCTAGAACAGACTTCAGCCTGCTCTAAAGTTATGTTGGGCAACCATCCAGCAGAAAGCTGTTCATTAGAAAAGCCTAAAGGTCATTTTTGCACATATAATATCTTTCTACCCTAGTCTATGGACAGTAATTAATGATTTAAGCCTTAAAAACCCAGATAAACTGAATGCAGTATAAATAAATACCAATAGCTTGAAACAACAACAATAACAAAAAAAAATTGTGCAGGTCTAGCTGGGATCATTGCAGTCAACTAATTTTTGGAAGAAGTATCAAAGCAAACCAGCTCTATAATTTTATTTTATACGTGTTCAACTGTGACATTGTGACACTTTTTTTCTTTTACGTCTGGATCCTTTACCTACAAGAGCCAGCTGAGGGTTTGGGTGTTGGGTTATTTTTTCATTTGGATCACAGAAAGATTTATTTCTGTGACTGCAGATATTTTAAAATATATTTTAAATGTTTTCTATTATTCTCTCCTTCTGCTCTCCACACATGTTAAAATCCGTTCAGAGCAAGGGTCTGCAAAAGAAGCTGGAAAACGGCTGTGTCCTTTTTCTGGGGCTTGTTTTCTTTGTGAGCCGGCAAGTACATTGCATTTGTGTGTGTGTGTGTGTGTGTGTTTGTGTGTGTGTGTGTGAACGTGCACAGGCTTAGTCCTCAGGTGGAACTGTGGTTCCTGTGCTTTCGTTCTCGAAGCTGTTATTCTGGAAGGGAATGGAGGCAGCTGTGTTTACAGCTCAAGTCTTGGCATACATTTACCAGAATCTATTATTCATATCGTTCAGTATCAGGGAGAGATCTCAGGCCACCTGTCTATCTGACAAATTCACCCTTTTGTGAGCTTTCTGTTCATAGCAAATTATGTTCACATTGATGAATTGAGTTTTTATGAGCATTGCTAACTAACATTCTCACAGAAGGCCAGGGGCAATAGACTGCAAGTGTTTCTGGTCCACAAGTAAATGTTAAAAAGCAAAAACAGCCAGTATTTAAAGACAATTTGCCATGGAGGGATAGTTAAAATATTTGGCAAAGTCTTGATCTTTATAAATTCAAGAATGTCCATGAATTATTACAAATAGTATGCTTATAACAAATAAAAAATAATAATAATTCTGTTCTGCCCCCTGTGATTGTGGAGGGCTCTTTAGTATTCTGTGTATTAACAGGTAGCCTGTGATCAAAGCTTTTAACGAATTCTTACTAGAGCTTCACACAAGGCAGGAACCATTTCGCTCTGCAAAGGGAATCTTCCCTTGAAAATCATGCAGTAAAATCAGTGGGACAAAGCTAAGTAAACACAAAACGATGATTTACCTGGTGTCTTCAGCGTGATGTTGGTTCATATCCAACACGAGCCACCAGCCATGGGAGCAGCTGTACCCTATAGATCGAAAGATCTGCAGTTATAGATCAAAATTATTTCCGTAACGAGAGATTTTTCGTCAAGATGTGCTGGGACAACATTCCCTATGCGCACCCAAATCCCTCATGCACCTTCCCCAACCCTTTGGTAGTGGATGACAATGTCAGGGACAGAGCATGACCCACCTCTGAGAGCAAAAGCTGGTGAGCTAGATTGCACACCCATGGATACAATCTCTAAATATATAAATAAATTCCCAGGTAAATAAATTTACTAAAATACGATGCATCTAGTGCCATTTAATATGACTTAGAGCACCTGAGACACTGCACAAAGTGTCCCAGAAGCTCCTCATGCCTTGGCGCGGTTGGAGGGTAAGGTGGATACAAGAGGGTAACTCTCCAATACAAGCTGCCAGCAACTGAGTGACAGAATCCCACCACAACTACCACAAGGACTCTCTTAGAAGCCTACAAAAAGGGGATGGCAACACATGACATTTCAGCGAGAGACCTGACGTTTGTAGCTGTATCATGAGATCACGTTTCCAAGTGGGAAAAATAAAACAAAAAAGGAAAGAAAAAAAAAAAAAAAGCTTTTCAAAGGGGAAAAAAAAACAGTTTCAAGGGAAAACCAATGCTTAAGAGCCCATCCTTAAGAGACAGAGGAGAAAACCAGGTCAGGCTGAAGAAGTCACCTGGCCACTAGCGCTGGACCACCTTCACCCAATCCCGCCGGGATGCGGCGCAGCCTCCCTTCGCACCGGTGGCGATGCTGCCTCCTCTCTCCCACCCCTCTCCTCTCAGCTGAGAGCGTGGCAGCCCTGCCTGTTGTTTTGATAGGTGCGAACGGCGCGGCTGCCCCTCACCAGCTCTAATCTGCCGTTTCCAAATCTGTACCGCCGGGGAAAACAGGTTGCGCAACGTGGCCTGCTGATCCCGCGCCTGCCTGGCCAGTAGCTTGGACATAAGGAGCACTGCTGTTCCCGTCTTCCCAAAGCTCCCGACTCGAGGCAGAGGGTGGGTTGCTTGTGGTGTTATCAGTCAACCCCGCCAGTTTGGGAGACCTTTTTTTTTTCCCCGTGAGGAGCCTTGGGGATTGGAATTTCACATGTGCCAATCAGGTTGTCAAGCGCGTTGGTAGAGACCACCATTTTTTTGTCGACGGGGAGCGCGGCGCGTGTTTAAGTATAGCTGAAATTCTGCTCAAGCTGCCCATTCCTTCACAGGAGAACATTGGTCCCCCTTCTATTTTAACCCGTGCGAGCATTAGGTACCATCAGCAGTGTCAAACAAATTTGTAGAACTGGTGATTAGTTGCCCAAAGAGCATAATATATGCATTATTAATTATAGAAGGTAAGTTTGGCTAATTGTCATTTCTATACAGTAGCACTGCACGACGATACATTTTAACAATCTATAAATAATTGATAATTTTTTTTCTTTCATCTTCCTTCCTAGTTTGCATAAAACTAATGACTTGGTAAATGTTACTCACTTCAAAATATTCCACTGCTCCTATGAAAATTAAACTAACACTGTAACCTTAGCAAATAAGGAGATTTTTCTTCTTATTGTAGGTTGCAAAAAAAAAGAAAAAAAAAAAAAAAGGACGAAATATAACGCTTCCTTGCATCAAAAATCCGAGTCTGTGAAATCCAAATGAAAATCATGCGTAATATAAAAAAGAGAGCAATAAGGGGACTACTATAATAAATATATTTGACTTTTAAAGGATCCAAAAAAAATTCAGGAAAGTTGTGATTTTACTTTATTCTTTAAGTCTTTAAAATGGTCAGAAGTGGTATTTTTTATGCTTTAAACAGGATAAGACTATGACACACACACAAAAAGATAGATCAA
>NW_015090831.1:2468810-2517867 GCF_001431845.1 Calidris pugnax | reverse complement strand
CGAGGAGGGGGGGAGAACGGTTCAGCGGCTAGCATTAATGCAAGTTTTAATTATATAGCCATAATACCACTTTCCCCTCTGAGAAAGGTTGGTTTAGATTACATGGTGCAAAAGGAAATTGCAGAAAATAATAACTTCAAAACAGCCTCGCCACTGCGAATTTGTAAGAATTTGGTAGCGTTCTCATCTCTCGCATTTTCAGGACAGACACATTCATCCAGTTGCTAGGAAAACCAAATAATGAAAACATAGCTGGGATTTAGCAAGTTCCACTGGGAATTACCTATGATAGAGGGCAGGGCTGCACTTCCTCAGAACATGCTCCTGCTGTAAAAATTCACAAACCTGGCATTCATACAGGCATCTGTCGCTTGCTCTAATGCCAGTTCATAGTATACATACAAACATCTGCTTCCATGCACAAAGGGATACAGAACGCTTGACAGGTCTGTGTTAGCAGGGTTCGCAATGCCAGTTCTTTATGCAAAAACCCTAATGCTTCCCGTCAAGCCATTAGAAGTGATACAATCAGCCCAGGCCCCATTAAGCCATCAGTGTCCACCTGTGATAAAGATGGCCATTTGTTTTCTTAAAGCCCACTTAATGTCTGCTTAACTCAATTTGTCAGGAAATGTAGAACAATTTCCTCACAGCCTGAAATTTGGTAGTGGTTCAAAGTCAAAAGGCCAGGTCTAGTCTTATTCAAATGATATAATGAACAGTCTTCAAATCTAAATCTCCCTTGGGGAGATGCTGTTTACTTTTTTTTTTTTTTTAATGTTAGAAGAAGCGGGGGAAAAAAGGAAGAATAAAATGTATGCTTTTCTTTGATTACTAAAAATATTGAATCCTTTTAACCCCTTCATATGGGTCATCTGAGAAATGAACTTGCTTGCTTCCTTCTTTTGCTGGAGGTTAATATACTAAAGGTTAGGCAGAGCAGAGCAAAAATACCAGACTGAATATGCAGAAAAAAAAAATATTTCCAGCATATTTTAAAAGTCTCTTTTTAAGCATATAATTTTACAGCTTAAGCACCTAAAACATATCTGCAGTTTTCACCTTCTCCTGGAGTACCAACAAGGAGCCCAATCCCCCCTCTTGATGGCCATGCCGAGGGTGCTATTCTCAAGGGGCAAAAGCAGAGTGCATTTGAGATTGTTGGTGGGAATTTTCCCCGGGGAATATGGACAACAGCTGAGTAAATGTGACAGGATTCAGTCCTGACTTTGCAATTGTTCTGGGTTGGTTCCTATTCCACATCCTAATCTTCATATAAGGTGAATTCTTTTCTGACTCATCCCCGTGTTTCCTTCCACCCTGCCACAGGGTCCCAAACCAACCTTCCCCAGGATCTTCCATCCCCAGGTCCTCAACCAACATGTCAATTTGGAGAACATGGGTGAGGACCGGAGGATGCCAATGGAAGCCACCCTCGGCATGGGCAGTAGGGACAAGAAGACGCTGTGAAGGAGAGGGGAGAGGGGGTCTTGGGAGCTAACAGTGATGCCTTGTCATGTTTCCACACAACAAAAATAAGTCGTGATGGGCCACTGCTGTGGTAGGGCAGAGCACTACTGCTAACCCACCTCTCTGGCCAAAAAAGAACGGGGGAAAAAAAACCCTATATATATTAAATAAACAGGATTCCCAATACATAATCACAGACTGATAGGTTCAAGATATTAAATTAAATTAGAAAAAGTGACCTGATGGGAACTGCTTTGGTATCTGAAGACAATTTTTGAAAGCGTGAGCAACTATTTATGTTTCTCTGGAAAGGCGTGCAGGTCAAGCATCGTAGCGCCGTCTCTCTGCTGGCTTTAACTGCTGTTGGGGAGGTGCGTTACGGCCTCGAGTTGTGCATTTGCAGAGAAAATATCACACCGTCCAGATGCTCAAGTCTGCTCTTTCCGTGCGGAAAACCCGGCACAAGGCTGTAACGGTGTATGAAATACCAGGGAAAAGCTCAGCATTTTTTTTTTCCTAAGCTTGGTAGAAGTTAGCGGTGAAGCGCAGTCATTTCAGCCCAGATCAGACTATCCATTAGCTATCAAAGTCCGAAGTCTAATTAACCCCCTCCAAAATTGACTGACAAAGATCATTCCTCTTTTATGCAGCCCGACCGGTCGTCTGTACGCTGGGCATGCAGTACCTAAGTCAGATGCTGCTTTGTTATAATTAGGGCAGCAAATTTTGTTTTCTGTTTGGTACTTGCTGTTACATATTGCACGTAATGTATGGCACTGTTAAGGGAAAAAAATTGGAGTCAAAGTGCCTGGAAAGTTAGGTCTGCTCTGTAGCACTGTGAGATTGTTGACATCTGCCGAGGTTGGAGAGCTCAGTAAGCAGGAAATGGGGTGTCACTCTGAGTGGTAGTTTACCATTATCCTGGCATCCTAATGAAGTGTCTGCAGTGCACAGAGCTTCTGGATGGCATCTTAACGCACGGCTAAGCAAAAGCACTTCTCTCCTTGTCACTGTCATCCATCTGCCTGCACCCTACTGTAGCCAATGGGATGGAACCATGCTACAATGTGCTATAAGCCATTTAGAGTTGCACATTGCATAATCAGTCCCATCAAATATGTAAAAAATGACTATTATTGGTTATTTCCCTCCAACTCCGGCACCTGGAGTTTGATACATTAAAGTTTAACTTTTGTCAATGCTGGTTTTTCCCATTAATTCCACATATATTTTTGTTAAATGGGACTGAGTTGCAAACTCATTGTCTTGGGTCTTGCTAATGGATCTCAAAAGTTGTATGAATATTCATTGCAAACTCCACTTTATATCACATAGGATGAATTTATCAATTGCCCATATAGAGAGGTTTCGTGCAATTCTCATTTTCTTTTGCAACATCTATTTCTGAAGCATGAATAAAAACTAAAATCAATTCAGATCACAAATTGGTTGTTTTCCTTATAGCAAACATTAGTTAGTTTGAATGCTTCTTATAGATTTTTTTTAAAAAAACAAGAAAATATTTTACAATATATCTGCATAAGACGATTGCCATAGTGTACTGCAAGTGATTAAAATTGGGACTTTTATGTTGCGTACAGTAACACTAAAATATTCTGACATTAAAAGTGATGTGAATACTTTATCTATATATTTATACATAAAAATCTCTGTATTTTAGCCAGCATGACTTCCAGAATACGAAGACTTACTAAATAAAAGCAGAGTTTTGGGCAGTTGATGTCTCTGAAAAAAAAAAAAATCAAGCCAACAGAGCACTCTCTTTTAAGCAAGTTTTCATTCCCTGATAACACCAAAGCTATCAAGGACTGGGGTTAAGCATTGTGTGACAGGGCAAGCTTCTAAAATGGGCAAGAGCAAGATGAATTGGCTGAGGCGGGTGTTTATTTATACAAACAAGAGGGCAGAACATAATTTAGTTGCATCAGGAATTTTTCACAGACATTAAAACTATAGCAAACATAACAGCGGGGATGCTTGCACAGCAGCACAGTGGGGAAGCTCACAGAGCGTCTGCCCACACTACGGCTGGCTGTAGCCAGCGCCATAAGTCTCACAATTTCATTAGCACTCGAAAAATCCACCTCAGTTCCGATTAAAAACAAAACGAAACAAAAAAATCAACAAAAAAAAACCCCTCCCGAAATAAACAAACCCAAAAAAGCCCCAGACAAGACCTGTCTTTCTCTCGGCAGCTGAAATCAGTCGCGAATTGTTGGAAAAAGTCTTGGCAGACAGATTTTGCTGTAGCAACAGTGTGTGACGTTTTAACCACAGCAGAAATCTTATCCAAAAAAAACAAAACAAGGTGAGAAGAGCCATGTAAGAAAATCAGAGAAAACCCCGCTTCAAAAAACAACAACAATAACAACAACAAAAACATAGATTAGGTGGCAGATCAATAGTTTGATATTTTATGCAGAATCATAAATCACTGGTTTTTTTCAGCAGTTCAGCTGTGAGGCTCGAGAGCATAAAAAAGAAACCGTGGCTCGTGATAAAATTAGGCATTAATGTGAGCCATAAATGCCATTTAACATTAAACATGCACAAGCCACACTGCGGTGCCTGGTAAAGGGAAATGGGCGCTGGAGTAAAACTATACAAAGTAAGTCAGACATGAATAATGCAGCGGGGCTGAGGGGGGTCACGGGTCAGACTCCAGTACCTTGCGAAATAATGAATGCGTGTCAGGTTAGAGACATACATCCCTTCCTAGCAAACGTGAGTTATTGGAGATAAACCTTGGACTTCCTGTTCTGAAACAAAGTGGCTTGTTGTAAACAGCTACGTCCATTTAAAATTAATGATTAAAAGAAAGATTCGCTGGGATTTGCTTAAGTATTCTTTATGGACACCAGTGCTAAAGGTTACTTTCTTCATTCATTTTTACCCAGCCACTGTTAATGTTACAGACACATCATGTTTTCTCCTCTGCTCAAATGTTTATCCAAAACTCATTTGCAAAAGAGCTTATATAATATTAAGTGGGGTTTTTTCAATGCATTCTTCATTTAAATATAAACAAGAGAGCATCTCCACAGTTTTACTCTGTTTAAAAGGAGCCAGCCCTATTTCTAAAGACAGTAACCCAAATTCTAAATATATGTCCCATGAAAATATTACATGGAAATCCATGTGCAATTCACTTTGGAGTAGCTTGATCTGCTGAAATTATTACTTACATCTTCCATATTTTGCCTAAAAAATGTAAAAGGGATTAACAGTCCTCTCATTCTTTATTTGATATATGTGATTATGACGACCCCTTTCCTTCAGAAATCTTCACAGGGAAAAGAGAGTCTAACTTTCCAAATGGGAATCTTTTCCCCAGACTTTCACAATAGAAAGATTATAATGAAAAATAATATTATTTAATTTTATCAAAATTGGTCTGCTTCATTTTCTAGACTTAACTGGAGAATTTAACAGCTGTTCAAAGGTTTTTCCTCTCTTTGCACCCTGTACTGCCAGGCCTCATAGTACAGCATAAAGAGGGGGATACCTTCTCCACAGCCATTTATACAACCCCATGTTTAAGGATTTCCTCCTTCCATTTTACCATGGTATAGAGAAACTCCCCCCCAGAAAAAATTAAAATTAAAAAATCTTCCTACTTAGGAATCTGAAAGGGGGAAATTTCTAGGAAAGGGGAACTCAAGGCTTTACAGAAATAAAGCAAATACATAGGTATTGCAAATGAAACATAAGATCTTGCATCTGATCTGTTAAATATTCCATCAACAAGGTCAAGAGTAAAGACAAGCCCAGCCACAAAAACTGAAGCGAGAGTAAGCTTTAATAAAAAAAATGAACAGTTTATCCTCTTCAGCTTCTCAAGTGGAAAAACAAATTCTTTTATACTAGAGAAAAATCAAGCGTGTATATAGCATTAAAAAAAACCCACCAATATCAACCATTTTAATGAAAGAGTACCCAATATTTTCATGGAACTATAAAAGGGAGCGAGACTAAGTGTTATGGCAAAAAGCCTGGGCTCAGCAGCTTTGTGTGGGAAATGGTGAAATGTGACTGTGATTTATAATGAGAAAAGGTATCTACAACATACAATTTTCTACCTAGCTGCAAATAATAATTCATAGTGATGTCCCTTCCAGATAAAATACCTTTGCAATGTAGGACTCATGTGGTAAAATGATCATGATAAATGTCAGACCAGTGCAGGTAACGGCTTTACAAACCATTAAGATTAGCTGGCTCTTTTTTTTTGATGATAACAGTAACCATGCTGTGACTCTATGTGGTAATAATATCTCAGTACTGATAAATGCCAGAGCCAGGCAGAGGTGTTTATCATTCCCAGTTCAGAAATGCTGACTAAAGTTACCACATGTTGCCTGGTTTTTCTTCTTTTACAACAGGCTAGCAATTAACAAATAGACAGATTCGCAAAATAATTTTATGTAAAATTTCTTCGGGTTTTGTGCTGTAGTGCTTACCTAAAGACCCCTTCTCCTGTCTATCAGTGCTGATGATTTTGGAAGAGTAAGTCCTAAAATGAAGCTCTCTACCCTTGCCATTCTCTCAATAAATAATTTCTTTGTAAATTAATATTGCTCTTTTTAGTTTATCTCTTTTAAAAATACACCTTATAAGGAAGTGCAGCCTCTGTGCTGTAACTGTTTCCGTAGGGAAGGTGGTTACCAAGCTGGTATCTGTGTTAATCAACACAGAGCAGAGACACTTCCTTCAAGAGAGCACGATAAAGTTTTACAGTATGACATTTCCTTGCAAATATTCTGCAACAAACAGAGAGCCTTTCCTTCCATCAGGTCTTTCCCTACCTCAGTCTTTCTGTTCCACTAAAGCCCGTTGAATTCTCAGGAGAAAACAAAATTAAAAAATAAACTGAAGTGCTTTTTTTGAGAAGTTGCAGTACAGCCAGGGCAGCCCCAATCTAAATATAATTTATCTGGTAAGATCACAGCATGTATGAGCACCAAGTCGCACAAACAAAAAGCCCACAGAATGTGTACTCCCTTCCTACAATAAATTCACTTCTGCAAATATCATATAATTTTCATTCGTAGCTTCAGTCATATTTCCACTGGGCAGATCATCCACAGGACAAAAATAAACAGTGCTTATGGCTCGTGGCAGAAAACATCAAGGGGTGACTGGGTTGCAAGACTGGGGGAGTTTGTGCTGTTCAGAAGTTAAGGTTCTGCACAGGTCAAATCAGAACAAGACTAAAATACACAGAAAGTGTATTCTATATTTGTGTGTAATTCCATTATCCCTACTGTCAATTGCATGGCTTCCCATAGAATAAATCCACATGAAAGTTTGGTGGGTTTTTAACTGGAAAACAATACCTATACATTGAGTACTTTGAGCTCTTCTCTTTCGTATCTATATAAATGTTCAAATTATAAACAATACAGATACATACATCTATATCTGTGTGCATCAAGTATTAATCTCAACAGGAATTAGGAATACACGCTGAGGAAGGACTAGTGTCCTAGTAACTTTAATTTTAAAATTCAGTTCATTTGCAGGAAATTTTTGCTTGAAACTTTTTTTTTTGGTGAAATCTTTGAATCAAGGCACTCATCACCATTTATGCTTAGGCAGCACCTCCTGCAACTGGGATTCCACCCTGATTGAGATCTCTGGGTGCTAGGGTAATATGAATATTAAAAAGGAACATATACGAAGAATGATAGGTGATAATTAAATCATAGATGGTAAGATCAGAAAAGTATTCTCAGGTTATCTAGGGCATGTAACATGCAAGATGTTTTCCCTACGTCAGACCTACTGGCACCTTATCTAATCTGTTCCAAAACGAAAGCACGGTTGTACATGTTTTTGTTTTAGTTGCAACATCTTATACAAATTGATGAAAGTATCAGTCAAGCCTTTACCACGAAACTATGAATCATGCATCATACCAAGAAGGTATATCTTTACATGCATCATACCAAGAAGGTATATCTGCACAAAAAGGATGGCAACTTTCTTATCACCTCAAAAGAGATAAAAGCCTTTAGTGCTGTTTTCTCTATTACTAATTGTAAGTTTGGAATGCAAATTGTTTCCTACAGAAATTATATGTATATATAATTTATAAATATTATACAGATATTAGAAAACAGGTATTAGAAACGGGTATTTACAGGTACTAGAAAACAGCTACACTGCAATAGTTTCTTGAAATAATTGATCACCAGAAAGCATGACTAAAAAGAATAGCAAATAATTTTGTATTTTCAAACTTGATGACATGTAATTTCAAGGACAGAGATTCAGAAATACAGCAGATTAAATTATGATAAGAGAAAAAGGACAACAAGGACTAACTAGGTTGTGCATCCATCACAGAAGCTGCACCTTTGGACAAATGTAATTCCAAAGTGGAATTCAAAGTAAAATGTGGGTCCCTTGCTACATGGAGGTACTTTAGCTTAGGATGATGGTCTAATAGTCTAATAAAATAAATAAAAAAACATAAGAATATAATCCTGTGAATGAGAAAGTGCTTTTTTTATGATTAAGAATGAATTTTTAATCCTTGTAAATTACTCTTGCTCTCTAGTAAGGTGATAAAAGGTATGATATATTATGTTTTTAACCATATATTAGTGATGGTTTTTCTTGTTAAGGCACCAGGCACAGCACTGGGCAAAGTAATGTCCTAATATGGCACTCAAGTGGTTATTTTATTTTAATTTGTTTTCTCCTTAGAAATCCAGGACAACGCCACTCGCATCAAATCCATAAGGAGCCTGGTAAAAAAGCTCCCTCGACCAAACTATGACACAATGAAAATCCTCTTTGAACATCTAAAGAAGTAAGTAGAACCATGGTACTAATAGATCAATAATTTTAAAAGGAATCGATGTGTGGTGTCCAAATCCTATTGGAAATGTCATCCAAAATACCAAAGAGAATTATGTTCTTTAGCAAAACTAAGGACAATTTATGGTTTCTATGTATATCCTATTCCTGCCCAAGAAATCAGCATGTCTAAGCAAAAGCATGAATTTTTCCTCTCCTAGAAAACAAAACAGTTCTGTTTCCTTTGATGCAGTCAGACACACGAGGATTACTATGCTACAGATATATTGAACTGGGCAAATACAATGTGTTCCAGTATTGCATTTGGCCAGTTTATTTTGACTTTCTCCAACAGTAGACCCTTTGATCGCCATATTTTCACCATCCAGATCCCTGACGCTCAGACTCCTTTATGGAGGCACATAATGATAGAAATAACCTCACCCAAGAACATACATTGCAAGCTCTTGTACCTCATGAGGAAGCTTGTGACAACACAGAACCTCTAAGAAACACTGAGGAGAGATATGGAAGTGCCCTTTTGCTCTCCTAATGTTGTTGAGATACCACAGAGGTAGAAAAGTGACACTGTGAGGCTCTACCTTATCATTCTTCTGTGGTTTCCGCACTCATTGAGCTCCATTTGCAAGAGACGTCAGCCCACAAAGTCAACCCAGGTTCTCATGTTCACCTTGGGTTTTCTTCTCCTGTTTTGTGGCATTAACAGTAAAAATGTATATAGACCACAGACTTGCTCAGAAACCAACCTGCAGACTTGCAGAATGACTGGGCAGAAGTCACAGACCTCAAGATAAGGGCTCATGAAGGGCAGGATCCTGTTCTTCCCTGGGTGGTAACCAGTGAACCATTGTACACAGTCATGCTTCAGCCAAACAACCCCTAAAATTGAAGGGACAAAGTAGGATGTGGGGCCCTATGGAAGCTCTGTGCTCAGAGGAGCAGTTCATCCCAGGAATGATATAATGACCCCAGTGAGTGAGCAATAAAGACTTCAAATAAAAGACTCCTCTGTGCTTTTAACAAATTATTATATATACCTTATACTGATCATTTCTGCTCTATTCTCCTGGCATACACATATAAGAGATGTAGATCCTTTATCTTGTTTTGCAGCCTCCAGTTGAAACTGCAAAATGAAGTCCATATAGTTCCCATATATTCCCATATAGTCATGGGAATGTCCCTGTTTCATTAAGCATGGAAGGATTTGAAACAGCCCATAAAATGACCGAGTTTGGCCTTGCAGAAAAACAGTTTTCTAGGTATTCATCTGATGTACCGTATGTGCACATTCTCTCCTTCAGCTGGTTATCTAGAGAAGGCTGATAATTTATTACTGTCAATGGAAGAATAATAAGGGAAATTATTTCCTGGGAAGAACCTGAGTGCAAGAAGTGGGTACATGCTGTCAGCACAGATATGCCATATACTAAATTTACTGCAGCATATGTGGCATTGATCCTAACCTGAAGAAAGTTTTTTTACCGTGTCTTAGGGGAGAGATATCAGGTACACACAATAAATCTTTGATCTCATAGTAAAATCACTTGATTGAGACCCAGGAGATGTGGGTTCAGTTCTTGGCTTTGACCGGATGTTCTGGGTGACCTTGGGTAAATCACTTAATCTCTCTGTGCCTTGGTTCCTTGTTTACAAAATGATGATAATACTTCCTTTGTCTGCCTTGGCTTTTTAGAGCATAATCTGTTTGGGACAGCAATTGTTTCCTGCTGTGTATGTGCAGAATAAAGGGGAAAACTGGACCAACACTGGTGTTTTTGGAGAAAAGGGGAAAAAAAAAAACCCCAAACACTAAAATCCAGACAATAAAACACCAATACTTGTTAATGTATATGTAGAGAATACCAGGCTTGACCTCAACTCTATGGATATGGTGGGAAGGTGGATGCTCTATCCAAACAAGCCCTTGCTCTTACCCAAGTGTCACTGCAGAAGTTATGGTGAAGCTAGAGGTGTACTGACACAATACTGTGGTGCAGTGATGGAAAATGTGATATTTGAGCCATTTAGGGGGGCTGAGCATGATGGCACCAATTATCTGAGTCTCTCTGGAGAAGGTCAGCCTTCCCTGCCATGCATACACATTCCCAGGTAAGGACAGGAGTATTCCATGATCTTTGCTCAATTGACATAGAAGCAGTAGTAGAATAGATACAGAAAACACCCAAAAAAAAAGATGAAAATTGGTTTGTTCTCTTGAACTTCTCAGTTCAAAAGACAAGGCCCAGTCAAATGGTGTCAGGGCTCTAAAACTGAGAATAAAGAAAGGTACATACGTTGTACATTATAACATGATGCTTGTATTATGCAAATATAGGTTACGTGTGTTTGTTTAAATTAACCTAGAAAACAAGAGTAGTTTGCAGGTGTTAAAAAGTGTAGAATTGTACTGCTTTTAGGGAGACTCTTCAGAAGAGGGGTGCCAATGTGCACAATGGGCCATGCTCAACACTGACTTGTACCTTTTGCCACCCTCTTCAACCACGGGAAATTCAAAAGTTGTTGATACCTTGAGAAAATAAGTAAACTAGTTTGGTTTGAGGCATATTACTGCACTTTCTGTATTTGCTGGTGGAGACGGCTGTTCTCACTCAATATTGAACTGAGCTTCAAGAGTTTCCTGAGGGGGAGAAGCTAAGGGACCACGGTTATGCTGCTTCTGCAGCACTCCCCTGCTTCTCCCACCCCTTCCCTTCCACTCTATCAGACAAACAGGACTGTTATGGGGGACTTTGTAAGCCTGGGACTTCTGTACAGCACATGAAAGCACACATCTCACTGACACAGAGGAGCTCAGCAGGAGAACCCAACCTTCGCCCAGAAGGCCATGTTTATCCTAAATCACTGTCGGCGGTGAGGGCCGCGCTATGGTTTTATTCTGCGGCGATCCGGTCTGCAGGAGCAGGTCCAGATCAAGCACAAATAACAACGTGCAAGGCACTTCAGAAGGGTCCTCCTTCAGAAACCCAGACAAAGCAGCTGATGAGAGAGTCTGCGAGAAAGGCCTGGCAGCAGGGATTAACACCCGTGCCATATATCTTTCTTAAACCGAGCCCTCTGAAGCTGCAAGAAGTCACAGTGCAGCGTATGAAGCCCACAGGAGGGGGATTAAAAGCAAAGCTTGGGGTTGCAGTACCTGTTCTTTTAAGGTTTTTTAGCATTTGATGGGAAGAAAAAAAAAAAACCCACCAGTGTCCCCGTTCAACTTAGCATGAAATCTATTCTACTACTCCTAAAGAGAAGAGACGAAACATGGGGCTGAGCCGATATATCACATAGATCTTGCCAGTATAGCAATGTAAGAAATTGTTTTATTAGGTCTTGCACTGAAAATAATTGAGCGCAACTACTAAGGTTATTTGTACTTCTTCCTGAAGATGAGCAAATCAAACAAATATACTTTACACGTGAAAGAAACAACAAAACCCAACCTGAGTAGGAATTTTCCCAAATAAAGAGCTACAGAAACCAACCTGTTCTACTTGAACATGTTTAGAGAACATTTGCTTGCTATATATAGCCCATATACTGCTATGCCCCTCACTTCCCAAGGACTCCACTCTTTCCTGTTGCTTATCTACAAGTGATTTTTACTCCCAAACAGAGCGAGCTAATCACAGGTACCAGATAAAACCAATATACCTTTCCAGTTCTATTTTTCAGGTGTACACAGGACATCAAATGATGCAGAAACCCTGTATTGGCTCTCTGCACAAATGTGAACTGAGAGCAACCAACCCCTATCTGATAAATCATTATTTGTACCCAGTAATTTACTCACAGAACTATCATTCAAGTGAGGCAGAAGGAGCATTTCAGTCTTTAAGGATCCCAGAGTATTTTACAATCAGTACTTAACCTTTTTTCACAGCAGCATCTCGAGGTAGCTATCACACGCCCATAGGGAAACTGAGGCACAAGAAGTTAAAATGACTTAAAGACTCAGCGTAAGGCAGCAATACCATCAAAAAACCCAGAGGTTGAGGTTTTTTTTTTTCTGTTTGCACAGAAGCTTCTCCAGCAACCACAAAATACTCTTTCCTCCCTAATGCAGAAGGCAGCAGGGGAGAGGAGCACCCTGGCTGGATCCTCTGCACCACTCTCCGAGCTGGCAAAGGCGGACGCAGCTCTGCTCCAGAAGCTGTGCGCCTGCATTATACAGCCCTGTGCCTGAGCTAATAAGCTGTGCTTATTAATGTTAAATTAATGAATCTCAGCCTGCTCTGCTTATTAGGTTGAGCTCCGTGCCACCGCAAGGCAGCTCTGCGACTCCCAGACCCGAGCTGTCTCACATCTGACCAGGCTGGAGCACAGGGCAGCCAAGCTCCAGTCTGTCTTTACCCATCCGTGTAGACACCCCTGCGAAGGGATCTATTACAGACAAAACCCCCCTCCTTCCTCCTTCTTTCCCCCCCCCCCCACCCCACAAAGGCAGGATAATATGTGTTATTTGCAGAACTAGAAAATGGATGTTGAAATAATTAAAAGGGGAAGGCAGGGGCCAGCCTGATGCTCCCATCCCTCTCCCTTACGTGGGAAGCGCTGAACCCAGATGCCCAACTGTGGAAGAGATTCTTCCAGCAGCAGCATCTGCCTCCTTGGCAGGCACTTCAGGCAAGTTGTCTGGGGAGCTCTGCAGTTGCCTCTTGGTTTATCACGTGGATCTGTTACTGTGCCCTATCTGGCTGCCTTGTCCAGGCAGAAGCCAATTCCTTTTGATTCACCTTTGAATCCAAGAAACTCCATTTATTTTGCTCCATTTTCCCCGTACCGTACATAGCACGGCAAGAGATTGTCAGATGCCATCCAGGCTTTCTGCCCTTTCAGAGAGAGAAAGAGGATTTTCTTTCTGATTGCCTTCCCCCCTTCCCAAATCCTTCTTTCTTACTGGTAATTGTTTGCATCAATTTCACTGGAAATAAGCTCCTCATCAAAAGCAGAACTTTTTTATTTAAGACAAACCCACTGATATTAATATATTATCTAACAAAAGTCATAGGTATTCAGGCTCTAGCTGTTTGGAAAAATAACCTTCTCCCATGTTCATATGTCTATGAATAGGGAAAAGGACACAACTTTGACAAACGAAACACCCCCCTCCCCTCAAACCTTGCAACATGTGGCAGCTACATCCTGAAAAACATAGGTTTTTGCAAACTACATGTGACCAGACTTGTTTCTACCTATTAAAAACCAGAAAAAAAAGAAAAAGAAAAAAGCCATGCATAGACAGAAGCCCACAGTAGCCCCCACACCAGGACACGATGACAATGTGATGACAAGTCCAGCAGCAGTACCCAGAATTCTGAGGGAAAATCAGAAAATAAAGTTAAAGTATGGCATCTAGTAATACGACGCAGGGGATGTCTGCAAACTTTCTTTTTTTTTTTTAAGTTGGTGGAGGAAAGATGTAGCAAACATATGTGATTTTCACTTACTAAACTATGTGTCATATCAGCAGTTTCGGGCAGGCTTACATATTGAATCTAGGCTCAGGAGAACCGTTTTTTCACACAGTAGAAGAACAGATTACATTAAGAAGCATACAAGGTTTTTATTAAAAAAAAAAGAAAGAAGGAAAAAAAAAAGTAAAAGTTATTTAAAAGAAAAAGCTATCCACAGAATGGAAGGACTATAAGAAAAATTTGGGAAACCTCAGGAAACCTGTGGGAGACCTACCACCTGAAGTGTGGGATGGGCACTTAAATTTTATTTCAGGAAAAATGCCCAGATTCAGGAATGTGCAGAAGCACAGAAGCCCTTAACTAAAGGCACAAGAATGACTATGTGTTGAGATTATTTCCTGAACCACGACCTTTCTTTATAGTCAGGCAATTCATGAGCAGCTCTTGCTCTTCAGCCATGGGACAGCAGATGGGAGAAAAGCTTAACCTTGCTCCTGCAAAGTTGGTGAGCAGCTACTGGGAATACGAGGAGGAGAAACACCCTCTTGCACTGGAAGAGCAAGTAGGTGACTGGTCATGGACATAAGAGACTCAGGCATCCCTGACTGGTACTTTAAGATTTATATGAAATAAATTAATCACTTTCTAGCTTAAGAAGGGCAAACATACATGGAGGCGTGCTCTTGCACACATGCTCTTCTTTGTTTCAGCTATAGAAGTGTTAGAAAGGAGCTGGAGAAGCACCAACATTTGTCCCATTTCCCACAGCTTCCCAGAGCTCGATCTAATGGGAAGGAGAAGAGTTAAACCCATTTTCTCTCTGCTAAGTACCCATCGGTCTACTAAAGTCTCCCCTTATAAATTAGTGGACACCAGCAAATGTTCGTCGGGCAAAAGTGTGCACAGGACAAGAGTAATAACAGGTTTTGGACTAAAGGCAAGAAAAGAAACCCAGTCTTTATGGGTTTTTATTTTATTCACTTTGGGGCAGGGGCAGCCTGCTACTGAGGGTTTATACAGTCATGCCTAGTTCACCTTTTTGAGGAATAAGAGTATTTGTAAAGTTCACCTCTTCCCTAAAGAACACCTTGCAGCTTAGCGATTTTAATGAGAAGAATGATGAGTAATTAAAACCACATTTTCACCTGTGTTTCTATACACTTCCTATTTCCACAACCGTATTTAAAAATATAAACCCTGATTTTCATAACAATCAGGCAAATAATTACACTTGGTACTTTTCAATGCTACCAAGCTTCAAAATGTACTGAACTGGTGTATCAGCAAATAACAGAACGATAAAAATAATTAACATAGTTTTAATTTAAATATTTATGATACGGTTGACTCCGTGGCTGTACGGCACCATTGTGCTAGGTGCAGTACACAAATACGGATAGATAGAGCCCCTGTTTCAAAGAGCTCCCATTGTTCATCCCACATTACTCAGTATCAAACCATCTCAAAAAAGCTTTTCAAACATTAATTAAATCTCGCAACTTCCTTTTCAGGTCAGTAAGTTTTATTATCCTAGTTGTGTAGACGGAGAAAGTGAGGAATGAGGAGGGTAAGGCACTTGCCCACGATGACACAGTGAACACTTCTCACTTCCACTCTCCTCTCTCTTCCCGGTCCCCCCCCTACCCCGAGAGCCCCCCGCGCCTTTGAAGGCTCGCCCATGTGGATATTGGCGCTGTGGGTGTACGTGTGCATCTGGGCAGCACATCTCGGGGAGGGCCCGGTGACTGCTAAGTACTCTTTGGTTAATCAAGACCATGTGAGAGTCCTGCTTCTGCTTTGCACTCGCATACGCTTTAGTAAAATATCACTGGCGGAGTTAATTTATGTGATTTTGTAACCTCTTAATATTGCTTGGGGTTAGCGTTCTTTTCAACTCGAATGTTTTCTGCTGGTGAAAATTAAGAATGCTCAATTCATTACAAAAGGGCTTTTTTTCACCCCCACCCCCCCCCCCCTTTTTTTTTTTTTTTTTTGCTATTTTGGGAGATTGGGCCCTAACACATTAACATCCAGGATCAGTTCATCAAAGGGTAAATTGCATCGCTTTTCATTTTTCTGATTACAGATATGGGATTTTTCTCAGAATAAGGCTGTAAAATAAATAATAGGCTTGAAGTTTCTTAAGATATTCATTGGAACTTAAAAACAAAACAAAACGGACTTTAATGCCAAAGTGTCAGTGTTCTCTGCAAAATAATTAATATAACACAATAGGATCTATTCTACTATCGATTGAAAGGGAATTTATGCAGGTAATTCATTAAGGCTAGTGGGAGTTTGGCATGTAAATCCCCCAGCACTTTGATGGGAAAACAGACCCTGATGATTTTTTATTTTTTTTTTATAAGCTATAAAGTACAAGCTTTTCAGCAGCAAATATATAAAAAGCAAAAGCTAATACTTGAACAACTAGGGCAATGGATACCCCTGCTCTATAAGACTTCAGAAATGACATTAGATCAAATCATTTTTCACACATTCTGAAAGATGCAACAATCATTTCAAGCACCACGTTAAGAGAATCAATACATTTTTTGCTTCCAGAGAAGGGTATTTTACATTCCAACATTTGCAGGTTATCACCTTCATACATCTCTTTTTGTGGTCAAGTGCATGATTAGTACTTCTGACAGGGTATTGGCCATTTTCTTATGAAGATCTACAAATTCTTGTAAATAAAAACCAATCTGAAAAAAAAAAAAAAAGAAGAACAAATCTGTGGACTGGAATGCACCCTACTTGTAATGGGAACAAAAAGCTGGCAATGAAATATAAACCTAAATCACAGCAGAATGACCTACTTTAAGGCATTTGCCAAAGAGACAGTGTTTTAGACAGCTCCTCTGAAGTAGCGTCTTTATGTCTATGCCATCTGCAGATTTATTATTGTGCTTTAGAAAAAAAAAAAAAAAAAAAAAGAAAAAAAAGGGAAAGAAAAAAAAAGAGGGAAAAGAAAAATCTACAGTATGCCTGAACAAAACTCAGCCTCATCTATAGGAAAGATTCCAGTACTGTGGGCACCACACCCACACCTACTGATGTGGTCCAAGTTTTTTCTTTAGAGGCACCTAATTAAGAAACCCTGACTCATTTACATGGATATGTTTGATCTAAATTACACTCCAAACCACACCAAATTAGGAGCATCTGTGAATGCGAAGTGTTTGTTCCCAGTGACTGGTAGAATAGGGCCAGTTCTGGACGGCACATGTTCAAGTGACGAAAAATATTTCAGATGTAACATACTTCTGAGACCCACTTTTCCACTAATAATTCATAATGAGTTAAACCAGTATCTCTGCTTGAACAATTATTTCAGGCTGTGAAAAAAATGTCATTTTACTTTTAAAAGGAAGGCGGGGGCGGGGGGGACTAAAGGGTTGGTAGACAACCAACTAGTTTGGTTGTTTTCCCCGATAAAGGGCCTTAACTAGCTGTAATGCACACGTTATCAGATATACATTCCTCCTGAAGTCTGGACTAAAACAAAATATCTATGAATGATAAGTTCTTATTCACAAAGGCCTTCTGTCTTGAGTATTTTTGTCCCACAAGGCAGAAGGCATTAACCACTGTGCCAGCTTTCCTAACGAATCCAAGCAAAGAGCAGGGTCTCAGCCCAATGAGGTGGTACCCTACCTGCTGGATAACATGAAAAATTCAAGACCACAGATTTGAGATCCATATTTACCTTCTGGGCTGCATTATTAGTGCAATCTGACTATGCTTATTTGTGTCCTGAAGATCACACCACAAAAAAAATGGGTCCTGTGGCAATTAGGGAACTTTTCTCCCACTTTCCCACCTCCCAAAAAGAGAGAGCAGGAGGGGTTGCAGGACCCACTGGTTGCTGCTTTGTTGCCTTACAGTCTAAACTGACAAACTAAAATAAAAATTAAAAAAACACCTTTATCTTGCTCTAATTTAAGCCATAGGAGCAGCCCAAGCACTGGGGAGCGCAAATCCGAATTCCACGCTGGGTTAGCAATTCCTGGTCTGCTAGTGCAATTTGGCACAACATTCGGATTTGGCCCATGGTGTTTGGCAGCCACCTTTTATTCTTCCCCTCTTTTATACTTTGTGAATAGTCTTAAGTTACATAATGCCAGTGACAATTTGTTTATGGCAAGCATTAGAGTCACTGTTTTATGATTACATTCAAACTTTAAGCCACATTCTGACATCTAAGGATCATCTTGCGTTCTCATATAATATATACAATGAAGGTTTGTGTTCCAGTAAGGGGGGGGCAAGGAACTTTATAAATAACGTGACTCCTTTTGTCTGAAGAGATTTTAATACATTTGTCTGATCTACTGTTTTTGCAGTAGCTAGAATATAATTTGAATATATTAATATTTTCAGCAACTGTGCTCAGGGAGCCCAGTTAATAACTTATGCATGGATATATAGATACACTTCAGACAGAGGTAATGTTTTTAGCCCTTATGTTGGTAATACTTAGAAACACACAATGAAAGAGTCTGTTCTTTCCTCCTCTTTGTTGTGGGCATGCATTGTGATGGTATGGAGCCAGTGTTCTTTCTGTTGTCTACACAGCCTGGATTCAATAAGCAGTTATATATGCATATTATGACAATGTGGTCAAGGAAACCAGATTTTTTTACTATACCTTCATGTGCCTGTACAGTATAAAATCTGGTATTTATTTTTCTTGTCCTCATTCAATATGTTAACAAAATCATAATTTGATACAGGTTATGTTCACTTTATAATTAAAATTATAGAGTTAGACGAAAATACAGCAAGATGTTGCTGAATGGAAAATATTTATCTTTTCGTACATTACGCATTATGGTGCAATGTAAAATCATAAATCTGTGGAGCGGCTAACTCCAGCCAAGCGTACGAAAACTCTCCTCCTTCCCCCGGTCCACAAGACGCAACCATTTCCCTCCTCTAAACCGATCTCCATCTCAGCCCTGCTGTTAGATGGCATTGCCACATCCTCTCCAGAGCTTTGCTGGGGTCTTCTTTCAGAAGACCCCATTCCATGGAGGTGAGCCAAGAAAAGGGAATTCAGAAAAGTTCCATATTTTTTACGGATCCCGTCAATCTGTCTCCTGTAGGTCTCCTAGCACCTTCACGGACAAAGTGCAAACTTTTCACACCATGTTCTCTGTGTCAGCACTAGACTCAGCCTCCCCAAACCACCTCAGGATAGCACTTCATCTGCCTTGAAACTGTTCCCACTTCCCAGATCATTGCCGTCCACATTGTCGAGTCCAGGCCTTCACCAAACACTATGAGCAATCTTGGAAACCCCAGTGGTGTATAGCATATGGGAAAGCCCTACAACATATGGAAGGTTTCCAGTAAGTAAAGTTTACTGTGAACATCAGTTTGTCCATAGTCAAACTTTCAATCCAGAGAGAGTTTTCAGTAGGACTGTGACAGTAGCAGGCAAAGTAAGACCACCTCCTAGGACAACCCAGCTATGTTTCCATATCTCGATAACTATCTCATAAAAGTGACATCAAAAGAAGGAGTTTCCCATTCATTCAGAGCATCTACCCCATGGAAGTCATTGCAGCTGCTATGGACACAGTGTCAGCCTCAAGATTTCTATCTCGGGGCAAATTTCACATCTTGATTAATTTGTTTTGACTCTCACCTGACCACAACAGTGAGGAACTGCTTAACCTTTCTGTGCTACAAGCTAACAGGTTTCCATCACTCTTCATATTAAATTAAACTTATGAATCTCTGCATCCTGAAACTACAACATTTACTTCCTAAAGAAGCACTTTTTCAGGTGTAAATCCATTTACAACTATTCACTTAAGGTTAGCCACTTTCTGCTGGAGGGGAAGGTCCACGTAGCACCTACAAAAAGTATCCTGAATTTAGCCTTATCTGAGAGCAAGACAGCACTGTGTCAGTGGTCTTCTGGAGTTCAAGGCAATGAAAAAAAATCATATGCACAACATTTAAGCTTCATCTCCAAGAATAACATGCTTTGCACAAAATTGACAAGCAAGGCCATACAGGGATGGACCCATTTGGTAGGTGTGCACTGTCAGAAAATCTTCTCTGCAACTCTATTTGATGCATTGAGGCATTTTACTCACTTAAGCTATGAGTGGGAGATTTGATGTACTGGAAGGTGCTCACTGAATGAGCTGTCCCAAGATTGATGAGTATGGTTTGATATCAAGACCAAGACTGTTCCTGTTGTTCCTAAATCCTTCAATGTCTGTCAAACCTGATTTCAGTTAGGAGGTCTAAGAGACTTGTGTATGTTTTCTCACCAGTTTTTCTAACTGTGGATTTTGATCAGGGTCAGACAAAAGCAGATATTGGCAAGTCTGGTCACTTGAAGCTTCAAAGATGAAAGAAACACAACTACAGAGAGAGGTAGGGCTGCCTGTACAGAGAATAAAGACTTCTGTAAAGTGTCTAAGGCAGTTAGACCACAGTCATCTGAGACCAGTACATGTGTGAAGGGGTATTGGACTTAAAAAGGAACTAATGAGAAAATTCAAAGCCAGTTTAAAGCTAGGAAATATTGCAGAACTTGCAGTACTACAAAGGGTGCATCTTAGAAAGACACAATATATGGAAAATCCTCCACTCCAGGCGTTTCGTGCATTTAGTGCAATGGACTATACACGTGCACAAAAAATAAACATCAAACTAAGGTGAGTGGACAAGACAGACAAAGTGTAAGTAGAAAAGACAATGCTGACATAGTAAATTCATTGCTCAAGGGCAAGTAAAATGTAAATAAGTTTAAAGAAATCAAAGACTCATGGCACATACTCACTAGTGCATTTAAGAGATACATTCATCCTACTCATGTTCAATATCAGGGCTGAAACAATCGTGATGCTGGGAGGCATGTTAAAGCATCTTTCAAATCTGATACAAATGCAGTGCATATATATATTGCAATAGTAGCTTGTGGAGAGCTCAGAACTGAACCTGAAAGAGTAGGAATCCTGGTTGAGGTCAGATCCTGTATAAAATCATCTCTGTTGGGCAAACACAGCAAAAAGACTCGTATTTTAAAGAAGATGGTGATAATATAGGTTTAAAAAATGGAGATTTTATACTGGGGAAAATTAATAGGTCAATATGAAAAAGGTTTCAGTATTTAAAAAGACTTGAAACAAAACAATTTATCCAGTAATTACATATATAGGAGCTCACAAAGATAGACTTTGGTGAGAGTTTGTTCTCTGACTTTCGTGGAATTTTTTTCCACATTCTATGATTTCAACATCAAAAATTACTGTCTGTCTCACAAAACTGAATATTTTATTCATGATGCTGGACAAAAAAACATGTGTTGTTAGAGAATCTAAGTTTTTCACCAGAAGCTCTAGACTAACAGGCAAAAATGTATTTCTGAGCATGTTGTGTACAGTTCAGCATCCCAGGTTGAAATTCCAGCCAATTGCCACTTCTGCGCTGTAAGTCAGAAAGTAAACCTGTCATATCCAAGGCTGAATTATTTGCTGTCAACTGGATTACCGTAGCACAAAAGGGGCTATAATTGAAGGCTGCAAGAGGTTGTAGATTGAACATAGTCAAAAGCAGTAATTCCACTTAGTAAAAGTAGATATCATCCAAAACGAGAAAAGTTAAGCTTATATAAGGTGAAATTCTGATGCTATTCTGGCTCCCCATCACTGGGGGTTTTGTCAGTGACTTTAACAGTAATCAAAATTTCACTCACTGTCAAGAGAAATGCTGCAAAGGGTGTGATGAAGTGAAAGTTAAAATAACTGCTAACCTGGAGCTTCCAAAATACATTTTCTGAGCAGGGACTGCTGCCTAACTCAGTGTTTTCCTGACATACCAATACAGACAGCCCTTCTGGGGACCAAGGGAATAAAACTGTGTTAGTGGGGCACGTCTAGGATGTGCAGGGAGAACTCCCCTGCTGGAAATGCTGAAGTTCCCACTGTTCATCACTCTATTGGCCATGGTGGAACTGGGATATAGTTTGTGAGAAGTGATTTCAGAAAGCTGTGCCAGTGCTGACACCCTTCCACCTGAGCTGCTCTTTGGAAAGACAGGTAGACATCACTGGGAGAAAGAACACAGTAGTGGGCTGCCAGATGCACTAAGTTTACTGAGAAGAGGATTATATCATAATCATAGAATAGTTTGGGTTGGAAGGGACCTTCAAATGCCATGTAGTCCAACCTTCCCTACCACGAGCAGGGACATCTCCAACTAGATCAGGTTGCTCAGAGCCCCATCCAAACTGAACTTGAATGTTTTCAGGGATAGGGCAGCTACTGGCTCCATCTTTAGTATGACCTCCAAACAGAATAGAATCATAGAATAGTTTGGGTTGGAAGGGACCTTCAAATGCCATGTAGTCCAACCTTCCCTACCACGAGCAGGGACATCTCCAACTAGATCAGGTTGCTCAGAGCCCCATCCAAACTGAACTTGAATGTTTTCAGGGATAGGGCAGCTACTGGCTCCATCTTTAGTATGACCTCCAAACAGAATAGAATCATAGAATAGTTAGAGTTGGAAGGGACCTTAAAGATCATCCAGTTCCAACCCCCCTGCCCTGGGCAGGGACTCCTCCCACCAGGGCAGGTTGCTTAAAGCCCCATCCAGCCTGGCCTTAAACACCTCCAGGGATGGGGCAGCCACAGCTTCTCTGGGCAACCTGGGCCAGTGTCTCACCACCCTCACAGGAAAGAATTTCTTCCTAATATCTAATCTAAATCGCCCCTCTTTCAGTTTAAAACCACTCCCCCTCATCCTATTTCTGCCCTCCCCCATCTTTCCTGTAGGCCCCCTTTAGGTACCCCCTTTAGGCTGCTATAGAGTGTCTCACCACCCTCACAGGAAAGAATTTCTTCCTAATATCTAATCTAAATCACCCCTCTTTCAGTTTAAAACCACTCCCCCTCATCCTATTTCTGCACTCCCCCATCTTTCCTGTAGGCCCCCTTTAGGTACCCCCTTTAGGCTGCTATAGGGTCTCCCTGAAGTCTTCTCTTCTCCAGGCTTAACAACCCCAGCTCCCTCAGCCTGTCCTCATGCAGGGACACTCCAGCCCACCGATTATTTTTGTGGCCCTCCTTTAACTCTCTCCAACAGGTCCACGGCTTTCCTGTGCTGAGGGCCCCAGAGCTGGAGGCAGTATTCCAGGTGGGGTCTCACCAGAGTAGAGGAGAGGGGCAGAATAACCTGATATTACAGAGTCTCATCATCTTTCTATTTTTCTTACCAGTAAATCTGAACCAAAGAATGCAATTTATGTGCGTCTGCGAACAAGGCTCCGTGGTGTCTCTGCCTGCTTTCCATATGCCCTCTGCTTTGGGTGCACTGTAGAAGGGTGGCTTCTTTCACTGAGTTAAAAACCAGCAGAACTGGTGGCTCTACTTTTTTGCCGCATAATTTTTGTTTGTCCATCGCTAAGCATGTCAAAACCAGCAGAAAACAATGCTGTTAATGACATTAATCCACCTTTATTAAGAGCCTTTAGCTTTATAGAGAAGTACCAAATATTATTAAGACAAAGACAAGAGGATAATAAGGAAATGTGTTTTTTCCCTTGCTGACCTAGTTTCTAACCTCACTCTAAAATCTCCCATTTATTTTAATTATGCTTAATCTAAAGCTAAGCTCGCAAATCTAGCAAACTTCGGGACCGCTTTTAAGTGAATTTTCTCGCCTGTCAAGAGTTCCTCAGGCTTTCTGTGCTACGGCTGGAAGTTTATTTCCAGCCCAGACACAAAGTTGAGACAGCTCTCTGCCCCTAGGAAGCATCCAGCACCGCTACTGTACCACGCCTGGGCTCAGACGCTACCTTGCTCGCATCCAGGCTGTGCACAGCATTCTTCACAGAACAATTGCAGTCCTTTTCTCATCAGCCGTAGCCAGAGGCAGTAATAAGGGTGAAGGATATCTATCATGAAAAGTCCAGTGTCAATGTGTTCCCCCAATTTATTTACTGACCTTCAATGCAACAGCCATACTCCTGACCCTCATGAGATGAAGCCTAAGGGGAAATGGCACTGAGCACCAATTCCATATCCTGTTGTTCTGTGGTCTAAATTAAGTGCTAATTAATTACCACTGGCATCTTTGGCATTGCCTGTCAAATTGGATTTAGGATATCCTTTCGCTGTTTAAACAAATAGCCCTACATCTAAAGCTAAAATCCCAAGTGTTAGCGTTTTCTTTACTTTTAAATTTTTATTTTAAAATGCAGCAAATATGTCCGTGGATTTTGCAGGTAGAATTCAAATAAAAGAAACAGGAATTGATATTGTCAATTTTGATTAATAGTCCCTCATTAATAAACATCCTGTTATTCAGTTTCCACCTGCAGTTGCTGATGTTGCCTGGAATCAATTAACTCATATAATTTGATTTATTTTACAAAGACATTTTTGGATGTGCTGTGCTGATGATAAAGGTTCTATATTTACAATTCTTGATTTAAGGGAGATTGTTGCTAACTGCTTTTTTATTTTTAATGCTACAAGGAAATGTACCTTCAGGCATTCTTGAACAAAAATATTTAAGCAATTTAAAAAGTTAAAGCTTTATTCATGTAAAACTATCTGTTGCCTTCTGAGCCACACAGGCCGCAAAAGCGTACAGATCTAGGACCTCTGACAGGTCTTTACAATAAGCTAGCTGTTTTGTAGGAAAAAAAAAATCAGAAATAGAATTTAACACCAAAAAAAAAAAAATCAATCACAGCAAAAGTTACACCACCAGCCAAAAATACAGTTAAGGGCTCTATGTGTTATATCTCTATCTGAACATATATTATTCTACGTAGTCTCACACCGCCTTTATCACTCTACTATCCAAACACCTCTAAGAAGTGCATTAGCATCTGCCTAACATCTGTCACGGGTGGTTTTGTTCTCTCCCATCCTCTCCCCACGGAGAGACTCGTGCTCGCAGTGGTAGCGTTGTGTTTGAAGAGGGGTTCACTGTTGTTTGAGATATATATGCTGCTAGAGGGCTGTTAGAGAAGGCAAAAATGAATGCCCTGAGCACAGAGTTGCAGCCAGAGGAGTCTGAGATGTTTCTTAAGGAAGTTCACGGCCTTCAGCTGACTCCTACCAACTCCTGCTGTCCCCAAACAGGCAAAGTTGCTCAATAGCAAAGTTGCGCTGTGATAACATGGATTAGCTGGATCTCCTCCTTCCCCTGGTCTTATGAGCATTAGTCAGAACAAGTTTGCATTTGCACACAAAAAAATTAAAAACCAAGCCAAACTGGGAGGACAGAGCACTGGTTGTCAGTAAACGGAAGAACTTAGCAGGTCACCCATTTGGATCCGTTTTCCAAAATAGAGACTTGGAACTTTTGCAGTAACAGGGAAGCTTTTGCAGAAAGATTTTGAACCCATTTCTTTGACACAACATGGCTTGGGGGAGAAGGACCTGAGCCTCTGCCCACACCAGGCTCTTCCGTGGAGCCAGCACGGAGGTGAGCTTCTGCCCTTGCTGTCCATACCACACTGGGTGTGCACCCATCATCACATGTGTGCACCCTCTGCCTTTGGAGCTTCTCTAACACAGGAGATAGCCAGGAAAAAGAAATGATCCCAAGATTGAGATACAGGTATCAAGTTAATCTGCTCTCTTCATACAGCCATAGCCAAGGGCAGAGGCAGGAGCACAGCTCCCATCGCGCAGAAGAGCAAGCAGGACTTCACCAAAGCACATTCCTGAACCGAGCCCTTGCAGAGGCCTGAGTCCCTTTAAATATTTAAATAAGCTTCCAGGCTTCTGTCACCTGGAAAGTGAAGACTTTCTCTACAAGATAGGCATTATGTGAGGTGTGTGCAAAGGCAAGAGCACACGTGCTCTTCAGAAAGGACCTCATACAGGTAGCAAAGTTCACCCAATGGCGAGAAGATTTTATTTTGAACTGTTCTTTTATTAAACCGGGCGAAGCCAGAAGAAATGCCTTTCTTCAGCTTTTCGGAGTCTATTCAGCCAACTGTGAACTGATGTTTGGAGTTAGTTTAGTTATTATTTTCATTGAGGGCTAGACTCCAAGGCAGTTCATCCAGGGAAGGGCTCATGCTGCGAGATATGCGGGGGTTCCCCTGAGGAAGCCCATTCTCCACCAGGTCCCTGTCAGCTGTCCAGGTACTATATATAGCTATCCAATGGTCAGATTTAAAGGCTAGTCTGCAGAAGAAGACAGCATCAAGTGCTCGTTCCTGTATCCCAGAGCAACTGAAGAGAAGGGCTTTTTCCCAAAGAGCTGTAATATGAACCCACAGCTGCAGAGCACAGGAAGCCTATGGAGTTTCTGTAGGCCAGGAGCCATGGAGGCTATTTTCAGCAAAAGCAAGCTCTTAAGTATGTCTGAACTATTTCTGACCCCTCTCGTAACATATCATACGCCATGACCTGGTTTCTCTATTACCCGTCTTGGATAGCTATTGTTTCGAATTCAACCTACGGAGCAAACAGGAATTTCAAGTCCCTCCACATTTTACACGGGCAAAAGAAAGTAGCTTGAAACTTTATTAGTCCACTGCAATCCCTGAATTGTGTATATTTGTTGCAGAAGAAACCACATGGCACATTTTGAAAAGGACAGACCTTTTAGTGTTTTGGAGCTCCTCTATAAGCATAAAACCAAGGTTGTAGTTACACATGCACAAATTCCACACAAACAACCCCACAAACATGGTATACAGATTTCACAAACAACAAGCTGGGGATTCTACTGATGGTGTTTGCATTTGCTTAGCTTCATCAGCTGGTGAGTACCACTGTAATACAACTGAGCAAATCAGCCATAAAGCCGCTACATAAATAATAATGAGTTTTAGTTTGCATTCACAAAATATCAAGAAAGCCAATTTATTACTAAATTTTAAATTTATCTATGTCACAGTGCAATGAATCGAACAGTTTACAGAAATAGAGCTTATGGTATCAGGGGCTCACTTACCACCACTTATTTCCATAAGTCCCTCAACATGGCTCATGGGCCCTGCACCCTTCCTCCTTCGCTGCCTCTCCTAAGCTGGTATATCCAGTTGGATATGGATATCTCTGCAAAGCTTTGACCTTTTATGGATGATCATCTATTGTTTGTGTTTTAAGAGGACTCTCAAAGCCAGACTTTGTAGCTCAGTTGTCTTTTTAGCACTAAAACCCACTTAAGTTCTTCCTGAAGAGCAACTACTACAGCTGAACTGAAATAAGTTTACAACAGCAGATGATGTTGCAGTATTATTCTGTATCTCAGGGAAGTATGTAACAGGCCTTAAACGAAAAGGAAATACATACAGAGGAAACCTGATAGTTTATCTGTGCATCATTTCGTACTTGAGCTTCCTTCCTAACGCTGAAAAACCCGTCTGCAAAAGCCCTGCCAAAATGTGCTTATACACACACAGACATTATCACTTCGTAGGATGGTACGTTTTATTATCAGGTTATTTTCCAGTACATTTGGCACAGTTAAGGTAAGTATATTAACTTTACTTCCAAATAAAGAAAACAAAGTTGTACTGAATGTCTCAGCCATTGTCAATGAGTTAAGAACTGACAGGAGGTCCAAGTAATCAACCCTGTCTACTGCGCTGAGCTTTCCCCTGGGACACCTCCTCTGATCATACCATGTATCTGAGTGGCATGGATGTAGAATTGCTTTCAATAAAGATTTTATTTCAAGCTTGGATGATTCCTTCCCAAATGTCTTGACACTAAAGCAAAGTATGTAATACCTGTTATTTTTTAACTCCTGTGAACCAGCATTTGGGAAGGAGAGGACCGTAAAATGTTGAGCTAGAAACTCTTTATCATAAGAGTCAAATTTTAACACGCTCAAATTGATTGGGAGCTCTGCAATAGCAAAAGACAGAAAGCTGCTGCCTAAAATGTGGCCCATAACAGTGCAGTGAAAAGACCTGTTAACAGTGTTATGGTTGAGGTGAGTTAAATGCAGCTGAGCCACTCCCAGAGCCGAGTCTCTAGGCTAAAACATTATGGTTGTATATGCCCAAGTATATATAGGAAACAGATATTAGCTAATTTGAGGATAATTATTGATAAAGTGAATCAATGGGATTCATATATTTAACCCATTAAGGCAGTTCATAGGAACTTATCAGCCTCATTGTCCATCAGGATGAGCAGCTCTGGCCATAACAGTAGTCACTAACATAGTTCAACAAAAGTACCAAACCTGCTCAAATGGGCTGTCATGGAATAACATGCTTAGAGAGGAGTTGGTTTCTAATTCTGTAAGGTTAGCTGTTATACCAAGAGGATAGATGTCACAAGTACATAATTTTTTCTTCTTCCTGGGGAGTTTTTTTTATTCCCACACATCTTTAATCTTTCTTTGCCTCTGTCTAAATCTTGGTCAGGGACTTCCCCAGTTAAATAAAATACTAGCATTATGCACAATACACAGGATTTTGATAAGATCAAAACCTACTTTTATCCCTCTGTCCTCTACTGAATTCAGAGGATGGCATTTCCTACACTTACCATTTTGGCCCATAATTTTTTACCAGGTGACCACTCTTTTGATCCCCCCATTTTCTAACATAATTGTACTTTAATCATAGTATATTATTACTAGTTCCTCGAAGGGCAGCAGGATTGTTTTATTGAAAAGTTAAAACTGGCCAGAACTGGCTAAAACCAGTTCTGCTGAAGGTAGAAATGTCCCTGACGTTGAGCGAACTTAAATCCTTTTAGGCTGAAAACAGCTAAGAAAGTTCTCAGTGCAGCTAGCAGAGGACAGGTCTACCCTCAAACACTCTCCAGCCTACAGTAGAAGTACCCTTTCCAATGGGGTTTTCCTCCCTAAGTACACTGACTTCTCTAATTTTTTATGTGCAGTAGGAACATTAAAAATGCGAGGAATCAGAGTCACTGTTGAAATACTTTCCCCTCCTCAGCAGTTACTAGGGAGTAAAAATGGATGAAGAACATTTCCTAACACCTAGTGTGTTTGAAGTAATAATCCAGTGTGCTTTCCAAATGTCAAAATTAATAATGATTTTATTTAGAGAGTTTGAAAAGTGTAGGTTTAACGGAACTAGAGCACCAAACTCACCATACAATGACCCTCTTAGCTGTAGAGTTGCCCTGCTCTCAGTCACACGCTTTCCAGCTTACGGTTGCCTTAGCAACGGCCAAAGCATAAATTCCAAGTATTTTTGCTTATATATCTGCCATTGACACTAGAGCCCTCCTATAAGACACTTCTGCTGTTTTAATACATAATTAATTTCATTACTATTAATAATGAGAACTGTATTTTCTGCATAGCTCCTAACGTGATCTTAAAGAACTGAAGCCATTCTTGAGGTTCACTTATTTGGGGAGAAAAAAAATAAAATCTTGCACAGCATAATGCCCCAAAATTTCTTGATATGGTTCCAGTGTCTGTGGCACTGGATTATAGATTGTTTCTGAAATAATCTTAAATTGATGGATCATTGCTCCTTTCATTTGGGTTTGACAAAAAGTAGCTCTGGCATTTCCTTTCACTTTTTATGTTGTAAATGGTGTATCACTCTTTTTGTTCTTTTTCTTGCCAAAAAAGAGAGTTCTTGTCCATTTTTCAGGGATTTTCTCTTGTAACAACTCAATTTCACTTAGAAGCTAGAGTAGTAGCTTAAATTGTGCATATTTGTTTTTGTGGACAGATGAAAAAAATAGTAGTTATAGAATTTCATCGGTAAATATTTATAATTTATAAAGGCATAAGGTCCTAAACTTATAATTATTTTACTCAGGTTGGACTGAATTCTTTCCTTCTTTCCCTTCAGTAGCTGTATTTTACCAGAGATCATTTAACTTCTCAGGCTTTCCATATGCCCAACTTTGCTTGGTTTATAGTTTTTTGTTATTATGGTCATCAAAACAAGTATGACTGCATAGGTAGATAGAAAATATTAAGAATTTTCAAGGGATTTCATCAATACAAGAATTATTACATCAGTGTTAAGCTTAGAGGCCACAAATATACACAGATGTTCTTAGTGCCACGTTCCATATCCATGAACCCAACAGATAGCCCGTTCCTCTCCCTCACCAATGCACATCCTCCCTTGCTTCACAGCCTACCCTCACCTCCTGAGAGCTGAGCAACCACAGACCACATGCTGGAAATGCCTTGACTTAAACAGGACTTCATGTGCAGGACGGCACCTCCAGGAAATATAAGGGGAATTATTCTGCTTCAGAAAGATGGCAAACAAGGACAGAGGCGTTGTCCATCCATCTTCCATTATCTATGTCCGTATCAGAAACATAAGATCTCAACCTCTTACTCCAAATTTTACAGATAAAGGAAGACAGACCCTTCTTCTCCCTTCAATAAATTGAGCTCTGCCACCACTATTTTCACACTGACCCTGCTTATTCATGGTCCACTGCCTCCTGCTCCCGGATAGATATTTCTCCTCCAAATTCAATGCTGTCCATCATCAACACCACCACATAGATGGTGGTGATCAGCTATGGCTGATGCTAAGTTGAAGATCTCTAAAGTTACACAAGATACAGCTGCTGAATATGTGGGGTTTTTTCCCCCCTGGTGAACCAGCATCTCTACCCATGCTGATATTAACTGCAAATACTTTATCAGTTTTCCAACTTCTAGCATGTAACAAGCTCAACACAAATCAAGTTCTTCTCACAGGGAAGATGCAAGGTCAATGTATGTCCTTCTGCATAAGTGGCAGGAAAACAACCTTGTCACCCTTGTAACAAACATTTTTAATTGCCCTAAGGATGTGTGATGTCCATCAGAATCCCATGCAGTCATTTGGCAACAAAGCTCCTAACTTTTGAGACCTTCTGAACTCCTAACAGAAGAGATGATATGTTAGTATTACCACAGACGAAAGATAATTATTTTTTTTTTTAATTTATAATAAAGATGCTATATTTTAAGAAACTAATAATTAAGACAATCTGATTAGTGCCATATGGAGAGTGTTTTTTGCAATGGACACCACAGTTACAAGCATGAGGCAGAACTAAGTAATGCTTCCTATTTATATATGGGGAAATAAACACAAGCGTTGATGTTCAAGGAACGTGGTAAAAGACAAGATTGGCAGAAATCCACAAGAAGATGCTCTTTGCTGCGTGACCCACCTGCTAACATGAAAGAAACCTTTTTTTTAAGTGACTGTACCCGTTATGTCTCATGAAGTTTCTTTCACTTATAGTGTAGGTTGCTGTAAATTCAGCAACAAGTATGGGAAAACAGAGACAATTATGATGATTTTTAAATTGCTGTCTGGATTTTAAAAAGGTAAACGGGTGACAACAAGTGAGGGGGGGAAAAAAGCAGAACTTGACTTCAACAGTCCACTTGGAATATTTAAGTTTAAACTAACAGATTAAGGAAACACCCATAAATTCAAACATTTACATATTAAAGTTACATTTAGTTCACATTCCTTGGTAGAGCTGTGTAATTTATTTATAAAATATGTATCTTAATTTACTAGTCTTTCCAACCTAGGATATATTCTGTATTCTGGAGGGTGAAAGGAAATGGATTTCTACTTAGTTCATGCTCACCACTGCAGAGATTTATGCGAAACTGCCTACCTAAACTCCATCCATTAAACCTATATTGTTCTTAGACCAGACTTCTCCATCCTTAATGTCATTTCCACTAGAATATTAAGTCTTAATACAGACATAAGATCAACTTTTAATAATAATAGTCCTCCTCTTGTAATTTTGTGGGTAATAAAGATATCAAAGGTTATAATCCTTACCATTATTTTCTAAGTCATCTCATTAAGGTATGTGGTCTCGGTGTCTTTCGAGAAACTTTGTGTCAGGATAAGGCATGCAAAAGTCTTTAGTTATATAAATTTCACAAACCATTTCAGACCATAGTAACCTTATTGGATTTAAATTAGCAGAAGGAATGTGTTTCATATGAGCTCTATATTAAGGGGATTTTTTTGTTTTCCCAACTCTTTCAGAGCTGGAGACTACGTTAGGAAAAGCAGGGAAGCTTCTCCCTGGAGCCACCAAAGCTGTTAACACCAAAAGTGCTCAATTCCCTTAGTGTAAAGAGGAATCCCTGGTTTTGGTATCTAAATATATGAGCTCAGAAATTACTGCACACATGCCAACTAATGCTCGTTCATCAGATATAATTGTGCCCTGATATAAGAGTATTGGAAATGGGGCTCTAGACCCTGCACACACCTCGCTGTCTGGGGCTGACTCTCTCCTTGTTTGTCAGGTTGGCAGAAATTGTCTTTTCCCTCCCTCTTTCCCCTTTTTTTGATAACTTAACCAAACAAACACCCCTGTTAGGACTATCAGTAAAAAGTGCCTCTATGTACTTCAAATGCAACAGCGACTCCTTTGACATCCCTCTTTTTTAACCAATTATTTCCTTTCGTCAACAGGATAGCAGCCAAGGAATCCGTGAATCTTATGTCAACACAAAGCTTGGGAATTGTGTTTGGACCAACACTCCTTAGACCTGAAAAGGAGACAGGGAACATGGCAGTCCACATGCTGTACCAAAATCAGATAGTTGAACTTATGTTGAGTGAGTACAGCAAGATCTTCGGCTCTGAGGAAGACTGACAGACAGGGCCTGTTATTGAAAACGTTCACATCTGTCTTGATGTCTAATATTTTTACATTTCTGTAAACATATTTCTGAAATATTTCTTTTTCTTTCAAGTGACAGATGCCTCATTTTGTGAAAACTTAATGATGATTTTGTGTTTAATTTTCAAACATTGGAATAAAAAATATTGTCAACATTTGCCTATATGCATTCTGCATTAACCCTTTGAGAGTTTCATTATGCTAGCACTCCAAGTGTCACTTTTTTTGCAAGCTGAGCATACAGCATATGGCCAAAGACCATAGAAAATGCTGTTTACCAACATATGCAATGGCACAGAAAGACAAATAGTAATTGAGGAGATTTGTGAAAAATGGATTAAAATATGTATATTAAAGGCAATGAATTAAAACAGTGATAGCAGATCATTTGCAGCTAATCTGAGCATAATTTACCTCTCTCTTTGATATATATTGAAAGTTAAAGACATGATGAATAATCAATTTCCCTACCGCAAGAGTTCAAAAAAAAAAAAAGATTACATTTAATACTTTTAAACAAATAATAAAAATAGAAATATCCCACCACCACCAGAATGTCACTATTTGCATAACAGTGCCTAAAAAAATTAAAAACAAAATTGGAACTTTGGCATTTTTACTTAAATGCAGTACATGAAATGAAGACATTGCATGACTGCTCATTTTAATGTAACATCCATTTTGATTCTTCATCACACTGTACATCTGCCCGCTTTCCCCAGCTATCTCATGTTCTGTAGCATTTGTATTGTGCTCCTGAGGATGCTTTATTGGTGAACTACATTAAATTCATCTAGAAAGAACTTTAAAAAAAAGCCTTTTCATATGCCCTTAGGATTACTTGGCTAGACTTGAATCAATTTATGCATTTGATGGTTAGTTTCAGTTGTCATGGATAAACAAAAGGGTAACTGTCTAGAATATATCAAATATTGTTTCATTTTGAAATGTATGTTTCCAGCTATACACATGTCCTACCCTGTTTTGTAAAAGTATTCTGCTGATAAAATGTAGACTTATGTTTGACAGCTTTTTAATCAAGTTCAAAGAGAATAAATAAAACTAATCCAGTGTGGTAAAGAGTCTGTCTGGTTATCGATTTGTTCATAAAATGAAAAATAAACCATGTAAATAAGATGTGTGAAACACAGATCTAGAAGCAAATATTTAAAGCAATTAAAGACCCCAAAACATAGGATTAATGCATAGGTCTGCTGTGCACGAGAGATATGTCTTCAATATCACCTCAGCAGATCACGGATTACTTCAGTTTTCACTTAGCATCATTTTGCAAAATACCATGCTATTCAAGAGAGGTTGCTCCTCAGAGTGGTCATTTATGGGAACAAATGAATAATGAGGCCTGGTCATTAACTAAGACAAGGGTCTTTCATTAGGTACTAACATTAGCAGAAAATAACACCAAGAGAACATAAAAACTGGCCCCAAGATGTTTTCTGACTTCATACATGTCTTAAAAATCAAGCAAAACAGAAGGGTAGTGACCGGTAATTAAAATTAAAAACACAGAGACAAACAACTTTCCCATATCACAAATATTCCACATAATCATTTCTGAACAAAACTATAACATTCTGGAGAGCCCAAATTCACTTTACTTTCAAGAAAATATTTTTCATGTTAATGTCAAGCCATGAGTACTTAAACAGTAATGCTTTTCAGCATCGTCGTCTTTAGACTCTTTTAATAGCAACAAACCAGGCGCTGTTTATAGCCTGTGGAAATGACTGGAAGAAAGATAGTCAGAAGTTCAGTCTATTCCTTAATAAAGACCATTCACATTATGGCCCCACGGGTGCTCACAATCATGCTATTGAAGTAATTTCTGCTATTACTGGAAATGAAAAGTTCACTTGTTACTTGGATCCTGTTGCACTCAGAAGAAAAGATTCTTAATTAATTAATTAATCTTCTTTTAAGCTTTCTTTGGAGCATGGAGACTCCTCTTTTCTTGTTTTTATAAGCAAGACAAGGCTTATGAAATGAAACCGTATCTCTCTTAAGATCAACTTGTTGTTTGGAGGAGCAGAGGGGAAAAAAATCAAGCAAACTTGTGGACACATAAGCCTTTCTTTGGTTTTGAAGGGTGCCTTACATGAATTCTGTACAAATGTGCTGACTTCTCTACAAAATGCTTTGTTCAAGATAGAAGCCTGATACGTGGACAGGCAGTTCTGGGGGGATGCAAGTGGGTCTCATCAGAGGAGTGTAATTTGGGGCACACAGCAGATGTCTATCCTTCCTCATCCCGACAACGGAAAGGAATAACCATGCCTTGCTATCAAGCTGCTCCCTTCCCCAAGGGACCAGTCTTCTCCCTGTCCCCTTTAACATCTACATGAACTCAGTGGAAAAAATCACTGACTCAACTGCAATTCAAAGAGAGAACCTCACAGCTCCTGCCATCAACCCCTCAGGGCGGAAGGCAGCCAGACAAAAGATGGTAAAAACAAAAAAGATAAAACTATTTGCAAGCCTGAACTGCAAAGTCCTTTCTTTTTTCCTCCTGCTCAGGTAGTTTGTTCTTTTGTTGACTAAGTTCACAGCCCAGGACTCCAGCAGACTCTTTTGTTGCTGAACACATACATTTCTAAATCTTAAAAACATCTAAGTTTGGTCTGTGTCCATCATGAGCAATTCACTGGGCCCATATTATCACCATATTGTTCCTCCCATTGCTACCTACACGAATATTTAGTATGACTTGGCAGAAGTTTTGCTCAAACTTTGCTACATTTTTGGTGAGTCAAAATTAGATTTGCAGAAGACCTTTTTTTCAGGAGCTAGATTCAGTTTGAGAAAGACCACGGATACTTTAAGCAAGGACCTACTGCTATTAATGGTAAATGATCAGAAAAAGGAAAGCTGAGAATGCAGCAGAGACAGGTAAGTCCAAGAATCAGTGTGTTTATCTGCATCTTCTCCCTATACAGATTATCTTCTACTCAAACTCATGTGAAAAGACAGTGGTCCTAGTAACTGGGATCACTATAGTAAAAGGAGACATCAGAAAGTGACCTGTCATAGAACTGAAAAGGGCATTTCCAGCTAGAAAGATTTCTCATTGAAACAAAAATAAAAAATCTATTTATTGAGTCTTAATCTTCTGCAAGAAAAAATGTCCGTTTTTAACACAAGCCAGCCAACTGCAAAATAGACTTTATGAGCAAAGTATGAGAAAGACAGACTGACTTGCTGAGCTACAGCTAAAAGTGGACATGTAAATTGCCCTGGACAAATTTTCATCCCCGTTTTTAATTACAGATATCTATATTAAGAGCAATATGCATTTTAATAGTTCTTTAATTCTCTACTAGGACAGCCACAGTGCAGGTAACATTCAGCTTGTTTTCATAAGCACCCCATGTTGCAACAGAGTCAAAGACTGCCATTCAGACCAAGGCACTCAAGAAGTTCAACTAATCAATTACTATGTAGTACATAGGCCATGGGTAGAGTTTGGAAGAAAGCTGGAAAGTAAGTTGGGACCACAATCACCACTCTAATCAGCCAGCGTATAGATTTTACATGGCTAATTCTCAGAAGAGGCTGAAAGACAAGCCTCAGGGAATGCACATATTATCACGGCACAGCAGGTCCCCCTGCACAGCGTTCCTGCTTCAGAGAGGAAACGTGGAGCATAAGGAAGCTGAGCATAATCACAGAAGCAGGTCTCAATCACAAGTCCTGATTTTTGCACGATGCGTAAATGGTGCCTAGGGCAATGCTTGTTTTGCAGAACATAAGAATCTTCTCTATAACTTACTTCAGATTTTAAAAGAACCCACCTTCCCTAAGGTTGTTTACTCTGGAGAACAGAAGGCTCCAGGGAAAGCTTCAGGCAATATCTGAGGGGGTCTACAAGAAGGCTGGAGAGGGACTTTTTTCAAGAGCATCTAGTGCCAGGACGAGAGGTAATGGCTTTAAATTGAAAGAAGGGAGATTTAGATTAGATATTAGGAAGAAATTTTTCACTCTGAGGGTGGTGAGACCCTGGCCCAGGTTGCCCAGAGAAGCTGTGGATGCCCCATACCTGGAGGTGTTCAAGGCCAGGCTGGATGAGACTTTGAGCAACCTGATCTAGTGACAGATGTCCCTACCCATGGAAGGGGTTTTGGAAACTGGATGATCTTTAAGATTCCTTCCAACCTAAACGATTCTATGATTCTACAAGAACACAAGAAAAATCTCTAGCAAGCAGCCTGCTGAGGTTGAGCCGTACCCAAAGCCTTTGCTGCTTAAGAACCACAGCCCTTGTTAGTCAGTTGACTGCATTGAGGGAACGCTTTGTGGGATGCTACTGAAGTGGCAATATCATCCTTGTGCCAATTCACCATGTGCTGTCACAGCAAATGAATATACTTTACCATTACTTATATGCTGCATGCTATTTTTACACTTAGTAATTGCGTCTTTCCAAACATACCTGGAATGCTATGAGAATAAATGCCCATTTTTCTTTATAGACCCCCTGTTACAAAGCTCTGGTTGCACACTGGATTCAAATCACAAGGCATCTCTTCAGTTTTTCACAGAAAACATATACTGAAGTAACAGAGACCTGCACTCAAAGCTCAAGACATGAGACTTGGGATTGCAGTATGGCTGTGGTGTGAGAAACTGCAGCACAGAGCCAGCCATGTCAAAAGACACCATTGCATTTTAGGGGTCCTTTTCTTCAGCCCCATTCTTTTATTTTTTTCCAAAAACTTTATCATCTACACCTTTGATTCCTCTGAATTCACCCATATAATCTAGTATTTGGGTTGGTGCAGGCAATCAGCCCTGCTCATCCCTGCAACCCCAGGACAGGGCAGCTTCAGCGGAAACAGACACAGGCAGAAATTTGCCTTCCAAAGTCTAAACCGTGGTGAAATTTGCTGCCTTTCCAAAGCTGACTCTTAAAACCCTCAGAAATCCTTCAGAAGTGCAGGAAACCCACCATCACGCAGCGGAGCAGCCGGCCCAAGCTCCTCCAAAATGCCTTGCACGAGCTGTAAAACCTGGGGCAACACCTTACCTTCGGCAGAAGCTGACAGCTTTGTTTAATAAGTTTAAGAGGGACCATAAAACACTGCAGGTTCAGAACGCGTGCCAATTAATTACCCACAAAACACCACCATTTCAGTTAATAAAAGGTAGACTCATAAATTTCACGATTCTCCGCTGCCTGTGTCAAAATATGACTCCTACACGCAGCTCCCATCCATAAGCTTCTTGGCTGTGTCTCTGGGAGACAAAAGAAGTAACTACCTTCCCACTGGTGATTTCTACGTTGTCTCAAATCTGGAAAGCTTTCGAAGAAGCAGCTCAGAAGTTTTTTTGAGCCTTTTTGGGTAGGTAGAGGTGTTGCCTCCATTCTGGAAAATGAGAGTGACCACGCTGAAAATGGTTTGACTGGTCCATTGCCCAGCCTCCAGCCTACCCACTGCAGTGGAAAAGGTAGAAGCAGCCCAATCATTAAGCTTAGCTTTCCCATAGGGGATGCTTCTCTGCAGCCTCAGACAGCAAATGGTTTTAAGTAAATGGCTGAACACCCTGTATACACTTCTATCTTTATGTAGTTTCTGTCACTTATTATCCATTTTTAATCCTGCTAGGCTCTTTGTCTTAATGGTATCTGATTAATTTCCCAGGTTAATTATGCACCATGTAAGAAAATATTTTACTTGTATCACTTTTAAATTCATTAGCTTTTAGCATTATTGTATAGCACTCCACTTGCTCTTGATTTATGGGAAAGGCTAAATAGGATCGTCTGACTGACCTCTTCAGGCAATTCACTCTCCTATATACCACTAACACATCACCTCTCGTTTGTCTCTTAATCAATTTAACCTTCTCTTGTACAGAAGATCTGCCCCACCTCTTATAACTTGCTCTGACTTTCACTGGATGTTCTGTGTATCTATTCTGCCCTTTTGAACAAAACCCTAAGTATTCAAGGTGAAAGGATCCTTAATATTTTCATTATTGATCTCTTTTCAGCTCTTAAAAGAATCAAGTATCTTGTTTGTAACTGCTCCTCAGCACTGAAGAACAGAATTGTCCTTAGTGACCTCACGGACCAGTTTCACAAGGGAATTTGGGGAATCAAATGCTATTTCTGGTCCATACAGAGTGCTGCTGGTTTCTAAAGCCTTTCAGTACCTAAAAAGGGCCTTGGTCAGGGAGTGGAGCGATAGGACAAGGGGTAACAGTTTTAAAATGAAAAAGGAGAGATTTAGATTAGATATTAGGAAGAAGTCCTTTACTCTGAGGGTACTAAGACACTGGAACAGGTTGCCCAGAGAAGCTGTGGCTGCCTCATCCCTGGAGATGTTCAAGACCAGGCTGGACGAGGCTTTGAGCAACCTGATCTAGTGGGAGGTGTCCCTGCCCAGGGAAGAGGGGTGGAACTAGATGATCTTTAAGGTCCCTTCCAAACCAAACCATTCTGTGATAACCCGGTGGCCAACAGAAGGAGGGAAAGAAGGGTGAGAAAAAACTGCCCAGCGGGTCTGCTCCTGCACTGTAACCCGGAGCACTGGGAGCAGGAGCAACTGAACGAGGCTTCAGCCTTCCCATGGGAATAATAATAGCATATTTGTGTGTATAACAACAGCAACGACAACACACATGCCATAAGCTCTATATCCACCTCTGGCATACTCAATGTGTATGCCTAACAAAGCAAAACTATCTACACGTATGCACTGTAGCTCTTTCACAATGGGCATGATTCTGTAGGGCTGAGGGCAAATGGATGGTAGAAGTCTATCTTCTAACCCCAAAGATCTAATGCCTCTCAGCAATCGCCAGAAAGTTCTGGGTTGTCACAGACTTTCTGTTGTGTAAGTATGTATTCAGCCTGGGAAGAAAACAAGTGCTGTGGGGATCAGATTAAAGGTATCTGGTACCTGCCTGACCACTTTCACCCTGGTTTCTTCACCCTTGAAGTCTTCATGCAGCACCTTACCTGCAGCACACCTCTGTGAAAGACTGCTTTTGCCCTCTGATGTAGCAAAATTAAAATGAAGCCTATGTCAGTGTGCAGGGACATGAACCTGGGATCTACCAGAATACAAGCTAGGATCCTGCCCTGTGAATCTGCTCCCTCAAGAGAGCTGCATTATAAGATTGCACTAACATCGGCTGAGGACGAAGCACGCAGGTGATACTGTACAGACACATGTTTTTCAGTTTGACATCCCCATCCCAATCTACCTGTGAGCCAAACACAGTTTCACCAATACCACCCGGACCCGGGCCACGCACTGCTGCAGGAATGTAGAGCCAATGATTACCCTGCTCCGTAAGACACTCGGGTTCAGACAAACAACACAATAATATTGGTTATTCCAGGTTTCCCGAGTGTTGTCAGTTGGAAAGCGAACCGAATTGCCTTTTGTGCTTATGACATGCTTCGCCTCCAATGTGAGAACTGAAAGATAAGGCAGCTACCTTAAACAAACATGCCCTAAGATGCAAAATACAAGCACCTTCTTGAGAACTCTAGTACTATTCTTTTTCACGTCATGTCTCTTTGAAGTGTAGATAGCCAAAAAACGCTGGCAATGCTTTCCCTCTGATGCTGCAGTTTTTGAGAGTATTATGCATATTGCAGATGCGGTTTTCTTGCACTAGATTGAAAAAAGAAATAATCTTATTAAAAATGTAAAAGGATTTCAGGGTTCTGTGCATACTCAGAGAAAAGAGAGATGTCAACAATAAACATGCCATTTGAACAATACGGAAGGACCTCTGTCCCATGGGCATAATAGATGTTTTATTAATAACTTGCTTTTATATATTTTTCTCATTTCCCAAAACAAAGGAGAAAAACAGGAAAAAAAAAGGAATGGGTTTGTAAATCAAAGCATTTCCTTGACTGGACAATTCAACATCCTCCCTGAAACACAGGAAGATGACCTGAGACCTGGGGCATTTTCTGGGTTCACTTTCTCCTGCCCCAAGTGCTCTTCTACCGTCAGGATGCCCCTGGCACAGGGACAAAGACTCACCAGTCCTCAAGAGTATGTCAGGGAGCCCATTAACTCCATTTAATACATTACAATTTGGGCCTTTTAAGTGGCTTAGGCAGACTCTGCACAAGAACTGATGGAAAAGATATGGATGTTACAAGTTACTCATTCTCTGTGATTGCTGGACAGAGTAGAAAACAGAACAAAAGGGAGGACAGAGGCCTCTTTTTCCGTTTTCTTGATGAAACAGAGCACCAACTGCCACAGCAATTTTTTTTTCCCCCTAATCTAAGTCAGCTTTACTCTGCCATGTAGAAGTCCCAGTGTGGACTTCCCAGTGGATAAAGAAGAGAGATGTGTCTCTGCTCCTCTAGATACCTTCCACTTGAGCATGGCCTACATCAAGTTACTAGGTTCAGGGAAGAGTAATCCTTCCCTAAGTTTCCCCTTATTTTTCACTCTCTTTGCCATGATGTCATTTTTTCTAACACATAACATGTATTTCAGATAATTTGAACCTCTTTGGCAATACTGTTTCTAGAGTATAGGTCTTCAGTAAACTAGTTTCTCAAATAACATCCCAAATGGCCTTAAGGAAGAGAGGCAAATAATGGGGGGGAAGGGAAGGAAGTGGATCAGGGACAAGGGATGTATTAAAAGGCAGAAAGAACCTAAAGTAAATTTGCTCTTCCATTTTCTGCCGGATAAATATGACCCGTGTTATTATGGAAAAACACACTTTGTTTTTTGAGTGGCCTACCCGTACAAATAGGGTCCCTGCTACAGAAAATAGGTGCTGCCAGCAAAATCTATTATCTCATTAAATGCGAATAAAGACAAAGGCTCCACCTCACCATTTTCTCCTAAGACCATCAGCAGACAGTTGCTAGGAAAACACTGCTTTGAAATAAACAGTGGAGAGGTGAACCTTGAGATCTGTGGACTACAGGTCTCCAAGGCCAAGCCAGGACAGTACTTCATTCTCTGCTCAAGTTACAATGGCTGGCATTACAAGAAACTACCTAAAAAGTCTTTCCAGGGTCCAGAAATTCCTATTTACTCACATAAGACTTTAATTGCTTCATATCCCAAACAGTTCCTACACAGTCAGACCTTAGATTTTACCTTGTGAAGCCCAAATCCTTTTTTTTTAATCATTATCTGTACAGTTGGGGATTCGGTCATAAAAGGTTTTGAACATTTGATCCCAAACACACCCAAGTGCAGAAGGAATCTATGACTGGTGTATCAGGTTGGGACGCCGCCTTCTGCCTTAATTCAAGTGCACTTTGCAAGGCTACCAGGATCACAAGTTGTGCTTCTTGCCTTTTTTTCCTGTGACCACTCTCCTGTGGAAGGGACCAGGAGAACTTAGTGGATAGAAAGAAAAAAAAAAAAAAAAAAAAAAAAAAAAAAGGGGAAGGGGGGAAAAAAAAAAAAAAAAAAAAAAAAAAAAAAAAAAAAATCTATCTAATTAAGAAGCAAGTGTGCATCTGTCTCAGGCCACTTGCCAAGCATAATGTGGTGGTGGGGGGGGCAAATCTTCTGCTATTAGAAACCGCTCCTGTTGGACATGCTGACTCCAGTAGCACGGGTGACAGACGCCTCACAGTCAGGTCTCGGGACTTTCTGTGCTCACCTAATGATGAGGAAGTTGTGGGATTTGTCAGAAGTTCATCCGACCATAAAAGTGCCAGAGGTTCCCAAGGTTTAGACAGCTCTGAACACATCTGTGATTTACTTATTTAAAGTTATACCGTGCCTGGTTGTCAAAGGACAGGTACACGTACAAAATAACAGATGTGTCTGACAATTATCTCCAGGAACCCACGGCCAGGTTGTGTCAAAAAGAGCCCAGATGTGGCCTGTGTCACTAAGTGGTGAGGGGAAAGGGAACGTGGGAGGACACTGTCAAAATGGATAGACAGTTTGGCAGGAAAAAGCTGGACCACTTGGGATATTTGGCACATTCCAGATTTTCTGGTGCCCTCCGTAGAGACTGCGCTTATGGAAAGGAGTCTTCCGAAAAACATTAGACTGGAGTTTGATGAAAAAAGCTAATCTTTCCCTTGAAGCTCATACTCTGGCCCTAGCACATCTCCTGTATGGACAACAGAGGGAATATGTTACTGTAGCCAGAACTGCATCTGTTCCTAAGTTTATTTTATTACTTTCACATAAGGACCTTCTGAAGTTATTAACAAGGAGAGAAGAGGAAGAGACAGAGGTAGCCAGCCACCCTGGCCTCCTGCTGAGCTACACATATACAAACAAGACCACCCTCAGCACCATCCTGCCACCACAGATGAGGCAGGTGAGATCACCATCCATGTTCGGAATCACACAATTGTAGGGGTTGGAAGGGACCTTCAGAGATCATCCAGTCCAACCCCCCTGCTTATGAGGATAACGACTGTGGCTAAGGTGTCATTTTGTAACCTTGGCCCATCTTCTAGAATAAGCAGTCACAGAGGCACCGATTTCCCTTACACGGTCACCAGTGAGTCAGTAAGGACCTGAGATGGTTTTTACAGTCATTTTGGTTATAGAGGCACAGAGAGAAGCAAATATATAGGTTATGTCATGCACTAAAATGTTTTTCACCCTTTTTCTCTCCCCACCACTTTGTCAAACCTAGAAATGCTGGAAGGACAGTTTCATGTTAAATATCTATTTTTTACAGTCATTTTGGTTATAGAGGCACAGAGAGAAGCAAATATATAGGTTATGTCATGCACTAAAATGTTTTTCACCCTTTTTCTCTCCCCACCACTTTGTCAAACCTAGAAATGCTGGAAGGACAGTTTCATGTTAAATATCTATTAAGAGAGGTCCAAGCTCGTACAGGAACATCTTTGCTTAACATCCACCACATTGATGACTGTAACTTAATTACCGTGCATACTGTACCAATGACAGTAAATATTAGTGCTGTGTGCTACAGAACAAATATCCCGTGATGAAAAATTCAAACAGTATCAAGCTTTTCATTAGTGCTGTAATGGCTTTCTCAGACATTTAGCTCATTTTTAACTCAACCTGCTAGGGGAAGGAAATGACACACTTTTTGTTGAATAAGACAGCACCGAGATTATACGAAGGTGCGTTTTTATGGGTAAAGAAACGTATGCCACATTAATCTATTTTTATGCATTGCAGTACATGCTGATGAGTCATTTGAATGCCAACTTTCATTAGCAAATTGGGAGTGATATAGGTGGCCCTATGATAAAATAAAAAAAAACCAAAACAACTCTGCAGCTTCTTTTACTTACATTTTTATTGCCTTAACATTTCTGCAAGACAAAACTAGAAAGGGAATCCCAAATTTATGGGGTGAAGAATTAAATGAGTTAATCTATCCTAGAATATTCCAGATGAGCAAACAGAAAACATGCCTTTTTAATATTACTATTTTCAGCAAACCCTTCCAATAAGCTGATGCCATCCAAAGCAGCAAAGGTAGAACAAGAGGGGAAAGGAAGAGAAAGAAACATCTCATAGAAGTAGCCCAAGGGAGAAATAAGTTCATGACTAGCACATTTACACCTTTCTTGATTTATTTAAGGTACAAGAATAATGTAATATGACCTGTTTGCTTCCCTAACAAGCTTTTATATTTGCAGCAGATCAAGTCCAGACCCACTTCTTGTGGTACAGGCACCTCTCACAGCCCTACAGAAAACCAACAGCAAAGACCTAAGACCTTTCCAGCTTCTCATAAGGGTAGGGGGGGAAGGGGGGAAGAGTAAAAAAAAAAAAAAAAAAAAAAAAAAAAAAATCTATCTAATTAAGAAGCAAGTGTGCATCTGTCTCAGGCCACTTGCCAAGCATAATGTGGTGGTGGGGGGGGCAAATCTTCTGCTATTAGAAACCGCTCCTGTTGGACATGCTGACTCCAGTAGCACGGGTGACAGACGCCTCACAGTCAGGTCTCGGGACTTTCTGTGCTCACCTAATGATGAGGAAGTTGTGGGATTTGTCAGAAGTTCATCCGACCATAAAAGTGCCAGAGGTTCCCAAGGTTTAGACAGCTCTGAACACATCTGTGATTTACTTATTTAAAGTTATACCGTGCCTGGTTGTCAAAGGACAGGTACACGTACAAAATAACAGATGTGTCTGACAATTATCTCCAGGAACCCACGGCCAGGTTGTGTCAAAAAGAGCCCAGATGTGGCCTGTGTCACTAAGTGGTGAGGGGAAAGGGAACGTGGGAGGACACTGTCAAAATGGATAGACAGTTTGGCAGGAAAAAGCTGGACCACTTGGGATATTTGGCACATTCCAGATTTTCTGGTGCCCTCCGTAGAGACTGCGCTTATGGAAAGGAGTCTTCCGAAAAACATTAGACTGGAGTTTGATGAAAAAAGCTAATCTTTCCCTTGAAGCTCATACTCTGGCCCTAGCACATCTCCTGTATGGACAACAGAGGGAATATGTTACTGTAGCCAGAACTGCATCTGTTCCTAAGTTTATTTTATTACTTTCACATAAGGACCTTCTGAAGTTATTAACAAGGAGAGAAGAGGAAGAGACAGAGGTAGCCAGCCACCCTGGCCTCCTGCTGAGCTACACATATACAAACAAGACCACCCTCAGCACCATCCTGCCACCACAGATGAGGCAGGTGAGATCACCATCCATGTTCGGAATCACACAATTGTAGGGGTTGGAAGGGACCTTCAGAGATCATCCAGTCCAACCCCCCTGCTTATGAGGATAACGACTGTGGCTAAGGTGTCATTTTGTAACCTCGGCCCATCTTCTAGAATAAGCAGTCACAGAGGCACTGACTTCCCTTACATGGTCACCAGGGAGTCACTAAGGACCTGAGATGGTTTTTACAGTCATTTTGGTTATAGAGGCACAAATAGAGGCAGATATAGAAGTTATGTCATGCACTAAAATCTTTTTCACCCTTTTTCTCTCCCCACCACTTTGTCAAACCTAGAAATGCTGGAAGGGCTGTTTCATGTTAAATATCTGTAAGAGAGGTCCAAGCTCGTACAGGAACATCTTTGCTTAACATCCACCACATTGATGACTGTAACTTAATTACCGTGCATACTGTACCAATGACAGTAAATATTAGTGCTGTGTGCTACAGAACAAATATCCCGTGATGAAAAATTCAAACAGTATCAAGCTTTTCATTAGTGCTGTAATGGCTTTCTCAGACATTTAGCTCATTTTTAACTCAACCTGCTAGGGGAAGGAAATGCCACACTTTTTGTTGAACAAGACAGCACCGAGATTATACGAAGGTGCGTTTTTATGGGTAAAGAAACGTATGCCACATTAATCTATTTTTATGCATTGCAGTACATGCTGATGAGTCATTTGAATGCCAACTTTCATTAGCAAATTGGGAGTGATATAGGTGGCCCTATGATAAAATAAAAAGCATGTATATTGTTTAAGAATGAAAAAATTTCGGTACTGTGATATAGGTGGCCCTATGATAAAATAAAATATTGTTTAAGAAAGAAAAAATTTCATTACGGCTGCAGAATATCTTAAAACACTAACTAGGATCATAGGATATAAGGATTAAATCTTAGGACCCTGTTTATAGAGGGAATTTTGTGTCCATAAAATGCACATTAGTAATACAATCTGCCTGATATTGTATTGTTCTATCATTTCTCTACGGATCATATTAGTCAGTGTCCTGTTAACATCCATTTTATCATACTGTCATAATATTATATTGAAATGAGATCTGGCACTTTTGGGGTCCTGTGCAAGATGAAAAAATGGGTCTCCAGCAGTCTTCCTCTTAGATATAATTGAAAAAGAGGCAGGCATGAGGGCATGCTGTGATTCACGCTGCCAGAGAGTGATCCGGAATCATTCAGATGATGAGTACATAGAGAATGCCGTGCACAGAAAGATGGCAATTTGCTGTACTAATGTTTTGAAAATGAAAATTTCTAGCTGTTTTGCAGAGGAGCTTAGTAGGAAAGGCAGAAGAAAATAATAATAATAATAAAAAAAATCTTTTAGAGTTAAACCAGATTATTGCTGTTGTTTTTGGAAGAGCTGCGCTGCAAGAAATGTGTTTTCTTGAGAATGGTGTAAAACAAATGAACATTGCTTTATTGACCAAAATTAGTATAAAATACAGGAAGTGAAAGGAAAAGAGAAAATGAAAACATTTCTCTCACTTTCCTTGAGGATTAGTTATACAGAGGGATCCTGGAGCATCTTCCAGACTCCTTGAACCAAATATTGGATCCTCACTGTTGTAACAGTGGCCACTTGGCCACAGAGATGGACACCTACGTGCTTGCAGTACTTCAAGCTCATAAGACTACATTTCTGCCATCAAGCACAATTTCCAATAGCCAAGCTATCTGACAAGCCCCAGCAGGACTGAAAACAATACTTCTCATTCTTCTCAAATAGATTATAACTAATGATATCAACGTCCTATTCCTTTGGTGTTTCCACCGAGCTTTAATACTAACAAATAAATCAAGCGAGCAACTCCAACCCTTGTTCAGTATCTGTGCTGTCAATAGGGGTGCACAGTCAGTATTAAAAAGGGTTTGTCCTTTTTTTTTTCCATTTTTTCCTTTGTTTTGACTTGCTTTGTTCTTGAAAACATCATTTTATACTAAACAAAGCAAATTTAGTACTAACTGACAGCCTTTTCTCCAGGATTTTTGTTGTTAAAGACACCCAAACTCATGCAGCTGGCCAGTCCCCAGGAGAACGACCTGACCTGAGTCCTCAAGGTCTCCTCTCCCTTAATAATCAAACCCTGCCTTTGGTCTCTGCTTCATCATGGGTGCAGGCAAGGACCTGAGGAGAAAGCAGGGCCACAGGGCTCAGTTCAGCCTTATGGCAGCTAGGGGAATGCTTTCTTGTCAAATACAGGGGGAAAATTCATTTTAGTGAATATTCTTTTCCAAAATCATGCTGTATGGTAACGACTCCTGTATCTGCATGTCGGAGCAGACACAACCAAAGCCAGTGGTGTTCAGGGGGCTTTAAAGGGCCTTTAAAATACGGTACACCATCCACATTTTTGCCCTCCAGTTTACAGTTTAAGTTCATCTCAGCCACCTAGCCACCACCCTCTACATTTGTTGGTGACATTTTTAAAACATCCTTCCTCGTTCTCCTTAATGTATCTGTTTTTACCATTGCTATTTAAATTTTTATAAGTCTCTATACGCTGAACCAGTCAAAGTGTGATCTTTCCAGCAGAAAGGAGGAGACTCCTTTACTTAGGAGGAACTGCAGGACCATATGTGCTTTGCGAGGCTATGAGTGACCCAGAAATAGATGGTTCCTGGGAAAACACTGTTAAGTGCCAAGATGGGCAATTTACTACACGTGCAAGTCCAGGTGAACAGGGAATCTTCAAGAAACTCCCATTGAGCTGGAATTGGGACCATTTTTATAGCTTTCAGTTTTTAGGTCACAGTCACCCGGACTGGAAACTCAAAAATGACTTCAAAAAGGCAAACGCTAACTAGATTTCACACTAGATTTCATTTTACTTGGCATTACAGAAAGAATGCAGGTATTAAATAGACTGTTTCCTGTATACAATAAGGTTAATTAGTAGCAAGGGATGGAAATCAGTGTAGACATAACTCTTTTAGACAGGTATCAAAAATAATCCCCTGATCCCCACAGACCCCAGCTGCACTGAAAGAGGAACAATATAAAAGATTCTTTAAAAGAAATTTTTCAAACATTCTCCAGGTGTCCCAGCTATATTTAAATAGGCCCGTGGCCCCATGTGTACTCCAACCCTTTCTGCTCTACAGTTCCCTTGCTCCAAGTTAAATGAGCAGAGTACTTGCACAGAATTTTGAGGTGCAACATAAAGGATTTCTGTACAAAGAGAGCGGGATTGCAAACCGAGACAGACAGGAGAACAAAAAGAAGAATATATTCTGGACTGAATGGGACTTCCCTAAGCTCCTTATCAATAAGGTTAATAAGGGTCCATGCAATTTACTGATCACTACGATGCAACAACTGGGCTAAAGCTATAAAGAAGCTACATAGATACCGGCTTTTAGTGTTTCTCATGGCCCACCACATTAAAGTCCCTTTACCCTTCCCCTGTCACCCCACTCAAGAGAATAAACTCCAGTCTGTGTGATTGGCCTCACTAAAATCCCTGGTCTGCTATTACGCTTCTACCTGCCCTAGTTAAGCAGATTAATAGTTATTTCCTAGAATTTGATCCTCTAGTCCCTTTGTAATTGAAGCAGTAAAGCTCAGATATTTCTAAAAATGTATTTCTGAAAAATACATTTCCTTTTTTCTCCGGTTTAATTTTGTTATCCTCAATCATATGCATGATAGAAAAAAAATTCCAAACTTCTATCTCCTTTATAAAATACATGTCATATCAAAAAGGTGACAAGAGGGGGAAAAGTAATTAGTGAGTTCACAGAGTTCAGTAGAAAAGTTAAAATAGAGTAACACATTACTTTTTATGTTAAGATTTCACAAGACAAATCTTGCCTGTGTTTTAATTGCATGTGACCCTGGCAGTCCCACTCTGAAATGAAGTGCCGTAAAATTAAAGATGACAGACGCTCAAAACAAGTCTTGTGATCTTGATTAAACTACAAAGACCACACTTTCTCTCTGCTGCAACTCAGATATGATGGGCTGTTTTATTTGGGGAATTGCTTCATTAATGCTTTCTTTGACTAGACATGTTTATTAC
>NW_015090831.1:2433810-2463810 GCF_001431845.1 Calidris pugnax | reverse complement strand
TAACTTCTGCTAATAAACTCAAATAAAGTGGATTTGTAACATAATAGCAAAAGTGATGGCACCTGTAATCCTACAGATCAAATTTTGTAAACCAACATTCACCAAAAAGCCTAATCAAGTCCAAGAAAAGTGTGAAGGGGGAGTAACAAAACTTAACATCCTTTTTGTCCTCAGGAGGATTCACTAACGCTTTAAAGAAATTGCTGGTTTATGCTGCTGAAGCTGAAGGATACACAGACTATGACTTGACAACCAAAGCAACACATGTCAATATAAGACATCATGGACTATGTAACCATTTTCACATCACTAACACTGGCTCAGGGCATGATCCGGAGGCCACATGCTGCTGAGGTTTTATGGTCCACAGCTGCAGGGTCATTGCAGTTGTTTGGCCAAAACTTTCCTTTCTGAGGAGCTGGAGAGTGCATGATTGTATGCATTACTACATTGGCCCTTTCTTTTGAGTAAAGTCTTGCATGTTACGGTGAATAACTTTTGATGAGTTGCAATAAAGAGTGTTTAGGTTGAGATACAAACCGGTGTCAGGCATTTGAAGGCAATTCATGCAAAAGGTGACTTATTTAGTGCCCCCAATGCTAACCAAAGAAAATAGAAATAAGCAACAGGCTTCTAAATTATATTGCTTTTCCTTGTGATTGGTCATATTTTGAAACAAGGTGAAGGATGGATTTACAGATACCTTGTGACAAGAAGTACAGCATGACAAAGTTTTTCCTTTAGCTCATCTTTACAATGGGCACATCTGGTCAAGAAGGAAAGAGACCAAATACCAGCCTCAGCTTTATGGACATCTAGTCACAGATGAAGTTCAGCACCTTCAATCACATATTTATTCAAGCCAGTGAAAACACAAACCAGAAATAGACATATTGTGTCTTGCTCTGGTTATAATCCTCCACCCAAAATACACGGGATGCACACCAATGGATTTCCAGTGGGAAAAGCACAGGGATTCTGTTCATAGGCACAGGTACATGGCACAAGAAGTGTTACAGTCTGTGAACTCCAGCAAGTGAGTATATTTTAACACTCCGCACCTTCTAGACAGTTTTATAAATTGCAGACACAAAAGCTTATTACTTGGCTTTATGGGTTCCTATGGCAAGATGACAATTACCAAATAGGTTAACTTGCTGCAGAGCCAGCCAGAATCTCTGACTCTCCATGGCATATAAAAGAAGTGAAAGTACAGCCAAAATAAATTCATTTAAAAATCTGAGCAAATAGACATGACATTTTTCTTGCAGTTTTTGACTGGCTCTAAAAATATCAACAGTCTCTCCAGTTCTAGCGCACACTCCCAATAAACAGCTTTGGAGACTGATTAAAATACCACAGCTTTGCTTCAACATTTTATCAATCTCATTAGCCATTTGCTGAATTGAAGCTATGAAGCCACAGTGAATTTGGGGGAGGGGGTTAAACAGCCACACAATGGGTCAACATTTGTCTAAAGGCTCATCTCTGCAGTAGTTTGATTTCAAAATAAGAGAGTTAATCAAAAGGACAGTAGTTTCGCTTTCAATTCATACTGTACTTCAGTCCAAATAAAGCGGTCCCAATGTGTGCAGAAAAATCCCAGTGGCTTCCTGCATTTATTTTTAAAGGTTTTTTTTTTTAAAAAAAAACCTCTTTGCATTAGTTTGCAGTTTTTCAGCTGCTGAATATTGTTCCAGCCTTGGCCCGCCCCAGTCTGTGGCACTACTAAAGTTCAAAGGAATTTGGAGCAGTCACTTGCAAAATGAAACAAAAAAGCATCTGCATTCTGAAAAAAGGGTCAGATAACAGAAACCCTGCAGCCTGAGAGTACCCGTTTCAAACAGGGGTCCGTGCATGCTGGAAAGCCCTCCTCATAACTGTAAAAATGTTTGCCAACACTGAGTAGGCAGAGCAAACCTCATGGCATTACACACTGATAGACGGGAGAGTGTTGTACAGCAGGTACCTTTCCATTAGTCAGCTGTGTCCTCACCCGGGCATCCCAAAACTTCTGGAATTATATTCTCACACAAACACAAACCCCACTTCAATCTGGAAAACAAAATTGCTTACTGAATGCAACCACAGGATTAAAATTAGTCCACTACCAAATGTACTAGGAGAGGATAAGTAGCTGCCCTTTATTATTTAAACTAAAAGCGACATGATTAATTTACCCTGATGTGATTCAATGGCATGAATAAAACAGGCAATTGAAACACAGAGAAAGAGCTAAAAGGGGAAGAGAGGGAGAAAAGCAAGTTTAGCATATAAAGATTCTCTTAAATATGTCCTTGTAGCCATAATAATGCTAATAATATTAAAAAAAAAAAAATCTGCTCTTTCTAGCCTGTGAAGTACACCGTAGCCTGTTGACTGGGAGATGAAGGTTATGTGGTACGTATGAAGTGTGTATAACTCAGATGTCAATGAGAGCTCTGGAGTACTGGGGGAGTAATTAAGTTTCCCTATTAGGAGTACGCGCCCTACTGTAAATTTCAGAACCCTTTACTGGCGAACAAAAGTGCTAACAATAGCTGAATTAAAGGTTACGTACAACCTAACTGCAAGCTTTCGACAAATTACCGCAAAAAAAAAAAAAAAAAAGACAACAAGTAGGATATAAAACTTGAATAAATGAATAAGTGGATACTCGTTCAGCCTATTGTCAGATTAGGAGTCACCATAAAACCGTGCACGTAGCTAAGGCCGTGGAAAAGAAAAAAGAGCAGAGTCCTTCCAGCAATCCAAGTAAGCTCCGGAAACCGAATCAATACACTGCAATAACAACTAGGTTGAATGTATTGTTAATGTAAATAAAATTTACACATTCCTATTCTGATGTTAACAACTAAAGCAAACGTTTGACAAATCTTAAATAAATTACATTGACAACGTTAATACAATCTACCACCAGTACTAATACATTTGAAAAAAAAATAGTAAAAGCATTGTAATTTGGTGGTCTCAAATCTCTGTATCTTAATATTGGTGTCACCCTCTGACTGTAATATCTATTTTTAAAATTAGTTCCCACTTTCCTAAGAAATTAAACCAAAAGCAATAGATATTGTTTATGCAACTCTTGGCAATACTCTGGCTCTGCTTCTTACATACTAAGCAACTCGAGAATACAGGGAGTACAAGGTAAAAAGAAAGGGGTGACTCTTGGCAATACTCTGGCTCTGCTTCTTACATACTAAGCAACTCGAGAACACAGGGAGTACAAGTTAAAAAGAAAGGGGGGGAAAAAAAGGAAACTATTTGCCAACTTATTATTTTCAAAACATTCACTTCAAGGAAGGGTAAGAATAATACTATCTATGTTATTCATGCATCAGATATAAATACATGGACTGGAAAATACCCACTTTTAGATCTGAAATCTAAGTGAAAAAATTCATTCAGCTACAACCCTCTTATTACCCTTTAAATTTAGCCAAAATATTCCCTGCCAAAGACATATGGAAACATGATGAACAAATGCATCATTCCTGTACTCTAGAAAGAGGTTCAAGTGCTATCTTCCAGCCATTCATTTATATATAAAGAGATTTACTAAAAAATAATATTTTCTGTTTCTATCAATGTAAAACTAAACAAATAAACTGAAGTGAATTAGATTTAGCTTATGATGCAAATGAGGCAAAAGTGCACTTCAACATTGTCCTATATTCAAACAGATAGAATTTGGTACTTCTCTCTTCTGGGCCCATTTGCTTGTGAGAACCTAAAAGCAGCTGAGAAGGGTTTATGCATTTGGAGTCCTCCAAAAAGGAATATCTTTTTAATAGGCTTTTTTTTTTTAATTTATCTAAAGTGTTTTCCAGAGTTGAAAGCTGAATTTCTTTCTTGGAGTCCCCCACAGGTACTCTGCATATTTCAAACTAATGATATGGTCATGCATTGATAGGATTTTGTACTAAGATCTATGCAAATAAAAAGAGTTACCAATTATGTATGAATATTTTTTTGAGTGTTTTCAATGGGGGAGAAAAAGGACACAACCTACTTTTACTCTGAACGGATCCCAGGCTGAAATACTTGTCTTGAGAAAGGTGTCTTAGCCTGTAAGGTACGAGTATCACTGAACTCATGATAATGCATGAAAGACTCCAATCCTGCCATTTTGAATCAGATCCATTCATAACCTGTATGATCCATTCAAAAGCACCTGTAACATCTGCACTGAAACTGGAACTACTCTGCATTTTCGCATGAAAACTTGTAGCAAAGAATTTACTTTCAATTTTGACTTTAAATGGATTCATTTACTCCCTGAAAATAGTTCAGACTTCGGAAAAAAAAAAAAAAAAAAAAAAAAAATCTGATTTTATATTCTTTGGAGGTGGGACTAGCAATTTCACTGAAGCTGCAAATAAAGCTGAAATCTTGGAGTTATAAAGCTAAACAAACAAAAAGAAAAATGTGTAAAATTCTGTGAAACAAATTATGTGAATTTTGCACAGCTGTACTCAGGGCATAACTGTAAATGAAAAGACCAAACTAATTAGATTATAAGCAGTTGATCTGCCTTATATTGTTTCATCATATGTAGTAGGTATAATATCTCCACATGAATGACTTGAAGCAAGTCATCAACATACTGTGTTCAAGAAAGCTGATCAGATTAGAAAGACCTTGTAAGTTATGCTTGAAGAAGATGAGATTGACGATAGATAACTTCCTGCTCACAGTAACACCAAAAAAATTGCTTCATCTCTATTAAACTTCAGGTTTCAGGAGGCATTGTGTCCTAACAAGACCGAATTAAACGTAGGAGTTCATTAGTGAAAAGCAGACACCAAAGTGTCAAGTGACTGAATGTTATTTTGAATGGGTTTCCCAGTGTCTTTGTAGGAAATCCATTAAAAACAACTGGAACCATTTTTGTGGCTGGATTCCAGCGATGGGATCAATGTACAATATTCAGGATGCTGGCTGAAAGCCAGATGTAAGGCATCGCTGTAGCCCTTAAGTATAGAGAGCTTAATTTTAAGCATATGAATAGTCCCACTGAATTTACCAATCCTCACATGCTTAGAGAGGAGTTTGTGCCTATGCACTTCTGCGGAGCAGGGCCAGGGAAGATAAAGTTCCTGGCAGATTTCTCAGTCTCACTTCAAACCATTAACACCACAGGGGGAAGACTACACAGTGGAAAGGTAAAAAGCCACATCCCTAAGTGGGAAGCGTTATCAGTCCACCAGCAAGGTTTCCTCCTGGAAATCCTCTTGGAAGGACCTCTCAAATATTCACTCCAAATATACGGCAGCCCAGAGCTGCTATGGGGAATAAACATCTTCCATCCTTACCCAAAGAGTAGCCAACACAGAGGCTGCAAAGGATTTGCACTATTTGTGCAAGAGAAATTAAGAGTACAACATTCAAAAAGTGGAGCGCTGTCCTTCTACTTTCAGGTAACATAGAAGACCACTTGATTTTTCTTTTTCATTTTCATCCAATTCCGATAAAAACGTCAGCAACCTGAGAGTATCTTTACTCAACAAAATTAGCCAAACACGTGAGGTTTCATAGCACAGAAAAATAACTTAAGATGTTCTGAGAACATGCAGCAACGTGGGTGGCCACTATGAAGAAAAAGCTTTGGAGTATTTATACAGCAAATAAATATTCACAGACACTGCTATTCCCACTCACTAAAGTTTTGAAAGACATCATTCTCCTAAAAGACAGATAAAAGAGAAGAGGTGGGGGAGGAAGGGAAACTATTATGGAATGAGGAATAAGGGCCAGAGCCACAACCACAAGATTGATGTGAGTACTACAGTAAGCAAAGACCAATTCACTGCTTAAGGGTGTCAAAACACGGTCCTGGGAGAGAAGAGGAGGCTGAGAAATGAGAAAAGAAAAGGCAAGAGAAGGAATGTATAAAGAACAGCAAATATTAGGGAAATGAAGAAAAATAGAAAGAACCAAATGTCACTTGAAGGGGGTACAAGTGCAATTGCTTCTTCTCCTCAGCTAATCCACAAATTAATGAAACCAGAACAAACAAAAAAATAAACCATTATTCTACACATTCAAAGGTGAACCTTACAGTCGTCATCCAGGATGAAGGCAGATAAGGACGAGAGAAACAATAGCACCAGAGCACACAGCAGAAAGACATTACAGCAATTTTGTATTTTTCACCCTTTTTTTTTACTGGAAAACCTTACAGACTAAAGGATCCATTCAGGGAATTTATAAACTGCACTTTCACGTTATTTCAGTGAGACAGCACAGGTACATAGAGCTACTGAGCTGCTGAAGTATCTGGAGGAATAATTAGGGTTTTGCTCTATGATCCATTCAAATATTCAAGTATTTAAAACAAAAGAAATTTAAAGGATGGATATTTGTTTTCAAATAAACTTTCTTGACCCAGTTCTCATTCACTGACATGAAATGCATACTTCATTACTTGTCTTTTCTAAGGTCCTATCAAAAAAAAAATCCATTAAACTAACAAATATAAGATTTCTTCATGTTTTCCTGCCATCCCACGGGTTTTAACACAGAACTGTATCTCTATTTCAGGGCTCTGAAGAGAGAGGAAATTGCAGAGAGAGAACTCTCAGACAACTTTTCTACTGTGAGATCCCTGAGTAATTCTAGAGTAATGGAACCCCAACAATTATCAATGGAATTCTATAGATTTCATCCTGCTAAATTTGATAGGACTTCTTCATAAGCTACTTTCCCTTTATTGACTTAGAAACACAGCTGGGGAACCTTTTGCGAGGTTGTGAACCAGTATGAGACTTGGGGTTGGGGGCTTTTTGTGTTTTGGTTTTTCCCTGGTCAAACTTGAGGTGTTATGAGACCGTAAAATATTTTATCATGACTTGAGGGGGACTGAGTTTCTTTGCAGAATTTGCTTCCAAACAGAAAATCTTGAGCCAGCCAGTTCATTCCAAGTTTGTGATTTAAAACAGAGAAATGGGCAAATATTTAGCCTATCCCTAATTACCCTCTATATCTGAATATGCAAATTTCAATGTACTTGGAATTTTCTCCGAGTGATTTGGCAAGTATAAATTATCCTTGCCCTTAAGACTCCTAGCTTCCACAGACAATGAATCAACAGTTGGTGTTAAAAGGCTGCAGTTTACTATTAACAATCAATAGAAGTTTTCGACAGGAATACACTTAGCATTAATGCAATTACATTATGTTAAATAACATTAATACCAAAGGCACGTCTGTCTCTAGTCTGGACCAAAGTCATAACATTCCTCAACCACTGCCTCTAAACACCCATCTAGGAACAAACCAAAAATCGTACAGTCTGTGAAATTGCTGGTTTGCCAAAGGTTTAAATTTAAATCAGGTATGCATTGTATAGATTGTGTTCCAGAAAGACAAATCCAATTTTTACATCTGCAGATGTAAGAAAGAAGTTGTCTGTGCATCACGTTAGAGGCTCTGTACAGAGAATCTCTATGGCGACACGTGTATAAAAACCTGTCACCTGCAAGCACCTATGTCTGGACCAGAGATTAATCCCTCTTTAAACCTCAACCTGCTCATTCAGGGATTCTTTATCATAATTCATACTGTAAATATCCTGCTGTTCGCGGCCCACTGATCCTATTTCACAGAAATGGGTTGGTGATCTTTTCTTCACTCCCAAATATTGGATAGCCAGGTGCAAGGTTAGAGGTGTTTACACACACACATAAGTATCTATTATAAAAGTGACTTGGTGCCATCTACCAAATAAGATTTTAAGAGACTGGGGCCATATTTTTCAGTACATTTAGGTGCCAGAAAGGCACCAAGTGTGATTTTCAAATCTCTCATTGCCAGGAAACAAATAAGATAAATCCAAGCAGTCTGTTCTGGGCAGGGGCTAACAAGCTTTGCCTACTATTGTGAACTATCCAAAAAACCCATAAACTACTTTAAAACACCTTTAAGGTGGAAATTGCACTTACATCAGTCCAGACTATTACATGTACATTTACTCTTTCGAAAATCACACTCACTTTCTATGTATACTATTAAATACTCTAAATACATCTTTTAAGATTTGGCCCTTAATACTTCCAGACCTTGAAGTCACATGCTGGAATCCAAAAGGCTACTGTAAATTCAGAGCTTTATAGATATACTGACTTTAATTTCCAATTGCATTTTTAACGACAATGAATTAATGCCTGGTGATGTGAATGATGACATTTATATTTTAAAAGAAAATATCACAGGTGAGGAAGGCAGGCAGAATGACAGGCCATGCTACAAAAGCAGCTAATTACCACCAGTGTCTCCAGTTATATTTTATAATTCCATAGTCTTAGTCTTTATTAGAGAAATGCTTCTCCATATTTAAAGGAAAACAAAATGAACACCTCGTAGAGGAGTTCCTAAAATTTGAACAGGCATTTGAATGTGCCAAGAGTAGCAGCTGTTTTTGCCAGAAAGAAGATCTGGCAGGCATTTAGTCACAAGGTCACTGCTTATGGGGCTTACCCAAGAGATGCGATGGAAAGCAAGAAATGTTGGCATGGCACAAGGACAGGTTGTCCTTGATGAACTGGAAGGAGAAGGTTGTTTTGGCCACAGGCGCTCAGCAGCAGATTCTTTTTAGGGAGGATTGTACAAACAATTTCCTTTGCTTTTGAGTTCCCATTCCTCAAGTTTCAGGTTTTAAATAGACCAAAAAATGTCATATTCGTCAGTGGAGGAAGAACTCAGAGAACCAAAAATCAGATGCGGAGGTATCATGAAATGTAACTAGATCTGGCTATCCACACTCAGTCGAGATTTAAATGCTTCCTGAACTAAGTGACCTAAAACTGTGTGGGCCCCTGTGAATTCTGCAATTCTGTAACCCTGGAATTTGCTGCAGGAGTGTACAGGAGGATTATAAATTAGAAACTTCACTTCTCTTAAAAGCATTAATCTGCAGACCCTGCTGGTGGTACATCTTGGTATGAAAAAGGGTTGTCTTCATTATTTTGCGAAAAAGGGTGACCTGGCAGATTGCAGGGTGAAAGTTACCTTATTTATCTTTCTTGATATCAACTCTGAAACCTAGTAACAATAAAGTGGATATCAGCATTCCCAACTATTTGTTTCTTGAGTGTGTGATCGAAATGCTTGGCTGAAGGGTGACTTTTTGAACCACACATTGCTAAACCCTTAACCAAAGCAACGATACAAACCAGTTGTATCTTCATATTCCCAGTGGAGTTAAGAATGAGTGGAGAGCTATCCTGCTTCTCCAGAATGTTTGTGGAGCTCCTTCTGGTTACACCTCAGCTGTCAGCTCTCCCTCTGTGACTGGACCGGTCTCTGAGCTCTCTCCCTCTGCCCCACTCCTGGGTACCACAATCCCATGCAAGAAACCACACATGACACTAGAGAAGGAAGTTCAAGCCAAAGTCGAACATACCCCTCCATTCCTAGTACAAACAATCTAACCATCCACACCATCAGCTTCTCTCAGTGATGCCACTAATGCAGGAAATGCATTTCTAACACAAAAACATGTGATGAGCTGGAAATATGAAATAAGACAACGCTATAAAATAAGCTGCATTAAAACCAAAAGTTAACAAGACATGGGTAATAAGTCATTTCTGCAGTTATGGCAATTAAACAAACCTCCAGTTCTGAAATTACCTGAGTCACCTACTGTCTAGTTTCCAGTTTGGTTTCCTGGGCGACAAAGGAGTTTAAAAAGGTTTGTTGATGAATTTAGCTATCACTTAATGTTATTCACTGGTCTTTGCTAACGATGATGTCATTTCTTCTGACTGTTTTAAGGGTGGGCAAAGCATCTGAAGACAAGGGCAAAGGAATAAAGGAGATTTGTGAAAAGGAGTGATAGGAAACTCAAAGCCCTCTGAAGTCAGCGGAAAGTCCCATAATATTCACCCACCTTTTATTTATTGTGAGATTAAAAGCGAAAAAGCATTATGTAATTGTGAAACATTACTGTTATTCTGGTACTCAGACAAATGCAAAGCAATAAAACACTATTATATGAAGTAGCTATCATGGGAGAATTGCTTAATGTTCTGGTTATAAAATGTTTCCAGAGGTAGGTGTTTCTCATCTGAAAGCCTACCAAATATAATTTAATCTTGTCTTTTTTTGTCAGAATTCCTATCCCACCTTTTTCTGTTCTGTTTCTTGTTCTGCTTAGTTAGTGATGTATTTCTTCCTCCCTATCTCTCAAAAGGTATTGCATGTAAAGGTCAATTCTCTTAACACAGCCTCTGCCCACTCTTCAGCTAATGTATTATAGCACATTATCAAGTTTCCAAACAATTGTTCACTTTTCATTAGAATATCCTAGGGTTTCTCTCTTTCTGCAGTGTTAGTAAAAATGGTGTTGAGTTGTTGACTAGTAATACGAACAAGCAACTTCTGCCCTTAGAAGCGGGATGGAATTGATTCATCTTATTAAAACCAGACCTCGTGTAAGCTGGAATTTATGCTCCAAAGGTTAATGTTATGAATGCGCAGATAGCAAGTTCTCTACTACGTGCTAGCATGTCTGGTTTCATGAGTCATTTTCAGCTTCTGATACATCATCTCAGATCACCTTTTTTCATATTGCTGTGATAGAAACTTAACATGCAAAGTCAGGAAAACTAACTCACACCTGAAAAAGACCGTTTTTACCCCTATATCTACTGTTATCTGCATTGTCCAATATTCCTTTCTACAAGAAATAAAATGAAATGAATGGTTAGGGTAGAAACCTTACACCATTTCAGTAGAATGAACGGAGGAAACAAATCTGAAAGAAACAAAGCTCCTGGCTGGTAAAGAAAACAATGATCAGGAGCTGAGATAAAGAAAGCTCAAGAAAATGAACCCCAGATATAACAGTTAGAAAAAAAATAGGTATAGTGATGACTATTACACTAGTTTATGCAATATATATTTTACATCCAAACCAAGCAGCTCTTTGAACATTATTGAGGTTATTATGACTTTGAAATAAACATTAGAGAGCTCCAAAGCCAGAGCTATGTAATACCCAATTCATATTTACATTTACATCAGAATTAGGATGCAGGTTTTCACAACCTAATCCACCTCATTTGACACAACCACCTACAGCACTGCACAACAGACACTGCATTTTTACATGGCTAAAAGTACCACCGTGCTATTTGGTTGACATGACAGAGGTTGTGATATGACTCTGCTCAGGCGGGCTGGACCTCGTTATAATACAGTGAGAAAGCCCAGGGCACACGTGCTACCTCATTGCATGACCAGGGCTTGTGGTTAATGCTCACTAAGGAGCTACTGCCCATGATGCTTTCTCTCTCCTGATCCCCTTTCTTCACACTGCCAAAAACACCCACCAAAAACCCCTTGAAAAACTCTGAAATGGAACCAGGAGGGACCTGTTGGGTCACGGAACCCAACCTCTCACCATCCCTTCTCTAATCTTGGTCAAAACTTTATCAAACTCCACCTTGATGAATATCCTTTATTACTCAAATTTGAATGAATTTCTTTCTATCTCAAGCACCTTCATACTCTCTCTCTCACATCTGGGAGCAGCTTCCTGCAAGCAGCTGCCAAACCACTTCTCTGCTCAGCTTCAAAAACCCTTCTGTGATGCCTGCAAAAGCCTTGACAATGTCTTGGCTACTTGTGTACCGAGACTGCTGTCTATCATGTTTATAAATATTGTCTCATTTCTTCTCATACTATCTCGTCAGCCTGTACCATCTGTTGCCTCCTGTGACATGTGCAGACTGAGCTCTTCACAGCAGCAACTGACTTTTTCTTCTGTGCTTGTGCAGCACCTAGCACAACTGGTGTTAACAGGGTCCCCCAGGGCCATAATGTCATGGAAAATTAACAAAGCTATTGAAGAAATCCCACTCTGTCTTCTCACCTTCCTCCTAACTTTGTAGGAGGATCCTACAGGCAAACCCCACAGTGATCTACGTGGGAAGGAGCATGGCAGCAGATGGAGGGAGGTTATCATCCCTCTCTGCTCAGGATAGTGAGGCCGCTCTGGTATGTGCCACCTAGGTTGGGCCCCCAAGGCAAGAGGGACATGGAGAAATGGGAGAAAGTCCAGAAGAGGTGACTAAGGTCATCAGATGCGGGGAGAACATGACCAACAAGGAGATATTGGGGAAGCTGGGCCTGTTTCGTATCTTAAAGGAGGCATAAAGAAGAAATGCAATAGTAGCTCAAACCACTGCTTCCAAAGATAATGGAGCAAACTCTTCTTGGTAGAGGCAGTAAATGGAACAATACACAATTTATAACTTGGAAGGTTCAGTTTGAACATTAGAAAAAACTTCATCATGAGGATGCAGTGCTGGAACAGGAGCCCAGAGAGGCTATGAAGTCTCCTTTCCAGAGCATTTCTGATGCTCAGCTAAGCACCACCAACCAACATTTCCTTTTCTACCATTTCCCAGACAATACCAGTTCAATGCATATTTCATCCTGATAAAATATTAAATGCTTTAAATGCAACAACAGTCTTCAAACACGTGCAGCTTTCCATGAAAAATGTCAGATACCCTTTAAAAATCTGGAAAATAAACTGTCTTCCTAGTTGCTCTCAGCATATATTTGCAACTTCTCTCCAAATTGTAGATATCTACATGCTTGCCTTAAAGTATAAAAGGGTCTTATCTATTTTCTTGAGGTGGCATTAGCACTTTATAAGTCTTAAAGCAAAGTAGTAACATAAGCACATAATAAGACAATTTATTAGTGCTAATTGGAACCAAGCCAAATAAGCTGCAGAGCAGGAATGAATCACAGAATCATCATAGAATGGTTTGGGTTGGAACGGACTTTAAAGATAAACTAGTTCCAACTCTGCTACCATGGGCCAGGACACCCAAAGCCCCATCCAGCCTGGCCTTGAACACCTCCAAGGATGGGACAGCCACAGTGTCTCTGGGCAACCTGTTCCAGTGTCTCACCACCCTCACTATAAAGAATTTCTTTCTAATATCGAATCTAAATCTCCCCTATTCCAGTTTAAAACCATTACCCCTTGTCCTATCACTCCTCTTCCTGACAAAGAGTCCCTCCCCACCTCTCCTGTAGCTCCCTTCAGATATTGAAAGGCCGCTATAAGGTCTCCCTGGAGCCTTCTCCTCTCCAGGCTGAACAATCCCAGCTCTCTCAGCCTGTCTTCGTAGGAGAGGTGCTGCATCCCTCTGAGCATCTTCGTGGCCCTCCGCTGGACCCGTTCCAACAGATCCATGTCCTTCCTGTGTTGAGGACTCCAGAGCTGGACACAGTACTCCAGGTGAGTGCTGTTGAACAGCACTGGTCACAGTACGGACCCCCGAGGAACACGATTTATCACTGGCCACCAATTGGACATTGAGCCATTGACCACAAACCTTTGGGTGCGGCCAGCCAGCTCCTTATCCACTGGGCGGTCCATCCATCGAATCCATTAGTTTCCAATTTTGAGACCAGGATGTCATGTGGGACACTGTCAAACGCTTTGCATAAGCCTGGGTAGACAACATCTGTTGCTCTGCCCTTGTCCACCAACCGTGTGGCAGTATCATAAAAGGCCACCAAATTTGTCAGGCACGATTTGCCCTTGGTGAAGCCACATTGGCTGTCTCCAATCACCTCCTTATTTTCCATGTACCTTAGCAGAGATTCCAGGAGGATCTGTTCCATAATCTTGCTAGGCACAAAGGTGAGACTGACTGGCCTATAGTTACCTAGGTCTTCCTTTTTTCCTTTCCTGAATATTGGGGTTATGTTCCCCTTTTTCCAGTCTGCAGGAACTTCCCCAGACTGATGTGAGGTGGGCTGAGCAAATGTAGGTAAAAAATTTGTAGGCTTCTCTTCTTTTCTCAGCTTGTTCCACCCCTCTCATCACTGCTCCGGGAAAATCTCAACCCTTTTGCTTGCAGTCCCCAGCAGTGGGCTCATCAGCCCAGAAGAACTCAATTCCTACAGCTGGTGCCTTCCTGTGCTCCGACAGCAAAACAGCAAATAGGAGATGGAGAAAGTCTCTTTCCATTTGCATCACAGAATTCACAAGACTTTGCCCTCTCTGAAGTTGTCCCCATAAACATGTAGTTCTTATAAACGCATTATTTGCTTTATGCAAATAATAGCAACTTGGTGAAATCAGTGTTCATGGGTAGTTCAATATATGTACATTCAAGTGAGTAGCAAAAAGAGCTACTGGATATTCAAAATCATTTCTTAGGCTGGAGAGATAAGAGGTTTTTGTTGTTGTTATTTTTTTTTAATCTCATTGCTGTAAAGCACTTTATATGCTGCTGACAGGTAAGGCTTGGAAATTGCAGTAAGAAAGGGAATATTACAGCTGTTCTCTCATGGGGTGAAAGTCTGGCCCCACTGATCCATAAAAGCCCTCGGCACCCATATTTGAGGTGAGACTCTCAGAAGTAGATGACCTTGGCCGTTGAAATTAATTCTTCCTCTAGTCATTCACACTATTCACCTCCTGAGTACATTTCAAGACCTTACCTGTTTCTCTCCCTTTTTACGGGAGATTGGGTTTAGTTATTGTATGCTTGACAAGTTGCCTGTCCTTGATTTTACTTGCTGATAAATAATCAGCTTGCAACTGATCACAGTTGATGGTTCTGACCTCATTCAGTGTGAATTTGTGGGGCAATGATAGGACTATATAGAAATAAATACACAGAAAAACCATAGTATTAGAACTAAAGGAAAATATCAGTTACGTGAACGCTAATGATGTGATTAAATACATCAATAGATCTCTAAATCTTAGAAAAATTGAGTTTTTGCTCATACACCAGGCTCAAGGATATCCATTAGTAGTGTCAGGAGCCCCAGCAGCCAGGCAGGCATCAGGCAGCACCTTGCAGGCACAGTGGGCATCTCCTCACACATGCTGCCACAGCAGGGGAAAAGGAGAGCACCAAACTACACGAGGTCTTTTTCTCACACGGCTGAACAACTTCTGATGCTAAATGAAAACCAGGGTGTCTTGAACACAACTGTGTCACTCTGGACCTGGAGCAGAGCTTGCTGGCATAGCAATCCTGAGTTATGTGATAAAGTTCTGAAAATCCCCTTTTTTCCCCCCTCACTCTCTCTTTTTTTTTTTTGTATAATGAGTGTTTAAAAGCTTAGCAAATAGAGTCCTAAAAATGTAATTGTAGCTTGGTAGCACTATTAAATATGTATACTGTGGTCTTTTTGACAATTGTATTAATCCCTTTATAAAGTCTTCAGAAGTTCCATCACAGAAGCATGGATGCTGTTTTGATCTATTTATTACTCTTAAGTGTTCAGAGAACTGTCCCTATTTTCTAATTAACACTTTTAAAGATAAAAAGCTATGTATTAAATCAATCTGAATGATGGTTGTTTGTGAATCCCACAAGATAAGGCAATTTGCATGTTCACTTTGTACTTACAAACTAAATCTGCACATCTCCAAAGCAGCTCCTTATAATGTAAACCTTTTGTGAGTATTTGTAACTTAAAAGAAAGTTTGGCCTAGTACAGAGGCAGTGCCAATTATCTAAAGGACTTCTTTACTGAACATGATTAAGATACAAAATTATTAGGTTGTTATTTTACATTGTTTGCAGAGAAATTTGAGGAAACTACTTTAGGAACGTTAAGTGTTCTCCTGTTTTGCTTTCTTTCCTTCTTTTTTTGTACATGTAGTAACATGAGTGCATTCATGAACAAGGAGCCAGTCCAAACAGCAGCCAGTTTCCACATCGTGCTTGGGTTCAGCTTCCTTTGACGTGGATTAAATCACTGCTGAAATCAACTGTTCAACATCTTGACTGAGTGCTATGCTGCAGCTTCAACTACTGGACTTTATAAACTGAATTCTATCACAAATGTTAAATTAGAACAGTGATTTATTGCTGGAAATCCAGTTCTGATTATTTAGCTCTGTAAACATATTTACAGAAGTGGATATTGCACAGCAGTGAAATCATCCCCCATCTCAGAAATGACTCCACCCTTGCTTAGAAAGAAATCAACAAAGCCATATCTTCAAACCTCTCTTGTGAAGACGCATATTATTATTTCCAGATGGTGAGAACATAGCAAGTATACCTACGAGACACGTTTCTTACTACATTTGCTCTTGAACATCTCATCAGAAATTATTTTTTTGGGGTTTTGCAGTCTGCCTTCAACCGTTGCCTTGGCTTCTCTGGAACCGCTGGTTCACACGCAGACAAGGAGGACAGACCTCAGCAGACCTTGTCAGGACACAGGCCACCTCCCCATTCTCATTTTTAGGCTTCCTCATCATCTTCCAATTTAGTAAGTGGACAGTCATGTCATAAAATACTGTTTTGACATTTGGTACATCTTCTTACTAGAGTTTCCTGTTATCAACTTGTTCCACTGTAATCAGAAAGGTCCCTTGGCTAAAAAGAAATTGCTCATTTTTTCCCTACAAATCTCCTTGATCTCAAGATCAGCGAATTCACCCTGAATTCCAATTCCCTTTCCTGGCCCTGTCTATCCTGGTAGCACACAGTCTCTCTACATTTAACTTATAGATACATTCAATACCTCCCCTTCAGTATGCTGTCTAGAAACCTCCAATATTCAGTGGTAGACCATGATGGGTATATTTCTGTTCTGGTACCACAACTACATGACCAAATTTTTGTGCTCAAGGGTTAATCTGGATCAGAAGGACCCAAGAATCCACATTTGACACTCCTAATCTAATTCTGGAAACATGAGATTTGCAGACAGCAAATCTCTTTCTGGGAGAAGAAAAGAATGTCAGACCCACTGGGACATTAAAATGGCTTTCAACAGTTTTTCACTTATATAACGTTTAACCCGAGGATGTCAAAGCACATTAATTTGCAGACCTCTCTACGCACCTGTGACACAGCATATTTATTATTCTATCTCACAGAAAAGGAAAAATAGGGGTACCTACCTCCCTAGTTTCATTCAAGGGCAGAACTATACATGGAGTATCTAGAAAGCAACCAGGAAAATAACTCAAACCAGAGCCTTGGTGATGACAGAGACTTATGTTAGATACTAGGAAGAAATTCTTTACTGTGGGTGGTGAAGCACCGGAACATGTTGCCCAGAGAAGCTGTGGATGTCCCATCTCTGCAGGTGTTCAAGGTTTTGAGCAAGCTTGTCTGGTGGGAGGTGTCCCTGCCCATGGCAGGAGGGTTGGAAGTCTATGATCTTTAAGGTCCCTTTCAACTCTAACCATTCTATAGTGAGAAGATCAGTTAATTGGGGACCTCAAAGTTCATTCTCCTCCTAACCTCAAAGCAGCAAGCAGAGTTTCTCCACTTCCACAATTTACATTTTTAACTAATCGTAGCCAGCTTCCACTTGTTACACCTGCCATTGCCTGACTTTATCATCATCTGTTTGCCTGCATGTCATCACAACAGTTGAATGAGTTTCAACAGCATCTCTGCATCACCAAAGATATCTTCCTCCAGTGCTGGGTCATAGTCATGATGGAAACCTACCTCTCAAGCTTCAGGGTCCCTTCTGGGCAACAGTGCGAAACAGAGCAAATCATAATCTTTTATGTAACAGAATTAAACAGAAATTAGCACTGTATCTGGGATTATATTGAGTAGAAATCCATAGAAAACTTTTCACCAAAGTCCCTTCCACTCAAGCAATGCCTCAAGTACTGTTGTATCATGAAGATAGCTTGGTAGATTGGATAAAATGATAGTCTTGTCTCACATTGTCATTTATTAATTTTTCATGTCAATAGAGAAAGCTTAAGTAGGGTTGTAGAAATTACCCAAGTCAAGCTAAGCAGACCGAGTAGGCACAAACCATTCCAAGAACGGGCCAAGACGATCCCTTGGCACAGGGCTGGGGCAGCTCTGCAGGACAGTCTAGCAGAGCCATGTGGAGAGTGTCTGCTAAAGGTTCCTGACTTACATGGTGTGAATTTGACACGCATTCAAGAAAGCAATGAGTCATGAACACAGACTGGTTTTGGTGCCTTACTTGGGCAGCAAAAGGAAGTCAAGAGAGAAAGGTATTGCATTTCCCAGACTGGGATCTGCCAAGCTTCCGTGAGGGCAGCCTGAAGAACTTCTATGATAAAGATCTGCCATGGTGGGTAAGAGTGAGAACAGTCCACAACACAAGAATCAACTATATTTTTCTGTCATTTTTTATTATTTTTTTTTAAAAAAGGAGGAACTGAAACTGCCATCCCAATCCACACGCTGTAGGAAACAAAGCATATTGATGGTTCGGTTACTAAACACACTGTGAATTTTCACAGTGGATCAGCAGAAAGTTATGAAGCACAGGTGTTCCTGTAATTGTGATACATTGGGAAAATTCATACTGTTAAATGAGCCTCAGCTTCACACTTCCACCTGTGTGATGTGGAAATGTACTGTGGGTACACGGGGCTATAATAGGCGATATGTAGGAATGATTACTGGCTGGTTCAGAACCTGCTAGGGTTTATTTCTCTTAATTCATCTGAGTGTATAATTTCTGCATTTATATTTACTACCATCATAAAGTGGGAAGTGTGTGTTATACATGCTGGTAAAAATAATGATAACATGCGAAAAAACAAAGTTAATACACTGAATGGAAAAAAAAGAAGTCTTGAAAGCTTGTACACCAAAGGAAATCCAGAGAGCCTGCAGGAAATGGAAGGTATTTCAGCAAGAGAAGGAAAGCAGGTTTTTTTTTTCCTTCATGTTTCAATTCTACTCAACAGTTTCTTGTTTGCAATTTTTATGGGGAGTGAGATAGAGGATGATTTTAGAATGGGAAATGTGGGAAATACTAAAATGCAGAAAAATGAGGCCTGGAAGCAGGTGGAAGAAAAGATCTACTTGGATTACCTGAAACTGAACATGAGAAACATACAGAGAACAATGGAATATAAAAGATTTATTTTCCTTTAACAGGTGTTAGAATGAGACTTGGAGAGGCAGAATTTCTTAATTGTGTTCCAGACCTGTCAAACCCTCTCAAGTGAGTGTTTCAGGATTATAAATACCAAAAAAGAACCAAAGATCAAATGAAAAGAAAGATGATTAAATATATTTTCCTGCATGCCTTGGAGGTGTCAGCCCTGGTGTTTGACAAGGAACACAAATTCTGACTACTCATGAGAGAGCCTTTCAAGCTGTCCTGGAGACAGCAGACTGCTCTTTGCTAAGGTTAGCTGACATGACAGAATATCTCTAAAATAACTAGTTTTCAGAAATATTCTCCTTTTAAAAACCATAATCACTACCTTGAAGTGACACCTTTAAGAATGTGAAGACTAGAATGCAACATCTCCGATTTTGCGAACTCACAGCACCTTGCCCTGGGCAACAGCTTGATGCTCCATAGCTGGAGTTTCAAAGTGGCCTTCAAAAGTAGCCCCAACTGATAAGAACTGTCAAAGGGACAACTTATTCATCATGGGGATGTCAAAGCAGATAAGTGTTGCAAGGACTACAGGCGTAGCCTCTTTCCTAATCACACATAACAATACCTCTTTTCCAGGGAACTCAGTAGCACTGGAAAAGGGAGGGGAAAAAGGGCTGGAAACTGTTTTGGGGAGAAAGATTTTCTGACCAGATATGACAAATACAACCACTTCAATGTGTGTTACGTGACAACCATTCAATATCTCATTTATCAGGGTTAAATGAATCTAGGCCTAATGTTTTAGTCACAAGATTTTTTCCATCAGATATTACCATTTTCCTATGACTTTGTCCACTGAACTTCTCATGATTCTCTTTTCTTGGATCTTTCCCCACATCTAACCCCTTTCTGAGACTCTCCTTTGTTCTTTCTTCTCTCTGGCTTTTTATCAACACCCCCTGTCTTTTCCAAGTCCTTTCTGCAGATTTCTCCCCCCTCTGTCTCCTCTGAAGTTTATATGCTTTGTCCTTCTGATAGTTCTGGAAATTTTAACTCCCTCTGCTTAATTGCCTTTGCCAATATACATGCTATCTTCATGGTGTCCTCTACTTCTTCAACCCCAGTAGCTCAACCCAACAACATCTCACTTCCCAAATACTGTTATTGTCCCACCTTGTAAGGTCATTCTCCTTCTGGATGGGTTTGGAGTACCCAGACTCTTTGGCCTCATTGGTGCCTCCCAACCCTGCATAAATCCATAGCTGACAGTGACTTAGTCAGCAAAATTTGGGTTATTCCACTGTTCCAATAGTCATCTCTGTCCTAAATGGGATTAACCACCACACATGTTCTTCTTACCATGGTAAAGCAGACTGTCTCCCTGCAGCCCATGGAGGTCCATGGTGGAGCAGATATCCATGTGCAGCCTATGGGAGACCCCACACTAGAGGATATGGGTGCTCAAAGGAGGCTGTGATCCCATGGGGGGACCCACGTTGAAGCACCTTGTGGAAGGGACCCACCAACTGCTGGAGAAGTTGGTGAAGAACTGCAGCCCCTGGGAAGAACCTACATTGGGAAGTGCATGGAGGACTGTCTCCTGTGGAAGGGACCCCACACTGGAGCAGGGGCAGAGTGTGAAGATTGCTCCCCCTGAGGAGGAAGGAGCAGCAGAGACAAGGTATGATGGACTGACAACAAGTGCCATTCCCTGGGCCCCTGCACCACTTTGGGGGCAAGAGGTAGAGAATTCAGGAGTGAAGTTGAGCTTGGGAAGAAGGCAAAGATGGGAAGGTGGTGTTAAAATATTTGGGTTTATTTCTCATTATCCTACTCTGATTTTATTGGCAATAAATTAAACTAATTTCCCCAAGTGGAGTCTGTTTTGCCCAAGGCTGCAATTGCTGATGTCCCTGTCCATATCTCCACACACAAGGCTTTAGTAATATTCTCTCTCACCTGTCCAGCTGAGGAGGGGATGACAGAGCAGCATTGGTGGGCACCTGGCATCCAGCCAGCGTCAACCCACCACAAGACCCTAACTTTGTTCCCCACAGGAATTGGTCAGAGCAGCTGGAATCCGTGTTATTTACCAGCTTAAAGTCAAAAGCTCTTCAGATGGAGAAATGCTCAGATGTTAAGATATTACCAGGTTTTGAAGTACTCACATTTATTGATCTATTCAGTGTTTGAAACTATTTTACCCTTTAAACCTCTTCCCTCCTATAGAAAATGAATTCATATATGACCTTAAAAAAATTATTTGTTGGTAACTTTATTAAATCTGCTCTGTGCATTTTCACTTCAAGCCTAAAATCCATCCCTATTGGCCAGTGTTGCAAGTCTCTCTTTTTTTTTCTGATCCCATGAGATGCTGTGAGCTACCATTCCCAATGGCCTTCCGTTGCAAACCCCCTCTGTCCCACAGCCACAGGTCTACCTTGTTACCACATGTTCAATTCCTGTACTCCCAACACTTGTTCAGTGTCTTGGTTCACTTTTTCCTCTTCTATTCCTCAGTCCACGGGATAATATTTGCTCCCAGTTTCACCACATTGTTTTATGTCCAGACCTCCTTGTCAAACTCAATTTAAATCTTACGTCCTGTATTCCTTTACCTGATTTCTGTCCTATTCCTTAGCAATAGGAACAGCTTTCTTGCCTGAAAGTACTATCGCTTCCATCATGTTACAAGTAATGGAAAAGGGGCATATGGAGGCCATATCCACGAGGTTATGCCTCATATTTCTACACATACGGGTTGAAGAAAAATTGTAGCTCTATTGACTTCAGCCCTACTGAAAAAAAAAAATAGAGAAAAAATAACCACTGTGGATAAATGCAAAATTTTTTCAAAAATTAATAGTGGCGATCATGAGAAACTTTCAGTCACCAAATAAGGTGAGATTTACATGAAAAATGAGACAGTTGGCCAACTGTTACCAGTTTCAGGCAGTCCAGGGAGCTTACAGCCTTGGAACTGCTCTGCTAGCCTCAGTTATATGGAGGCTATAATGGAAACCCTTTCTGTGCTGAGCCCCAAACAGCATAGCAGTGAAGGTCTCCACAATTCAAGGGCCTTTTTGTGCTACTTGTACTTTTGCTGCCACCCCCTTGTGCTCCATCTCCTGCTACTTGTCCAGATACCATGGTGACACACTGCTGCCACAACGAGGAGGGTGAGTGGTGTCCAGGTGCCACTGGGATAATGGCCTTTGACAACAGATGGTTATAATATGACATTACACCCTTGGCACCATGGATTACTAACCAGACTGGTGAAATCCCACACAGCATTTTGGAGCTTTATTGGGTCTCCCGTTTTCTAAACATGGTCTGCTCTCATGGCAATCAGGAAATGACCTGGTGATGGGTTTAGCCTTCTCCCAAAGCCAAGCTGGTTTGGGTTCATCCAGCATAACAGTAACTGTATGCTTCCAGAGCACTTAGAGTCTTGTTTGAAAGTGTATAGAAAATTAAAGAAAAGCTACAATATAGTATTTTTGATCCCCCCACCCCTTTTTTCAAAACATAACTTTTTGTAAAAATATCATGAGTCCAGAAACTCCTTTACGTTTAGAAGTTGTTGCAATTCCAGGTAAAATCATATATGGAAAATTATTCTCAAATTTTACTTTTCCCAATATTATCCTGCTATTTCAAAGAGACATATATGTCTCCTGTACATTGTACAGGCCTTCAGAATCTGACACTCTTCTCAGAAAAATAAATGGGATGGGAAATGAACATAAACATTTTTAATGTAATATATATTGTTTGCCATTGCCTAAGAGTAAAGAAAAATTGGTAAAAAGCTGAAGTTAATAACAATGTCCAGAGACACTAATACAGAATATCATCAAAAGGAGTTAATTCTAATGATTTTACTGGAGCCATTCTTGGATTCTACTGTAGGTTTGGAAAAATGGAATGGAGGAATAAACTGAATATATTTCTATATGGGGTTTGAGAATAACACAGCCACATTTTTTTCTTTCAGTTGCTATTCAAGAACCTTAGCACAGCTCTTAATCGTAGCATTTAAGTGCCTTTGTTACTCCATTGTGTGTTAAATAATGTCATTACAATTGTTATGCTTACGCACCAAGTTTTGCCAAAATCCCCCACTCACTGCTTCTTCATTAAATAACAACAAACCGTGAGGGTTAGTTCTGCATCAGCACTTCAATTTCCTCATGAAAAATTGGCCTTCTTTTTTCTTGGCTTGTGAACACCCCGACCAATATCACTCATGCCTTGTTATACAACAAAAGGAAATAACGGCGCCTGCAACAGCAATCTGGCTTCGCCCGCCCATGCTCGATGCCATTTTGACTTGTGCAGCCCGGGCAGCCCTCGTTGCTTCCCCATCACCTTCACAGAGAGAGGATGAGGTCTCAGTCTCCCAAAATGACTGGAAAGGGGATGTTATCCAAACACACTAGCTAAGTGAGCATAGAGAAGCACAGGCATTTGCAAAGAGGTGTGGAAGCAATCACAGCGTCCCCTTTGCATCCATTTTTTCTTGTGAAGGTAGAGATGACAGAGAGGGATAAACAACAAGCACTGAGTGTGCATTATATGTGTCTTGCCACTTCCCAAAGCAAAGATCTAATTGTGCAACTTGGGTCTTGCCACTTCCCAAAGCAAAGATCTAATCGTGCCTGGCACCTACATGGCTTGGTGACTTCAATAGGACCTTGTGCATGCATTCACCTCCACATCTTACCAATTTGGGGGTACAGATATCTCAGTGTGCTAGCAGGAAAAAGTCACTGAAATCAAGTCTACAAGATTTTAACATGTTTGTAGCTCAGGAATTAAAGACATGTTTATTTAAAGCACATAGTTACTTGACTATAGCGTGGCCATCAGAAAGAAGTCTTAACTTCACGTGAGATTTCCCACCATTAGACAAGCAATAATTGGCCAAAAACAGTAGCTCCATTGACTTCAGTGCCATCATTCACACACCTACATAAGCATAAGCCTAAATACTTTACTAGCTCTGGACTAAACCCAAAGCCTGCATCTTTACTGTGAGGCACCACCCTGACCCTGAGATGCCGCGTGGACCTTTGAAGATGGGACCCATGAGACCTGGAGCGATAACTGAGAAGTGCCCAAAGCCCTCAGCTCCTTATTGAGCAAATCACTCCACCAGATCACGCTCAATCAACATGGATCTGCACCAAAGATCTCAACAGAACAAGATGCCACCATCGTCAGGAGGCGGCACGATTGGGCAAAAGCCAAATCTTTTTTTTTTCTCTTTCTCTGTTAGATAACCAAAAATCAGAGGGAGTTTTTCGACTGAATTCCCGAAGTGGAAGTTTGTGACAAACACCTTTCACACGTTCCTTTTTCTGGAAGAAAGGAGGGAAGGTGGCTCAGTGGCTCACATGCTAATCTTCTCCTACTGCTGGAACGATAGATCAGATGGTGGGTTGGTAATTTTTAGCACAGCTCTTGTTTAGCTCAACACAGACACAGAAAATGAAGCACTCATTTGCTGACTAGAAAATCACAGTTGAGGTCGATTGATGAAGCAGTGCAAAGAAGCCTGTTCTGTCCCCAGCTTGAGGATAAACAATACCAACCATCACCCTTCACTAGTTATATATTCAACTCTTGAATATTTAAAAATCCAGCTAAGCTACTATATGGCTTACCAGTGATTTGTAGGGAAAGTGTCAGATTATTTTACATTTAGTAACACTCGAAGCAGCCAAGCTGCCCTGTGTGTCTAACACAGAATAAAATCATTACAGGGGGATGAAAAAATAATTACAAGAAATATCACACAAAAAAAGAATGAAACTCAAGCAATACCAAAAAATGCATTAAATGATAAACCACGGAAGTGGATTTTCCATTACTCTGTAAAACCTTAGGAGGCCATGAGTTAACCGAAGCAAGCACAGCAACAACAAAAAAAAATTAAAAAAAAAAAACCCGAAGCAAGGAAGGTACCATAGCTACTTTCTTGAAAACAAAACCAATCTTTTCATTCCTGCCATTTGTTAGAATTCTTCCTCCAGGCAAGCTGGACAGCTGCACTAGTAGGTTTTTTAGTCATGGGTTGTAAGCCCCACCTGGCTAGATTTGTTTAGCAGACAGCTGGCAGAATGAAATAAAAAGAACAGGGACATGCAAACTGCTTCCAAAACAAAAAAGCCGAAAGAATACTTTTTGGATGCTTTAGCTTTCACTGAGTTGATTGGGTGCATGTTTGGGAGAGATTCTTCCCTGGATTTTTACCGTCCCCCAACTCTCTGCACCCCAAAAGTGTTAAAAAAAAGCCAAAGCGAGACTGCAGGCTGCGTTAAGCAGATCAAAAAGGAAGGGAAAAGCCCTGTCTCAGCCTATTTATTTTGTACATGTGCACACATATACGAATGTATATCCACACACACACACGCTCTCCCTCAATTATGGTTTACAGTTCCCCAAGACTGACATTGGTTTTAAATTAACTTTTCTTTTTTTTTTTTTTTTGGCAACTTTCTTCCTCTATTTTCTAAAGCCAATAAGATAGATTTTCTTCATCTGGAATGTTCTTTCTAGCTTAAAGATAAGAAGGAGTTTAAAATTGTGGGAATGGCATCCCTCCTGCATCTGTTTCTCTCACAAACCTATCAAATATCTAATTTTTGGCATTACTGCTGGCTCCAACAGGGGATGACATAAACCAGCTTTGTGGTTACATGTTTCACTTTTAATCTCATGAAAATGAAAATCAGTGCTGAAATGTCCCTTTACATGTGACAATGTGGGACTCTTTTCCAAAAACCAAAGGAAAGGGGCGTTACCCTGGTTAAGCTTAATATACAGCATATGTATAAATTTGCTTTTAGTTTGGATCTAGCTTGATCCTAGCAGAGGTATTTCAGGACTTTTTTTCTTTTTTTACTATTATTATTTTGTTTTACTGTGGGGATTTTAAACACTTTTGAAAGTGTCACAATCGCTCCACAAAAGAAGATGCACGATAAACGTAAGATAGTAATCAGCAGATGAGCAGGCTGTTATGTGACAACAAATCTTCTGCAAGTAATATCATTTTCCACACAGCTATATGGTCGCATTCCCGTAACACGTTTCTGTAGTTAGTGTGAAGGGAATCTGGTTTTTGCATGAGTTCTTTATTAAGAGCTAATGTAGTAATACTGGATGTACGACTACAACCCAAGATGGCTTGGATACTGTCTTGATTGGAGAAACTTTATGAAAACAAACTCCAAATGTTTAAAAATAAAAAGCTGCCTTGACCTTATTTGAAAGGGAACACGTGAGGAAAAAAAAAGAGAATATTTAAGCTTACGGTATGACCAGCACCTATGAAACCCAGATGATCTGAGGTTAAAAGAAGCCCCAGCTAGCCTGAAATGCAAGCCTACTTTTATGTTCCGTGGAAATGTAACAAATATTAGCTACAGGAAGGCCCTGAAACCAATCTAAGCCATTACATAGCACAGCCCTGGCCCTCCCCAGCAGAAGCTGTTCTTGGCTGCCCTCCATCTCTGCCTATACATCTCCACTGAGCGTAGACTCCACGGAGCCTGGCGTGATACATGCGTTTGAGAGTCCTCACTTTACCAAAAACATCGCTATCGATATCATATGCTTCAAACAGGAGGAGGGGGCCCGCAGGGCTTAATCCCCTGGGCTCAGGGAAACCCAACGCCCTCTCCAGGGACAAAAAGTGGGGCCTGTCCACACTTCCATTACACATGAAATCCATCTCTCAGCCAGCAGGCGAGCAGGAAAACGGCATTTGGAGCAGGTAATATTGGTCACTCAAGGCGTTTCCATGGCCATCCTGGCCAATCTAGTCTTTGCACCATCTTCCTGCTCTGCTTAACGGGTATTTTTTTAAATAAATACCCAACTGTTTGCTTAGAAAACACACAACCACGCATCTTTTGAGGTCCTTCTGTTGATTTGTTAAAGGCTAAACTTATGAAATCCTCTGTGTTGTCCCACACACCCCTCTCCCAGGCTCCGGCTAAAAGAAGAAGTCAGACTCATTTTGTGTATCTTGCATTTCTTGGGTTAACTCTCTATAGGAGCTCACCCTGCCCTAGATGAACCTGCAACTCAGCCAGCTTCTTTTAGTAAAGAAAATTGATTCTTGTTTACTCCTTTCAATAAAGAGAATCACGATGAATTTTAATAGACTCACCCCCCACTGCTAGAAAATCTCCTTCCTTTGGCTGCGTGAGCTTTGAAATACGTAAATCAGAAATAAGCCCGGATTTAAAGAAAAAGATGATGAAGAAGAAATTCCCCAAGTTTAAAGCTCATCCTTAATACTTGGCCAAACATCCATGTTTCTTCCTGTGTACCTCACCCCAACAAACACTTTCTATATTATGAGAGACCTGCCTGTAAACCGATCTCTGCTTTTTAGCTGGACGACTAATGATGGCGAAACAACCGAAAGTGTTTCATATTTATGTTGGAAGATTAACATAACTCATTTCAACTCCGTTGAACGGACACATTTTGCTCGGGAGAGAAATATTAAAAAAAAATAAAAACAGCAAACAACAAAATCCAGAAATGCTGAGGGAAAAGGGACATCAACTCTTAAAAAATATTTCCTCGTATTACCATTCGTATGGCATAAACAAACAGGCAGAGTGCATACATATTGGCCCCAGTCCTGTAATTTGGATGACAAGGGAGATCCTTTTGCCTAGGCAGTGCAAAACTAATTTCACCGCACTGGCACATAATGCAATGTGATTGCTCCCTCAGTTTTATATTACAAGGTCACTGGAGCAAAAATTTTTGTGGTTTGTACAGTACCAAGCACTCCAAGAAAACTTATTATATAATGATGTTATATTGAGTATAAATAAACCCATACCTACTATATAATACAGGGGAAAATTATTTGTCTGACATAGCAACTCTGCAAAAAAAGTGAAGGACAGTTTGCAGAAAAACAGCTTTTGATAAAGAAAATTTACTAATTTCTTATAATACAAAATTTACTTTACTTTCCTGAGAACTCACAAACATTTGGAAACTTTAAACTAAAGTATTTCCATACAAGGATCTTTTTTTTTCCCCATGCATCAAAGAACTGAATACAGAATTCAACTTTTAACAATTTTGACAAAGAGAACGTTACAATCTGGCTAGACCATGCAATGTTGTAACCCTATTAATGCTAAACTGTTGATTGCTTCAATAAGCAAAAGGCGTTGCTTTTCCTTGGTGCTTCCAACGGACAGCATCACCCAGACCTCTGCTGAGATGCTCAGTTCAGTCTTGCCCAATGTAGAACCAGTTTGAAATTTTCAAAATAAAAACATTTGAAAAATCAAAGTTGATTCTACTTCAGTTCAGAATAGATCTACTCAATACTATACAAAATAAGCTTTTTAGAATAAAAATACTTTCAAAACAATTCTAGAAATTCTGTCAACATGTTTATTTACCAAAACACAAGCCTATAAAAATCATGGGTGTTCCCATAACCGCCTCAATAATAAAAGCTCATGTTTTTCTTTTTAAAAAGCTATGCAACAACAAACGTTTTTCTCAATTCTAATTTTTCCACTCCAAGCAGAGAGCAATAACAACTGGGCTCACTTCCTTCCGCACCTGTATTCTCTGAGAAGCCAGTAAAACAAGTACTGATTCAGCCTCATGTATGAGTTTTAATGTAATCTCAGCCTCAGCTGATGCGACTTTGGAACCAAAGTATTTTGATTTTTATGTTACTTTGATCTCATAAGTTTAATACCAGCACGGTTACATCCCCCAATGCTTTATGGGGCATATACAGCAGCAGGCAGCTAGTTACTTTATGCACTATGGTTGCATATGAATGCATTGCACCAGACTTTAGGACTGTAGCTGAAATAACTCATTCATAATTGCAGAAGCACTTGGAAACTTCATCTTGCTTATCTTTTTCAAGCTTTGCTTTACCCCAGATGACCTCAGAAAAATACATTTTGAAATACCTTTCCATAGTATTGTTTAGATGTTTCATTTGTTCAGTAAAAGTAATATAAAATGGTGTCCTTCACCTTCATTAGGATGAGTGACAATATTCACGTAAAACCAATGCACACACGGTCTGAGATGTAAGTGATCCAAAATAATTCTACCAAAAGATAACAAATTAAGGCAATCTTGATTTGGAAATGCAAAGGCTGCCCTGTAATCACTGCAGCCAAACTGCTCGGGATCACAGTAGGCACATACTTGTTGGACTGTGCCCTCCATCAGCTCCATCCCACAATTTGACCCAAATTACGCTTCACATGATGCAGTCCTACCTTGGTGGGTACCAGAACTGAGACACCCAGGGCAGTGACTGGAATTTACTCTCCCAAGAAAGAGTGTGCGAGAGGATGCTGGACTTTGTGCACAGGGACACGTGTGTCACCAAACCACACAGTACAAGTGGGTATTTACAGAAATCACTTCCCACAGCAAAACACACAGCAGTGTTTCTCAGCAGACCCGGCCGCAAGCACGATGCTGGTGCCAGTGTCCGTTTGAAGGCAGCACCCATATCAACGTTGTAATGAGAGTCAAATCCCATGTAATTTACACATTAAAAGGAGAGAGCAATGCATGAAAAAAATCAGTTTGGCTAATGAAAAAATCAGTTTGTCTAATGAAATTAAAGTCCCTAATCAAATATTGGCAGGAAAGATATTTAGAAACTCTCCTAATGTCATCCAGCTAATTCTCCCCTATTCCAACTAGAAGGGAAAGCAGTTGACTTTTATTCCCCACTGAACCTCCCGCCCTCAAATCATCAGAAAGACCCTGTACTGAAGAGTATAATTAAGGCAGATTAGGGCAGATTTAGCTGTCAGCTATACCAATACAGCACAGGTAATTCCTCTTACTTCAGAGGTTGCATGACAGCCCAGGAGCCACAGCCCAATGCTCCAGGTAGGTAAGGTACCTTCTGGAGAGGTTTTCCCAGCACAGATGACTCTGAAAATATTTTTTCCCTCACCTGTAAGTACTCCCATAGCAAAAACAAACACTGAAGAACACGCTGTCAAAGTACAGGGGAACTTATACTCTTGGGTCACTGCCTCTACCAGGTTAACTTGCACTTTTAGCTTCCAACTTTTTTCATCTAGTAGATTTTTAAGGAACTAG